>NW_024097285.1:742500-1342500 GCF_016545835.1 Crotalus tigris
AGGAAGGAAGGAAGGAAGGGACAAGGGGAGGGAGGGAGGGAAGGAGGAAGAGACTAAGAAGGAGGTGAAGGAAAGGAAGGAAGGAAGGAAGGAAGGAAGGAAGGAAGGAAGGAAGGGACAAGGGGAGGGAGGGAGGGAAGGAGGAAGAGACTAAGAAGGAGGTGAAGGAAAGGAAGGAAGGAAGGAAGGAAGGAAGGAAGGAAGGAAGGAAGGAAGGAAGGAAGGAAGGAAAGAAGGGACAATGGGAGAGAAGGGAGGGAAGGAAGGCAGGCACCCACCCCAGTCCCATCCCAGAGACCCACGGATTCCCCCCCACAGGCACCCTGCAACCTGAGTGATCAGCTGGCCACGCCCCCGGCCATTGATCACATGACCCTGGGACATTGTGAACATCATAAGTATGAGTCAGTTGCCAAGCATCCGAATGTAAATCACATGACCCTGGGTATGCCGCAACAATCATAAGTGTGAAAAATTATCATAATTCGCTTTTTTCAGTGCTGTTGTAACTTCAAACAGTCACTAAGCAAATTGTTGTAAGTCGAGGACTACCTGTACTTTCTCATTTTTTCCTCTTTTTTTTGGGTCATGTTTTTGATACCTTGCTGGGTGAGTGGTGGTACTCGGATAGGGCCTTATCCGAAAAGTGGTACAATGGGTGAAAAGGTTTAAAAGCCAGTCACAAAAAAATATTTTTCAGAAATCTCACCTGCAGCACCTCTGATCTCCATCTTAGCTCACTGTTGTTCTTTCTGGGTGAAGTGCTGAATTCCAAAGAAATTCAAAGAAAACAGTGGGTAATAGCTGCCCATCATTTTACAAGGCTAGGAAATGTCTTCAGAAGTAACATCATGTTAGAAATCAATGCTTGTTTTGTAACAGACTACTATCCTACTATCTATCCATTAAAAATGTGGTTTTTTTTTATTTTCTGTGAAAATGTATTATCATAATTATCTTTTTGTTTTCTTTTTTCCTTTTTATCATTATTTTGAAAGCAATGCAAACAAATAAACAAAATAAAGTTCTACAATAATACTATTATTTATAGCAAAAGTTAAAACCCTTGAATTTAATTTTGATATGGTTGGGTTATAGGTTTTTGTCTTATTTGAGTATTTTGGCTTCTTTGCAAGTCTGTCCTAGAAGCCATCATATTGTACAAAAACGTCTGTTGTAGTCAAGTACAATAGTTTGGGAACACGGTCAAGGTTGGCAGCTCTAAAATTAGACCTTCTAGGTCTGTTTGGGTTGGCAGAAGCAGACATGCCGCTGTTGCACTCTCCTCTGAGAGGAAGTCCATTATAGAAATTAGCAACGCCTTTTTTCTCTGCAGGGTTGTACCTGTCCTTTCCAGGGCTCAAGCAAAGAGACAGGGCAGTGTACACCTCTAAGATCTGTCACAAATCCAGCACACGTGCAGCACCCTGAAAGGAAAGCACAAACATACAAGAGGAATAAATATATAGGAGGGATTTTCCTAAGAAATTTAGAGGGGGGGGGAGCAATTGTCCTGTTTAATAATAGCAAAACAGTAGAGGAAAGACTATGCTATGGATGCTATACAGAATATGTTGTACATCCTAAACCAGTGGAAGCATTTCTGCATATCCAGCAGTGGCCAATGGCACCATTAGGACAAAACGTATGACTGATACGTTTCATTTAGCAGAATGAAAAATGGGATCTAAATGCAGCTGAGCTGGTTTAAGTATGCTCTGTAGTTAAATGAATGAATGCACAATAGCTTCTGAAGAAATCATAAATTCAGATCTTAGAAAAACCCAAGTGTATCATAAGAACATACTGTACGTCTTTTCTTCTCATCATTTTCCCCCCACTTGTCTGAAATACTACAATGTTTCAGGTTTTCTGCAGCTGCCCTGATATAGTCCTTATATTGTCATATATTTTTAATTCTCCTTGATTCTGACAGTACTCTACACAATTATTGGGTCTTTCACCCTGGGCACTTAATCACAGTACAAACATGCCATAGCATTACTGTGTTTCTGTTTTCAAATATGTCTCTATTATGTTGCTTTCATAGAATCAAAGGGCTGGAAGGGATCTCGGATAGGATCTCTAATCCTATCTCCTGCTCAAGGCAGGAGTTTTATACCATTCCAGTCAAATGGTCATCCAGTCTATTTCTGAAAACCTCCAGTGATGAAGCACCCACAACCCCTGGAGGCAAGCTATTCCATTAATCAATTGCTTTCACTGTTGAAGTTGTATGTCTCTTTGACAGGCTTCCACCCATAACTTCTTGTCCTACTTTCTGATAGCCCTCTTCTTTGTGACAGTCTCTCAAGTACTGGAAGACAGCTATCATGTCCCTCTAATCCTTCTCTTCAATAGTTCTCTCAACCATTCTTCATACGATTTAGCCCCCAGGCATTTTATCCTTTTTGTTGCTCTTCTCTGCATCCTTTCCAGCATCTCAACATCTTTTTTGTATCATGATGACCAGAACTGGACATGGATATAGTATTTCAAATGTGGTGTAAAGCAGTACTATTAAATACTATACTATTAAAGTAGTATTTCTCCTTTTATTCCAACTCTATCCAAGGGCATCTTAAAGCTGTATAAAATCAGTTAGGTTTTGTCACACAAGTTGGAAGAAAGTCAAGGGACTGGCCATACTGCTAGGAACAGAGAGAGAGGACAGAATTCGGCAAAGGGCACTGCACATTTTTGCCATGTAGTTTTATGCCAATTCAGAGAAAGTTAGACAGTACTAATCAGCAGTGGAGAAAAGCCGTCAGTAGATTACAAATAAACCTTCAAGAATCGTTGTGGAAGTGTAGTGTTTCAAGAGAAATGTGTTGTTAAAATGTACAGTTGCTCTTTAGAGTATATGACATCCTTTGGATTCTAGCCTGGGGAGCTAAATATAGTACCTACAAAAGAACATAAAAAGCAACCATAACTGTGTGATATCTTCATTAACAGCAACCAAAACAAAACTACCCTCCATGCTACCTTTTCAACTTTGTTTTCAAAAACTCTTCTGGTGGGATAGCAGCATAGGCAACTTTTGATATTTCTTTTTAAAAAAATGAAAAAAGAATATTGAAAGTCAAACTTGTCCATACAGAAGAACTGTGAGTTTTTAAGACAATAAGTACCTTGAGCATTTAAATTCCAGACAACAATACCATTAACAGCAATATATTTTGTGGTTGATTTAATGCACATGCGTGAGTGTGTTTGCATGCACAAATACACAAATAATAATTCATAGAATTACGATTAATCAAGTAACAGCTTCAGATACAAAATTACACAAGCATTTGCCCCCTTGCTTTGCAGTAAAAGTACACAAATGATTAATTACTGCACATACTAATTGATTTGTCATTAATGTGAATGATCCTTAGGGATGCCACTAAACATCTAACCCTTAAGAGAAAGACCAGCTTGGCCAGGTCTGAATGATACCAGAATGATTAAAACTACTGCCTTTTGTGAAGGCAGAGAAATAAATCAACCTTTTGCTTTCTACCTAGATAAAGGGGAAGGAAGAATGAAGATTGTGAAGTAACAGTGAGTATGAGGAAGACACAGACAACAGGCCAAGAATTCAAATGAGGTCTGAAAGATTTTAGGATTTCCTTAGGTTTTGCCTTCCTTAGGCTGCGAACCTCTATCTGTATTCCACAAGTGTTTCAAAACAAAACTAAAAAAAAATCAAGTGATCTACAAATCTTAAATGATAACCATCATTAGTCTTTAAGGCGCCGCAAGATTTTGTTGTTGCTGCTGCTTTTCAATAAATGATTTTTTTTTTTTTTGTAAAAAATGCAAATGGAACTAACTGCCTTTCAGTGGCAATCTCATGGATCCTAGGACAGGACAATAGGATTATTTAGTTTTCATCCTTGAAGTCATCCTTTGTGAGCAGGGTGGAAATTCACAAAACTACAGAATAACAAAGAAGTAAGATTTCCACCTTATTCTGTATTTGCATCTATATTAGTATTGCATCACATTAAAAAAAGTGGTTGAATAGAAAGGCAACAAGGATGATTAAGTAATTGTAAGTTCTGTGATGAGCAATTGATGGAAGTGGGCATGTTAAACCTTCAAAGACTAATTGGAGTAGAAGATATACAGTATAGTAACACTCTCCAAATGTACTGTGTATTTATATAGTAACACTCCTCTTGAAGGTATGATCTATCATCTCAAACTTCAGAATGGATAAATTGTCATAATTTATAGGAAAACAGATTCTGGTCAAATAATAGGAAAACCAACCTAACAATAAGAGCACATCAATAATTTTTTTTTTTTTCAGAGATAGTGGCTTTCTTTCATTGATATCATCTGTCAGAGTTATTTTAAACTGAATTCCTGAGGTAAGCAAGACCATAAACTTTCAGGTTTTGCCAAAATTACCTGATCTTAAGTCACATCTACACAAATCTACACATAGATTTTTTTTATTCTAAATCATTTTATCCAAAGCATGGCATTATTTGAGCTTCTGTTTATTTAACTGTTTCATTGTCGATTTAATCTGGGCCATTAAATAAACACCATTAGTATTCAAACCACCATTTGAATACTAGCATAAGACTTTAACATTTGCCACTACATGATGGAATGAAAGCACCATTCTTGAAATTTAAATACAATAGATATGATAGATGAAACTGGGAACAAAAGGAGAAAATAGTACTTGAAAGCAAGTAAGAGGACTTTAGCTTGAGGCATTAGATATTCATAAGAACAGAACAGAACAGAGCTGGAAGGGACCATGGAGGTCTTCTAGTCCAGCCCCCTGCTCAAGCAGGAGAACCTATACCATTTCAGACAAGTGTCTGTCTAATCTCTTCTTAAAAATCTCCAGTGATGGAGCGCCCATGATTTCTGAAAGCAAGCTGTTCCACTGGTTAATCATCCTCACTGTTAGGAAGTTTCTCCTTAATTCTAAATTGCTTCTCTCTTTGGTCAGTTTCCAACCATTGTTCCTTGTCCTGCCCTCTGGTGCTTTGGTGAATAACGTGACCTCCCCCTTCTTTGTGGCAGCCCCTCAAATACTGGAATACTGCTTTCATGTCACCCCTGTTTCTTCTTTTCTTTAGACTAGACAAATCCAAGTCCTGCAGCCATTCTTCATATGTTTTAGTCTCCAGGTCTTTGATCATTTTAGTTGTTCTTCTCTGAACTTTTTCCAAAGTCGCAACATCTTTTTTGTAGTATGGTGAAATTGGTAACAAGTTCAGCTGAATTGTAACAATCTCATAAATGTATATGATGGTCTATCTCCCTGTCTGGTGATTCTGAGTAGGTTGCAACATCATAAAAGCAAAAATGCAAAACATTAACTATTCAACAGAACTTAGATAATTAGACCATAACCATAATTTTGGTTTGCCAAAATGACTTCAAGGATGAAAACTAAATAATCCTATTATCCTGTCCTAGGATCCATGAGATTGCCACTGAAAGGCAGTTAGGTTCCTATATATTTTTATACTGAAAGTTCTTGTAAGGTACTGTGATATGAACATCTTTCTGTTTTTATTTTCTTTATAATTGCTTGAATTGAAAGTCTAATGGGATTTTTACTACTTAAAGTTTAAAGGGATCAGTTTATATATGCTCCTCATCTGACCACTGGCTAGCCTGTGGTTGTTCCCCCTAACTCTCAAGGTCATTCTTTCATAAATTGGCTTGAAGAAAATAAAAAATCTATTGGGGCTATACCTGCTATCTTGTTTTATATTATTTCTTGTTGCTATTACTATTTTTATACTTTCATCATTCTAGCCATTATCTATCCACTGCAGGATGAAGGCCTTTTCCTCATGTTTCCAACCAATATGGTCCTGAGCCTTTCTTTTGCTCACAATAATTGCTGATGTCATCAATCTATCCATTTTTATACTTTATATGATACTATGTTAGGCCTCAAAAGTTTGAAATATTTCAAGCTAACACAAATGTTAGAATTAATGCATACCAATAAAGGAGAAATTGAGAGTAAACCTCACTCCTTGTCGCACTAATGATATTACCTAATTTGGGTAATGAAATGTCTGCAAGAAAACTACCAAGCTCCAGGAGCACTAAGGATCCTTGAATTAATGTATAAAATAATATATAAAACACATAGTATACAAATATTATAATAGGTTTTTGGTTTAAAGCAGTGGTTCTCAACCTTTTTAATGCCACGACCCCCAACCGGTCGTAAGTCGAGGACTACTCATCTGGTCGTAAGTCGAGGATTACTCAACTGATGCAGCACCGTTTGCAGAAGGAGACTTTTGGCGGGCTCAGCAGGGCAGAGACAGCCTGGACAATTCCTATTGGCTTTTGAAAGCCAATAGAATTAGACTCTATTCAAGAGAGTCTATTCTATTGGCTTTCAAAAGCCAATAGAATAAAAGGGAGTAGCACAGCTAAGGAAAAGAGGGGGGAAATGGCGGACTGCATTGTTTGGCGACCCCCGTGAAATGGTCGTTCGACCCCAAATGGGGTCCTGACCCACAGGTTGAGAACCACTGGTTTAAAGAAATAGTTATTGAGACAGCTGGCAGAAATAATGGATATACTAGTATACAATACAGCAAAAGCAGTGTATACATCAAATAACATTAAATCAGTATCATTCCAGGGAGAATCTTATGCTATTAAAATTTGATGAAGAAAGAAACAAAGAGTATGAGGAAGACTGGCATTTGATGAATAGAAGAGAGGCATGTTTTCAGGACATACATGCAGATTAAAGACAGAAAAAATAGTGTAGTCATTGTCTCAAGGAATTTGCCCCACCTGTAAGAAAAGGCTTGCCTTGATATCAAATAAATAATACATTTTGGTTTTGATCCCACCAAATTATAGCATCACTTGTAATGCAGTCCTATACGCATTTATACGGGAAGAAGCCTTTCGATAAACTCAGTTCACCTCCAAACAAGCACTTAAATTGTATGCAAAGATGCACAATGCTTTTTGTGGTGACTATGAAATAATTTCAGCCAGGAAATATAAAAACACATAATTTTATATAGCTGCACTGTGTAATAAAAAACAGAAGATTTGAAAAGGGGAAAATATCAGCCTTGCAGATTGTTACATCAGCTTGTCTCTCAGTTTTATTTAAAGCACATGCCAACATTTTCAGCTCTGCAATTAATCACTGAGAGTGGAAAATATGACTATAGCTTAGGTGGAGGACAAATTCATTTAAATAAAACCTATCATTTTCCTGGATATTAAGCCTTGACTGCTGATAGGCTGAAAATGGCAAGTTTGTATGAAGGTGGAATACTTCAGTTTAGAATACACTCCATTAGATCAATACGTATAGCTATTTTCTTATACCAGTCACACTCAAATAAAGAATTCAGTTGACAAATTGAGGTAAAAATTATATAACTCTATGAAATTTGGCTTTTTAAACACATGGCATCCAAGATTATTTATACTGGAAATCTCAAATAGGAAAAGGAAAATGGGATATCAAGTTGCTGGACACAATTTCAAGGACAACATTCCAGCTTGACACCTTTCAAATGTATAAGCCATGTCCTTTGGAACTCTCTGAAGGACACCAGGTAATGGAAAACTATTGCAGAGAATTTTTCAGGCTGAAGAAATGACCAGAAAATCAGTTTGACTATATTTTCTCAACAATGCAGAACTTGTTGGTTTACAAAATCATGCTGTTGTAAATGTAATCCACCCTGAGTTTTGTAGAGTGAGATGGGCAGCATATAAATTAAATAAATGCTGTTGGAACAATCAAAAGTTCATCTCCTTACTTTAATGGTGTCTACCTGATTTTTTTTTTCAGAAAGCCCATCAACAGGTTATAGAGAGAGAGCCCCAAAACACACACATTCACAAACACACACACACACACACACACACACGGGGGGGGGGGAGATTCCTTGTATTTTGAACAAGGTCCCACTGGTTTTGTCATGTCTGCTTATCTATCCAAGTTTTGTAAGAGAACAAGTATTAAAGAGAGACAGAAGGGCAAACAGCAAAGAAAGATGAAAAAACAAAAACAGCCAAGTATGCACAGATGAATACTTAGTGAGTCTGAGCTTTGTTAAAGGAATAACATTATGAGCTACCAGAATCAGTGGATAGGAATTTATAGGTTCTGTGGCAGGATTTCACAGTGTAAAATGAAATTATTTTGAATTCTAATTATTGTTTCCCTTTTTGGAGAAGTGCATTCTGTTTTATCTCTGCCCCAAATGATGCTGCTACTGCTTTTTTAATCCTCAACAGCCAGTGACCATTCCCTGGATTTTTCTTTCTTCTACTTTGTATTTCTGCAAACATGAACATTATTCTAAGCCAAATAATTCTTCTTTACACACCCCGAGTTTTTCTCAGGCAACATGAGAATCTGGAGGGCACACTTGGAAGGCAACAAGGTAGAGGAACTGGCCAGGAAAAAGGAGATCCATCTAATTTAGGATTTTCCAGTTGAATTTATAAATGTTTTCCCACCATTAATAGAGTAAGAATCATAGAAGACAGTTATGGAGCATTGAATCCCATCTTTTAGATATCTTACTAAAGCAATGCCTTACATCTATATTGTTAAATAGAGGTTCTTAGCCTGGGGTTCATGAATAGAGATCCATGACCCAGAATGGGACAAAAAGTTACAACTTTATTTTCTCCATTTTATTTAATGCATTTAAACACACTTTTCTGAGAAAGGGTCTTAGGTTGTTGTTGATAGAAGCTTTCAAAGGAGTCCCTGGGACAAAATTGTTAAAACCTGTGTTAAAATAATATCACATTTTTTATTGCTTTAATCTACAGAAAGAAATGGACAAAAAGATACCAAAAGAAAAACAAAGAAATAGGAAAAAAAAGGCAACATATACGTCTTTAAAAGAAATCTAAAACTTTAAATTAACCCCAGTTCAACAAATCATAGAAACATAGAAAACTAGTGGTCCATTAAGTCTGCCCTTTGAAGGTTTTTTTGTTTATTTATTATATTTTAATCATTATTTTTATTTTTTAATTTATTTTTGAATTTTTGCTGGATGATGGACATGTGTAAATTCAGTTACTAATTATTTATCCGCTACCTCCAATGGAAGTTGGTTCGAAGCTTCCACTACTCTTTCTGTGAGGTAATACTTTCTATAATTACTTTTGAACTTTCCTCCTGTCCATTTGAGGTTATGTTCCTGTGTTTTTGATTCTTGCTTGATATTGAAACTGTCTTCTAGGATCTTATTTACACCCCTGATATATTTAAAGGTTTCAATCATGCTCTTCCTCCCCCCCCCCCTGCTTTTTTTTCTTCTCTCCTCCAAGCTGTACATATTCAGTTCCTCAAATCTCTCCAGATATGTTTGGTCCCTCTGACCTTGCACCATTTTTGTTGCCTCTCTCTGGACTCGCTCAATCAATATCTTTTTTTAAGTAAGGTCTTCAGAACTGGACATAGTATTCCAAACAGGTTCTGACTAAAGCCCTATAAAGCCCTAGCAGGATTAGGACCACCTTTTTTGTGCTGGTGATCCATCTAGTGATGCATCTCAGAATTTTGTTTGCCTTCACAGGTACCTGGCCACATTATTTACTCATTTTGCAGTCATCTGCTATGAGCACACATAAATCCTTCCCTTCTTTTGTTCTGTCTAACATTGTATCCCTAATACTATAAAATGCCAGAGGATTCTTTTTCTCCAAGTGCATGATAGCAGTACATTTAGAAGCACTGAACTGCAGTTTCCACATTTTCGACCAATTTTCCAGCAATGCCAAATTGCTTTCCTTGTTATGAGTACCCCCAGGAACATCACCTCTATTATATACCCTTGTGTTGTCAGCAAAAAGACAAATCTTACCTAGCAATCCTTATCACTATATCACCTACAAACACATTGAACCAAACAGGACTTAGGACTGAATCTTGTGGTACACCACTTGGGACTGGTCTCTGTTCAGACAGTGTCCCATTAACAATCAGGCAGTGGAATCTATCCCTGAACCAACTTCCTATCCACTGAACCACCCAGTGGTTAAGCCCTAGTCTGTACAACCTTTTATGGAATCATTATGTGGAACTGTAACAAATGCTTTGCTAAAATCTAGATAGGCTACGTTCATAGCACCACTTTGTTCAAAACATTTGTAACATAGTCACTGTATATCCATAGTTATTCAGGTACTGATAAATTATATATTTTTGTTCGTAATTCCACATTACATTTCCAGCACACTGAACCTAGTAGCAAACTTTTATAAAATGCTTTTTGATAAATGTGAAAAAATATTTTGTTGAATTAATCTCATCTTAAGAACCATGCTTAATTTTTTTAAAAAAAGATACAATCACTGATGTCTTAATATGGGCTACTCCAACTTTTTATTTCAGTGTTCTTACAAATGTCTATTCATCTTAACTCTTTAACTAACATTTTAGTAATGTATAGTTAAAATAGTCTAAAGCATGGGTGTCAAACTCTCCACGTCACGTGATGTGTCACAATGTATCATGACTTTTGCATTGCCGGAGCTAGGGTGGGTGCGGCCTCTGCATGATGCAACCGGCCCGTGGGCCAGCAGCTTGACACACCTGGTCTAAAGCATGTATCAGTTTGATGATAATTGAGGTGTTTTAGATGCTGCTAATCTATCTGGACCAGATAATTAAATCAAGGAAGTCATTATATCTAAAGCATTCCCATGGTCTACCAAACAAGTTATTTGTCATAAGAAGAAAAAAGGCAAGCTTGACATGATTTGACAAAACTACCTCCTGGAAATTATACCATTCTTTTCTAAATGCAGTCAGACGTGCTGCTTGACAAACTGTTCGGTACTTTCTCCAGTGTAAGTATTAAATTAATTGGTCCATAGTTTATAAAGTTCTTGTTTTTCATTTTTATAAATAGTGGGTCTATATTTTGCTGTCTTCCAGGATTATCTACCTTGCTAGTTCTCTAGAAGTTTTCAAAAATTACAGTCAGCTTGCTTATATCATTTACAGTATGTCAGATCTTTCACTACTTGAGGATGTAGCCCTAGAGAGCTGAATTTTTTTAAAGTAACAAAATGAATTGTCATTTTATCAGCTCTGAGCTCTGTATGCTTTTTTTGAAAGCTCTCTCCTGAAAAAAGACAGATACAAAGGTGTTAAGCAGTTCTATCACCTCCCTATTTACCATTATTACTTGCCCATTTTATTCACATGAATGACAACAACTGTTAACGCTGCTAACATTGGATGCTTTTGCTTTGACAACAGATGGAAATGCAGTCATTTTTCACTATTGCTTTTAGAATTAGTTGATGCTGGGAGGGGGAATGTGGACGACAGTCCAGCTAGTCATAACAATAATAACTCAGCGTGGGAATCCAAGGTTATTGGGTCTAAAGTTGATAGAGTTTTGGCAGACTGGAGACCTGGGGAGAAAACCTGTGCTTCAAGCTAATTGGGAAATGTGATTTATGACTGTTTATTGGAGGAGGGAATTGTGCTTTGTTATTTTGTATCCAGGGGAGGGGAAATTAGTTTTTGGTTTTGACTATGTAGTGCCAATACTTTGTTTCTCGAATAAAAGATTCTTTAAGGTAAATAATGCCTTGAAGTTTTTTTTGAAGAGTTTTATCTGTTGGAACCATGACAAAAGTTTCCTTCACTCTTACTTCACATATACTGCTCCTTGTCCTTCTTATAATATTTTGCATTCCTCCCCAGTTTTATGTCATTCTGAGTTTTAGCTTTCCTGACTTCATTCTTATTGACTTGAGCTATTATTTTGGTACCTCTTTAAGTATCAACCTTAGTTTTCATTTTCTACCCATGTCCTAATATGAAGATGGGTGGTAATATAATATAAAATAATGTAATGTAATGTAATGTAATGTAATGCAATGCAATGCAATGCAATACAATACAATACAATACAATACAATACAATACAATACAATACAATACAGTACAATATTTGTTCTTCCCTCTTAATCTAAACTGAGAAACAGCAAGAGAAAGAGGATGTGTGGAAACAGCCAAAGGTCTCTTTCATAAACAGAGGAAGCACTATTACAATCTTGAGAATGTCTTGGGAAGCATGGCAGTCATCTGACCTACCAAACAAGAAGCATTTTTGATGCATGGCTTAATCATCCACTGAACATTTTCATGCTATTTAAAAGCAATAATTTTTCAGTCTTTTCAAGAAAGGACAATAATTGTTCTTTTTTTGTTTCCTCCAATAGCTTCACAGTCTATAAAACAATTACAAGAATTGTTCTGTTGGCCTAACCTTTCACAACTTGGTATACTTCAGATGAGTTAGAATTTGATTCTGATTATTCCTCCAAGCATGAATTTACTGGCTGGAGAATATGGGAACAGTTGTAGGAAAAGTCTGAAAGGCTCTATGTGAAGAAGGCTAGTTTGGTCTTTCTTAAAGACAATATTTCTAAAAAAAAGTTTATGGGGTTGAATAATATTTACTCTTTCCACCCTTACCTATCTATCTTGTGCTTTCTTCACTTTGGCATTTCCTCAGATATGTCTCCTAGCTGGTTACCTCTAACAGTTCTGGAATAGTTTTGTGAAAATGATCCTACTACCAAAGAACTCTAGACAGATATGCACTATTTCAGCATGAACTTAGTAGAGAATTAACAAGCCCATTTTTACCGTATATGCCAGCGTATTAGGTGACCCGGCGTATAAGACGACCCCCGTCTTTATAGCCGGGCCGCATTCCTAGAACGTCGTCTTATACGCCGGAAACTACCAGTATTTCCGGCGTATAAGACGACTTGGCGTATAAGACGACCCCCCGTCTTTGGCGCCGATTTCAGTGCTCGCGGAAGTCGTCTTATACGCCGGCATTTACGGTATTTTTTTTGGGACAAGTCTACAATCTGAATTTCAGATGTGACCAGAGGGAAACTGACTCTTTCTGTTTATATCAGAAACTGGCCATAGGGAGCACTGAATGGCTGCCTTCTGACTTCCTGTTTCCTTTTTCAGACATCTTCTCTATTTTTCCAACAGTGATGGAATTATCAAGCGACTAACTCAATGAATGAATGATACACTGTTTTTAAAACCTATTTTTTAAAAAACTACCCAATGTCATAAGTCAGATTACATGGCTGAACAGAGAAATATACTACTACAACAGTGCTTGATACAGTGATCAGAGCATGTGTCAAGTAGCGTGCAGAGACGAGGTAAAAGGGACTGCAGGCAAAGATAGCCTTTTTAGCCCAATAGCACATGGGCATTCAAGGAGAATATCATGGACATTTGCATAAAATCCATTCACAAAATGATTGCCAAGATATGGTCAGTCCCCAAACATCTGTTTATAATAAGGCAAGCTGTTGAGACTTTGTGATAAAGCACTGGGTTATTGTAAATATCCTTCTTTTTATTTTCTGAGAATTTGTTGTTGGTTAGAGGCCACCCAACTCCAGAAAGACTCTGGGTGGACAGAGAATTCTTATGAAGCTAAACTAGAGCCCAAGAGTGTAAATAAACATCAAGTTAAGTTTGTGTTGTACAATATATTTGTTTTCCATTTCCAGGAGAAGATTCCTGATATTGGTTTTGTCTCCCTCCCTCCCTTTGTACTCCTTAGTTTCTATCCCATGGAGTAAATGGTGATAAAAGCCTCATCCTTGGCACAGAGAGAAATCTTTGTAATGTGTTTTTAACAAAACAAAACTCTAAGTAGCTCACAACAATCAATTAATTAATAAGCAAATAATAATATAAAGTAAAACTATAAACTAAAATAATTGTACCTGGTAAATCATTATGCTTAATAAAATTATTGCTTTAATATGACAATAATTTTGTTTTTATAAACCTTTAATAGAGCTTTCTTTCTTTCCCTTTCTTTCTTTCTTTCCTTCCTTCTTTCTTTCTTTCTTTCCTTCATTCTTTCTTTCCCTTTTCCCAAGAAGCAGAAAAAGGAGACCCAAAGGTGTTTTTTCAAAAGGCAACTGGACTTTGTTTTTCTTTGAAGATGTTTCACTTCTCATCCAAGAAGCTTCTTCAGCTCTGACTGCATGAAAAGCAAAGCATCTTCAAAGAAAAACAAGAAAGTTCAGTTGCCTCTTGAAAAAGCACCTTTGGGACAACCATGATCTGGATGACTGAGAATCTCCATAGACAGAGAGGAGAGACTTTTGCCTTGCTTCTTGCTATTCTATCCTCTAGTGCCCTTTTTGCAATGTGGTAACCTTAAACCATGGTATATCATCAGTATTGCTAACACATTTTGATAATTTATTGCATTGCATTTGGTGGTGTGCCATGCAGCATTCCACCTTCTTTTATGGCACAGCACCAGCTCTTTTCTACCCTTCCTCCATTACCGTAATGGATAAGAAATGTCTTGCCTAGCCACTCTTCTCATGTTAATAAACAAGATACAATTGGCCACAGCTCAGTAACAAAATATAAACTTGCCATGCAAGAGATCACAAACTCTACCTTTGGCATCTCCAGATGGGTCTCAGACAAATGCCCTATTTAAAGTCTTGAAAAGATGTTTCCATTCAGTGTTTGTTTATTTATTCAATTTGTATACAGCCAAATCCCATACAGATTCACAGCAGTCTACATAAGTGTTGATACTAAACTGGATGAAGGAATATCAGGCTTCCTATGATCTGATTTCTGTCATGTAGAACCAACACCAGTTACATCATACTAGTCAAATATTCTAGGGGACTCATTTAATATGGAAGAGGTGGGATTTGCAAATTTCACTTTATTTCTGGATATAAAGTGAAAATGGTGCTACTTATAGGGTACTAATTCTATGCACCTTTTGGATCTTGATAATTAATGATCAAAGTACCAGAGTACAACATATCACTATCCTGAACCTGTTCCCATCATGCCTGAATATGTGGCCTGTGCTGGAACAAATGGAAGCTGGAATGGAGTAAGATCAAGAAGTTGGTTCTTTCACCTTCTAGACCCCTGCCTTAATTTCTTAGATTGTATGTTTTAAAATACACATCTGTCTGCTCTGGGACTTACATATTCTTTTAACTCCCTAGGATTTAGTTGCATAGTCATCATGTCAATGGAGTATTACTAAAATTTCACAAATTCACCTCAGATTGTCTCTGTCTCTATGTATGTATCTATGTATGTGTAACAAGTTTGTATATTTTACAAAATGTGAAGTGGGGGAGGGGAGAAATATATAGGAAAGAAAAAGAATCTTCCCAAATATTTTTTTTTTCAAAAAAAGATATTAAACCTACATCACTGTTTAAATAGTGCTATATTCAATTCCTATTTTGGAATTGAACACAGAGAGCTGTCTTCTATTGATTTAAATTATTGATGGCCTTCTGAAGCTTCAGCCAGATGTTTATCAGGCCTACACAGTAATTCAAGGGAGTAAGCCTGGGGCTTTAGGTATGAAGAGTGTGTGGTACACTATTAAACCACAGCTGACTGTCTGTCTTCTGTCTTTTTGCTTATTATCTCACTGTTACTATTTTTCATAAATAACTCAAGATAGCGAATGTACCGTACCTAAGACTCCTTCCCCCTCCTATTTCCCCCCAGAACAATAACCCTGTGAGGTGGGTTGAGCTGAGAATGGATGACTGGCCCAAGGTCACTCAGCCAATTCTCATGCTTAAATCAGGATTAGAACTCATAATCTCCCAGTTTCTAGGTCAGTACTTAACCACTACACCAAACTAAAAAAAAAAAAAAACATCTTTACAATTTGATGCTTCTTTTTAAATTTAGTGGCATTTAGGTGAGCCTCATTTTGCTGGACTGTCAGCATAGCTCAGTTGAAAAATCATCTCCCTAATTAAAAGTGGTCATATTGGCAAAAGTCATCCAACAATTGCTGCAATGCTAAATTATTTCTAAAATGAACTTGTTTCAGAGGGGATTAAGTCTGGTATGATGAAGATTTGGGATGTGGACTCCTCCCCTATGAGCTGATCATTCGACATTGTTACAGGATCATGCTCCAATATTATACATTGTGGGCTCTAAAATCAACACTTCTTATTAGCAGTAATAAGACCCTGCCATTTAATATCCTTGCAGCGAAATAGGAACTTTTAGGTTGGAAGTTCATACATATGATCCTTTAAGTACAAATTGACTGCGCAGCTTATCATTTGTAGACATTTCTGCATGAATACCGTATAGGATATCTTTTTATTAATGTGATGAAGGAGCCATGTGCTAAACCTGCTGAAGGTATTTGCAAAAATGGCCTAAATCTCTAAAATTTCTGCTTGGGAGCAGAAGAATTGCATCTTAGTTGCCTTTTATTTGGCCACTTCCTTATTTCTCTACAATCAATGTCATTGTTATAAAAATGCTCACCTCACAGTGTGTACTTGACAGAGGATTTTTTTTAATTGCCTTGGGATTTAATAAACAAACAGCTGATTAGGAGTCAAGGAGTTAATGCCAAAACAACAGCTGCCTTTCAGAAAGGATTTGCTAATATAGCAACTTGCAATCAACACAAGGTCATCGCTAAAATTACCAGACTGCTAAATAGCTTCCTTTTGGGGATAGACCCTTGTTGTTACCACAGGATATTGTGATGATGAGAACAGACATCAGACAATTCGAGCAAGAGTTGGGCTCGAAAAGACAGTGTGGTTAATTACCCTATCAGCCCTCTAGGACTATCCATTTGGTAAGCATAAGGGGTTTTTTTTTCCTCTGATAGGTATGACCATATGCTGCAATGTACACAAATGGCACTATGTCTTGTGGTTTCCCTAATCAATCCAGTAGGATCTGTGCCTAAAGCATTGAAACAATGGAGGAAACCTTATCACCTTACTTGCAAGTTCTGTGCTTTTATTAGAAACTCACAAATGGCAAGGGGCCACTGCCGAAGCCATCGCCTGTCATGAGGAGAAGTTGAAGTTTGATTTTCCCCTAGGTAATAGCTAAGCATTCTTCATCCTAGAATAGTCTTCCTGAAAGCTATTAATGATACAGAAGTTACAGAGATGAAATTTATTGAGGTAAGGGTTGATAAACACTATGTATATTTAAGCTGAAGAAATTGAGTGCTGATACTACCATAACCACATGAAAAAAGGGCATTCGGGAATATGTTGTCTTTTATCTAGCATTCCAAAAATCCAAGGAGCAATCTCAGAATTAGGATTAGTTCAAAGTTTTTTAAACCTGGTAAATTTAAGATGTGTGGACTTCAACTCCCAGAATTCTCTTGCTGATTGAGGAATTCTGGGAGTTGAAGTCCATAACTTTAAAGTTGTCAATGTTTAAAAAACACTGAAAGTCTGATTCTGCTTTAGCCCTTTCCAGATTTCTAGGCTATTCTTCTCAAATGCATTTGGCAAAAAGTAAGGGTCACTATTCTAATGTCTCCCTTGTAACATATTTGCAGCACTTAATTTCTATATTAAATTTCTCATTTTTCAATGTCACTAGATGATCTTGGATCCTATGGTATGAGAGAAAGAAATATAGTACACTTTGTCCATAGTGACCTAATTCTATGCACCTCTATCATGACTTTGTCCTTTGCTTTGTATTTTTTTTATGTTAAGTGTTTTAGGTATGGAAATCTTTTCTCATAAAATTTTTGTCTAGTCCTTGATCCTTTGTGTTATCTTTCCTAGATGTACAATATTCTTTCTGAAAAGCTTAGTAACTAGAAATCCAGATGAGATAAATATACAGATTTCTACTATATATATATATATATATATATATATATATATATATATATATATATATATATATATATATATTGTAAAGTTAAGATTTTTATCCCATTTTCAGAATTTAGCATTTGCAGACATTTTAATGTCTTTTCTTTCAGTTTAGAGATACATTTTGGGAATTTTTTTTAACAACCCCTCAGATATTTACTATGATAGAAACATTTGATAATACCCCTTAGCTGTTAACATTAGATTATTTAAAAACCAGTTGAAAAGCAGAGCTTCAAGACAGATCCAGGATTTTTATCACCTACCTACATCCTTCATTTATTCTATTCTTTGCTTCCTATTCTTTATCTAGCTTCCAAACCCTAACAGGACCTCTCATTTTATCTCTGTGATTGTTAGCTTTGCTCCAAAGTCTTTGGAAAGGGACTTTGTCAAAAACCTTTGAAAGCTCAAGAAAATTGTGTACTGAATTACCTCTTTTTATATTCTTGTTGACAGTCTCACAGAGCTCTGAAAGATTAATGAGATGGGACAAACCAAGTTGCAGAAGCCTTTTTGAAAGAGTTGTCATTGGCCTGTAGTTTCCAGATCCTTTTACTAAAATTAAAATTTACATTTGCACTGGCCAACTTCTCATCCAGTAATACCAAGATTGACTTTAGAATCATATTTTTTCATTTATTTCATTTTAATTATCAAATTTTGAAACCACCCATCTACCTCAGAGGGACTCTGGGTGGTGAATTTCCTGACAGTGAGAACAATCAACCAGTGGGATGGCTTGCCTTCAGAAGTTGTGGGTGCTCCATCACCAGAGGCTTTTTAAGAGAGACTGGACAGCCATTTGTCTGAAATGGTATAGTGTCTCTTGCTTGAGCAGAGGCTGGGTCTAGAAGACCTCCAAGGTCCCTTCCAACTTTGTTATTCTGTTAAAATATTAAAACATATAAACAGTATATAAAATTTAGATAAGAGACAAGGTAGATGAAAAAAATCAAAGTTAAAAGTTAAAAGGTGCAGGGAGAGCTTTCGGGATGCTAACAGCCCCACTGTTGTGTGCTTCCCTATGAGCCCCAAGCAAGGCTGCAGAGCCATGTTTTTACACCTTTCCAAAAAGCCAGGAGAATGAGGGCCTGCCTCACGACTGAGGAGAAAATGTTCCACAAAGCAAAGGCAAAGGCAAAGAAGCCTCTTTTTCTGGACCCTGCCAGTCTGAATTCTTCAGCTGATAGAATTCACAGCATACTTTCTCTGCCTCACTGGGTGAGATGGGCCAATATAATGGGATGAAGACAGTTCTGTAGGAAGCCTAGCCCCATGCCATATAAGACTTTAAAGGGTCATAAGCAACACCTTGGATTAGACCTAGAAGCAAATTGGTATCCAATGCAGCTCACACAGCAAAGATACTTTGGCCACCCAGGATTACCCACCTAGCTGCATTCTGTACCAGCTGAACTTTCCACATACATTTGAATGGTAGCCCCGTGGAGAGCATAAATTGACTGTTTAAAAATTGGTAACTTCCCATTTAAGTTTTTATCAAATTCCTAAATAGGTACAATATAGATTTAGTGATCTGGATATTTTTGGTTTCTAAGTAAACTATAATTTGCATCAGTTCCTCAGACTTGCTTTCTGAAATGTCACTTCAGGCATAGCTAATTTAGCTCTACATTTTCTAGAACAAGAAAGGTGAACAAAGATATTCTGAACCCCTCTGCATATTTCTGCAATTTGGGTGGCAACGTGATTGATTATACACCAACATATTAGACTGTTTATTGACTGTGTATTTATTCACCTTTTTTCAGAAGACAAAATTAATTGGAAATTATTTCTATATTTACATAATATTTGGAAACAGAAAGATCTTACACTTTAACAATGGAAATGTACAGTTTTGCTAAAAAAAGAAGCATGTGTTAATTAAATTTAAATTAATTAAGTTCTTTGTATAAATTATCTGGATCTGAATTTCACACACACAAATATTAAATTTTAATATTTAAGGAATAGGAAGTGCCAAGTAATTTATAGTACTGTGAAAAATTCTTAGGCCACCATTAATTTGTTGTTGGAGGAATGGTGTAATAACCATATATAATTATGTTTCAGTCTTGTATTCAGTAGAATACAAACAGAAAATATAGGATATTTGTTTGCATTATTCAAAAACAGGAGAAAGCAGAAAAGGCTAAAGTAGCAAGTATTTAGGGTGACCTTCTCTTACACTAGAATAGCAGCAGACACCTGGCTCCCCTATAAATGGAATGGAATTCTAGGTACTGTCATTGCTAACACTTGTAGGTGTCCTACTATTTCATGCCAAATTGACTGCTATACAAAAAGGTCTATTACACCAGAGTTGTTCAAGGCATGCTTGAGCTTTACATACAGTACAAACACATGTTGTATGAGTGAAATTCATTGGAAGCTTGCTAATAAGGCCAACTTTCAATCACATCCTTCCAATCCAAAGATCACAGAATGTGACAGACATAAAATAATACTTTTGCATCAGCAAGGCCTCTCTCAAAGGGAAATCAACAAACAAACTGGATATTCAAGATGTGGTATTCAGGATTGAAAAATGATGGTCATTAAAATTTTGCTAAAACAACAACGTATGCAGTGGCTTAAGACTTTTGCACAATACTGTACATTTATATAAAAACAGTTTATTTTATATTTCTTTGCTAGAATCTGATCTTGAATATTATCTTATTGGTATCATTATTATTATTATTATTATTATTATTATTATTATTATTCTGTTGCTTTGCATGAACATTGAGATCTTTTGCACCGGAGACAAATTCCTTGTGTCTCTAAACCCACTTGGCCAAATAAGTCTAGTCTAGTCTAGTCTAGTCTGTTCAAACTGTGCAGATGTCAACACAGATATTAGAAAAAATATATTATCCAACATTTGTTATCAATGTGCAATAAGTAAACAAGACTCAAGTTAGGACTCATTCCCAAATAAGTCTTTGGTTTTTCCTCATGTTTGGAAGTCTATAGCCATGGATGGTGAGCACAGCCCTCTTCTCAAATATTGCTGGAGCAAAGAAGAAGAACTCTCCCCAAATAATGAGTTTGTAGCCTATATTAGAAGGCCTCACTGTAACTCTTTCTTCTCCCCCCCCCCCACCTTGACAGGAGAGTAAACATATTTTCCAGCCTAATAGCAATGCAATTGGGAATATCACCCCGGGATTCCTTGGGCAATTGCTTTGAAACTGTAATTTTGATCTGGATTCTAACTGGGGAAGAAGTGTGTCTGATCTCTGATATCAACTTAAGGCTATAGTAGCCTTATGATTATTTGTGCTGTACGTAATTCAACAACCATTGAGAGTATGTTTATCCAGAAAATTCAAATTTACATTTCTCTTAAAATTTGGAAACCAAAGGAGACTCAAGAGAGCAGAGTTTATAGTTACAATTTTCCATCTATGTCTCTTCCTGTTTGCCTAATGATGAGCAAGCAGCAACAGAGTTTTCACTCATTAGTTCAAATGATTTAGTCTGATCTTACTGAACTGCCTTCAGCAGGTTGGACAAACGCATCTTTTCTATTCCGTCTGTTCAGAATTTCATATCCTCGAACCTCACATACATCTGGGGAGATGGAATTCACCAGTAAACAAGATCCTGGGAAGCACACATTGCCTCAGCTTTGTAGGACACAGCTCTGAATGGCTTCTTTTACTAGCAACATACTTGACAACTTTGCTTTAGTAGCCCATACTGATTTATGATCATTTGATTTTAATAGGAAGGATGATTTCTGCAGAATAACATGAGTGTTCTTTTTATGCTGATTCTAATATATTAGGGAAGCAAAAAAAATACAATTCATCCTAATTTGAGGCAAATTATTGGGTTTGTAGGGGGTTCTTGGCCTATTTTTTCTTTTGAGAGTAGGCATCAGAGTTTCATTTTCAATGTGTGCCAGTGTGTACATAGAAAAAGTGACAATAAAGGTTATCTTATTTTATATTATCTAATATGAAACGCAACTGCAGTTAAGGAGTTGCTTCGTGAAGAAAGCAAAACACCCTGCTGTGTTTTCACAGTTTATAGTTCATAGTCCATGTTAGTAAGACTCTATAGCATAGAATTGGCCTAGACTAGCATTAGCACTGGGATTTAGATTAAGTTAGTTTAGATTAAGGCCAAAGAGTTTCAGTATAATTCTGATTCCAAATCAATTAATTGGGCACTATGCAATTTGTCTGTCATAGTCTAGCCTACTTTTATTGTATGTTGCCCTGGATTCTTGAAAAAATGAGATATTATGAAAGCAGGTATGAAGAAGAACTTGCAGCTCAAGACCCAAATGTGGCTTTTGGCTTATTTCTATGCCATCTTCAGCTTCATTTTATCCAGCCTGCATAAATGGCATAAAAAAAGAAAAAAGTAGGTTGTTGAAGGAGAAATATTTGCCAATATTCTAAGCTGAGCCATATTTAAATCCTGATTCACTCAATTAATGTTTAGATGAGGGAATAGAAGGGGAACTCATCATATTTGCAGATGACACTAAACTGGCAAGAATAGCCAACACCCCAGAAGACAAGCTCTGGATTCAAAAAGATCTTGACAAACTGGAACAATGGGCCCTGTCCAACAAAATGAGTTTTACTATGGAGAAAAGCAAAGTTTTACATTTAGGCAGGAAAAATCAAAGATTTAAGTACAGACCTGGTTCAAAAACAGCAATTGTGAGAGGGACCTTGGAGTCCTAGTGGACAATCACTTAACTATGAGCCAGCAGTGTGCAGCACCAGCCAAAAAAGCTAATACAATCCTGGTTATATAAACAGATGCATACAACAAAAAAAGATGTTGAGACCTTGGAAAAAGTTCAGAGAACAGCAACTAAAATGATCAAAGGCCAGGCGATTAAAACATATGAAGAACGGCTGCAGGACTTGGGTTTGGCTAGTCTAAAGAAAAGAAGAAACAGGGGTGACATGATAGCAGTATTCCAGTATTTGAGGGGCTGCCACAAAGAAGAGGGTGTCAAACTATTCTCCAAAGCACCAAAGGGCAGGAGAAGAAACAATGGTTGAAAACTGACCAAAGAGAGAAGCAACATGGAATTAAGGCGAAACCTCCTTAAAGTGAGGACAATTAACCAGTGGAACAATTGCCTTCAGAAATTGTTGGCACTCCATCACTGGAAATTTTTAAGAGACCAAACAGTCACTTGTCTGAAATGATATAGATTCTCCTGCTTGAGCAGGGGGCTAGACTAGAAGACCTCCAAGGTCCCTTCTATTCTATTCTATTCTATTCTATTCTATTCTATTCTATTCTATTCTATTCTATCTCCATTTGTGGCTAGAATGCTGTGCCCAAAGAATGCTGTGTCAGAACAAAAACTAAGCAAACAGAAAAAAACTAATATTGTAAAATGTGTGTACAAGTAGATATATGCCTATGTATGTGTCTGTTTGTGTGTGCCCGCACGCAAGAAAGACAAAGAGAGGGAGGGGGGAGGGAAAGAGAGAGAGTCTCTCCAAATTAGCTTTACATTTATGCCCCATTCTAAGAGACTTTCCCTTTGGAAAAACTTCCCAAACATAAAGCTCATGGCTATTCAGAATTTCTCATAGGGGGCCAATGGCTTATTAGAACAAAAGAGTTTTCAGTGCTCTTCTCAATCACCTTTGCTAGGAAGGCAAGACTATAATAGTACTACAAGTGTGGACAATAGCTGTTGTCCAGTATAACTGGATTGAAAGAAGGCCTCTTCAGGAGGCGAATATAACACTGCCTCTTTCACAGGAGGTGGCATCATGCCCTCCCTCAGATAAGCATTGGCCATTACCCAAATTTAGCCAGATATCCTGCCCAGCTGGCTGAAGGAACCAAAGAAGTCTAGATCCAGCCTGCAGGTGGCAGAGCTCATCCTACAGAACACCCTACCTACTTCTTCATATTCTACCCAAGCTTTAAGTAGCAACTGAAATATTCCCCAAATATTTGTCAGCACTTGGATAAAAGGGAAGTGCCAGTTGAAATGGAGAGCTTAAAAATGCTATCAGCTGCCAATTTCTCCATATTCTGAAGGAGTTTTCATTGGGAGAAAACACATTAACTCCACACAGAAATATAAAAAGTAAAAAGATTATTTTTAAACAGAACATAACAGCATAACAAAGTTGGAAGGGACCTTCTAGTCCAACCCCCTGCTCAAGCAGGAGATCCTATGCCATTCCAGACAAGTGACTGTCCAGTCTCTTCTTAAAAGCCTCCAGTGATGGAGCACCCACAGCTTCTGAAGTCAAGCCATTCCACACATTAATTATTTTCACTGTTAGCAATTTTTTCCTTACTTCTAGGTTGCTTCTCTCCTTGATTAGTTTTCATCCATTGTTTCTTGTCTTGCCTTCTGGTGCTTTGGAAAATAGCTTGACCCCTTCTTCTTTGTGGCAACCCCTCAAATAATTGGAACACTGCCATCATGTCATCCCTAGCCCTTCTTTTCACTAGCTTAGACAAACCCAATTCCTGCAACCATTTCATATGTTTTAGCCTCCAGCTGCCTAATCATCTTAGTTGCTCTTTTCAGCATTCTTCTCAAAGTTTCTACATCTTTTTTATAATACGGTGACCAAAACTGGATACAGTATTCTACTGTAAGTGTGTGGTCTTACTAAGACTTTATAAAGCAGTACTAATACTTCACATGATCTTAATTCTATCCCTCTCTTAATGCAGCCTAGGATTGCATTGGCTTTTTTGGCTGTTGCCGCACAGATCAGCTTTTACATTGGCTTGTCTGCATAGCAAACAAGAGAAAGATGCTGCTTTCGCTGTATTTCTTTTTATGCTTATAATTCTTTTTATGCTTATAATACCAAATAGCAGCTAAGAAAGATGGAGCTAAGCAATAGATCCAGTAGATGCCAGTGAAAATTAATAGTTTAGAGCAGGGTGTCAAACTCGCAATGTCACGTGACGTGTTGCGACGTATTGCGACTTTTTTCCATTGCCGGCAATGAGGTGGGCGCGGTTTCGGCATGACATATCCGGCCCACAGGCTGGCAGTTTGACACCCCTGGTTTAGAGGGAGAGTACATAGTTTTAAACAGAAACTCACTCTTCATTCCCCAATACTATCTAATTTTAAGACTATTATAAATATCTGCATCAAAAACAACTGTGAAATAAGTGTGAACATAAAGGGAGCTTGGTTAGCTAAGATCAAAGGCTTGTTTAATCCAGCCTCCTGTTTTTCTATGACCACTGTAATGCCTCTAGGAAGCCCACAAGCAGGGCACATGGGCAAGGATCTCTCCTGCAATGTCTCAGTCATGGGATATAAAATTTGTGCCATTAGCTCTGAAGACTACTGTGCTTCCATTATACCCTTTAAAACTTAAAAAAAAAAAAAAATCCACATGCCTCCAGCCTAAGTGGATGCAAAGTTTCTGAATGAAGCTACTAATACAGGAAGTCTGGGAGTGCAGTATAAGCCAGCACTGTTTTACAGTTTCCTCTGAGTTTGTCTTCTGCCCTGCAAAGTCCCAGCTGTTTACCAGTTTTAATTCTTTCCTTGGCACTAAGTAATGTATCAGATCAGGTGAATTCTGCCAGATCATGCAGCAATTTTCAGATTAGGGGGGCGGACTTGAGACCACCAAAGACGATTTCTCAGTTCTGACCTGAAAGAAACTTAAGTATGAAGATTCAATAAAGTGACAAATTTACTCCCTGAACTTTTCATTCAAGAGAGAAATTATTTTTGTATATACAGTATCATTTTCTTAAGATCCTAATTTGATTTTATGGAATGATACTTTTATTTAGTATTTTTCCATCATTTACTTTTGACAAGGGACAGATGCTTTCATTTTACTCAGGATACAAAAATGAAAGCAAATTAGTCTATCCTTTCTATTCTTTCTTTTGTGCAGTGAAGATAGAAGTAGAATGATCTTAAATTCATGTGTATATTCCTTTAGTGTATTACACTGTATATATTGGGTAACTTAGAGCAATATGCCATTCAGCATAAATACATCACAATTATAAAACATGAATTTATACACTACTGTACTTACCTAATAGACTTAATATCAAAGTATAATATTCCAAGTTATATTACAAAAGCCTGAGTAAACAATGTCAATTAAAACTCAAGAGCAAATGCATCCAAACATTTATTGTTAGGGAAAGAATTTCATACCAGGATGTGGTTCTCAAGAAGACACTATCTTAGATTAACCCATTCTGAATCATAATTTCATTAGTGATTTCACAAGAAATTTTAAGTACAAGCTGACTAATACAGGTAGTCCTTGACTTACGACTACAATTGAGTCCAGAACTTCTGTTGCTAAGTAAGACATTTGTTAAGTGAGTTTTGCCCCATGTTACAATCTTTCATGCCACAGCTATTAAGTGAATCACTGCAGTTATTAAGTTAGTAACACAATTGTTAAGTGAATCTGGCTTCCCCATTGACTTTGCTTGCCAAAAGGTCACAAAAGATGATCCCAAGATGCTGTGACCATTATAAATTTGAGTCAGTTGCCAACTGTCTGAATTTTGATCATGTAGCCATGGGGATACTGCAACAGTCATAAATATGAAAAACGGTCATAAGTCAATTTTTTTCAGGGTCGTAACTTTCAACAGTCACTAAATTGTAAGTTGAGGACTACCTGTGCAATAAAAAGATATCTTTAAATACTTATTTCTACATCTTTTAGAGCTTGATATGAAGCCCCATCTGCTTGAACAGATATGGGTAACTTATAATAGAGTAATAGTTACTAATGGTAAACAGTGTTTTGAGAAACCACACTAAGTGATCCCACTATGCTATATCATTAGATGACACCTATAATTCACAACAATACTGTAATCTATTTTGGAGATTATTAAGATATGGACGATTTATCTCAAAATGATCCATTCTAATGACAGATTGGAGGCTATAATCCTGATTCCTTAGAGGGAGTGCAGTCCCCAAAAAACTGTGCTCCTGAATTCCCAGACATTCCCAGACTGCTGTAGGATCAGTACTGTTGGCACCATGCTTCAGGTGACAGTTACATAAACTTCATAAAAGTGTTGACTAACAAAAGAAAGGAGTCTTATGGAACTTTAGAACTCAAGTTCCATAGAACTGAACCACCTCCTTCCACCCATTGTAAATCTGTTAGTGAATCTCTAGATGACTAATTCCCAACTTATTAAACCACTCCAGAAGAATATAATCAATGGTATAAAAACAAACAAACACTTCAAGACAATGAATGAAGCATTACTTCCATCTCCCTAGTTTTTCTTCCAATAAATGTCATTAATCAATACTTATACATACTGTTTTGGTGTTCTGTCAGCCCTGAAGCTAAATTGTGACAGCAGATTCAGAACAGATGCAAGGAACTTAACCATTAGCTGCACTATAACTCCCCTACCACAGATTACTGATTAGTCAGCAAAGCTTTCTCCCATTAAGGATGCAAGTTGTTGTTGTTATTGTTGTTGTTGTTGTTGTTGTTCAGACATGATGAGCCTTCTCAGCAAGATCAGGTTTTGATAGGAATGTGGCTTGGAAAAATACTTTAAATGCTGCAATAAATAATTCCAGGAAATCAGTTAATGCCTTGAATATCTGTTATCTAAATCTTGGTTACGCAATTCTCCTCTTTCTTAAAACACAGTCTGCATGTGGAGGAAGCCTTTGAACATTAGATATCTCTGAAAATGCAGGTGAAACTGTTATGAAAACAAGTGACCATTATTACAGCAGAGTTTCTTAATCCTCATCATGACTGGGGAATTCTGGGAGTTTCTGAGATTCAGAAACACTGATTTACCTATGACTATCTCTTGAAATGTACCACATTAATATTCCAGGAGCATTCTTCCCAAACATAACTAATGACTGCAAGTTGAACTTCAGTATAGGAAATGATGTTATAAGAAAACTAAGAGCAGATCATTTCCAGGTTCTGGCCAAATGGTAAGCCATACTGGACTGTTTTTTTTTCCGCCTGTACTTATTCCCAATACATTGCTAGTTGCAAGGAAGCCAATGCAAGTGGTTCAAATTTGTTCATTCTAATTTTACAATCTAGTTTGATATAAAATGCCTGTGGTAATGTACACACTTTAAAAAAATTAAATGAACATAATGCTAGGACTTAAAACAGGTAACAGTCAATCAATCAATCAGAATAGAGCTAGAAGGGACCTTGGAGGTCTTCTAGTCCAACAAGACTGGTAAGTTTTAAAAAGAGCATTAAAATCTGTGAAAAAAATATTTCAAATGATAAACACCAAGATGGAGATGCAGCGTGGGAATTAAGAGAGATATATATCTACCGTTTGAAATATAGCAGACCCAGCTGTCTGAGTATCACTTCTGTGACCCATGCCTTGCATCCAGACCTTCATATCCTTGATGTCCTGAATATACCTCCCTACAAGTGTTTCTGCTATAATAGAGTAAATGTCTTGGTAGAAATAATGAAGGTCCTCTGAAGATATAGAGAAGTTTATGTAACAGCAGAAGTTTCTGATGAAATAGTCTACAACCCACAGGAGTTCATGCTACAATAAATTTGTTAATCTATAACATGTAATAAGCTTCTTTGTTGTTGTGCTGCAAAAGAATATTGTAGATATTCTTCTGGAATCATTAGAGACTTATGCTCCTTACCTCCTAGAGCTTTAAACATAAGTGTTTACTAGCAGAGCGCATTCTGCTCAGACATATAGCAGAAGCCAGTCATGTGCTGCTTTCTAACACTGGTGAGATAAGATCCTAGCATCTGTGTTGACAGATTTTCTACCCTGTTGCATCCAGAATGTATAAAAATATCTCCCTCCCCCCCCATTCAAATCAGTGTGTCTCTCTTCAGAAACCTAGCTGTCTCCTCAAATTGGTAAGTTATTGCTGCTTAAAATTTGCTTATTTATGAATAGGTAACATTCAGAAAGTTACTCAATAATTGCATTATTTTCCACTGGACTTTTATATATATGGGAGGGAGGGAGTCTGGTCGCAGGGATGGATTGACAGCCGCCCACCAAGTGCTTGCACACACTCTAAAAGAGCACTTGAGGATCGTAAAACAACCAGTGGAGCCAAAGACAATTTGCCTGATGCTGCGCGATATGGATTAATACAATCAATAGGCCGATGATGTGCTCAAGGAGGCGGGTGCAGAGGCAGGAGGCTATATGAGCTGCCTTCGCAATCTCCTTCTATTCTAACTCTGATGACACCGGCAGTTTTTGGCCGGATGAAAGCTTAGTGACTCTTCTTAACCACCTTATGAGCTGAGGTGGCGCAGCAGTTAGAGTGCAGTACTGCAGGCCACTTTAGCTGACTGTGTTCAGCAGGTCAGCGGTTCAAATCTCACCGGCTCAAGGTTGACTCAGCCTTCCATCCTTCTGAGGTAGGTAAAATGAGGACCCAGATTGTTGGGGGCAATGTAAATATATCTATACATTGCTTACTGGTGTACACCGCTTAGAGAGTGCTTGCACTTAAAGCGGTATATAAGTCTCATAAATAAATAAATAACCACAGGCTTGTTTATATTAAACAGGCTGGTTTATTATATCCCGGTGTTCGTTTTTCTTTTATTTGTTAATATATATATTATACTTTTAAAAAAAATTAAAAAAAAATTCCCATACATAAAAGGCACCACAGACAGAATTAGCAAGATCCTCAACAAACACAACATCAAGATAGCATTCTGCACAAACAGAAAAATATCCACCATCCTAAGAAACCCCAAAGACAAAATTGAGTTAGAAAATCAAGGAGTATATGAAATCCCATGCACCGCTTGTCCCACCACATACATCTGACAAACCAACAGAAGAATAAGTGCTCGCATTGAAGAACATAAGAAGACCTACATATATATATATATATTCTGAGGTTTTCGCGGGTGTTTGTACATAGGTCTTTGGTTATTCGGGTTTTCTCCTGCTTCAAATTGGAAGTGTCTTGGCAACGTTTCGATGAAGTCTCATTCGTCATCTTCAGGCTGGTGTTTTCGGCTTCGTGCTTCTAGGAGCAATGTGTGATCGTAGCTGTTTCTTCCTTTTAACTGCCAGTGGGGGTATGAACTGATTGGATGAGAGCTTGGCTGTGTTCTGATTGGATGGAGGTGTGTTCTGATTGGTTAGGAGCTTGGCTGTGCTCTGATTGGATGGGGGGTTGGCTGTGCTCTGATTGGATGGGGGTTGGCTGTGCTCTGATTGGTTGGGGGAGTGTTCTGTTTGGGTGAGGGCTTTGTTGTGCTCAGGTTAGTCTGAGTTGCACAGGGATGTGAGATGGTGAGCTGCATTGCTATTATTTGGCTTCGCGTTCGTGGTCGTGCCTCATCTTCATGGTGGGTGTCAGTTTGCTTCATATATGGATTGGAGGGGTTTAAAGTGGCTAATGATGCAGCTGTGTTCTGGCTTCTGGTTTGTGGTCGTGCCTCATCATTGGTGTGGGTTTGGGTTTGCTTTTTGCGTGGACATGTGGTGGTGACATCCTGTGTGGCTTTTGTGAGTGTGGGTCTGGTGTCATTCTTTGTGTTAGGGACTCATTTGTCAATAAGGGCGGGTTTCCAAATGGCTGGTAGGTAGGAGGTATCATCTTGTTTGTTCATGCTGTGTGGGCATTTTTCTATCTCAATGGCTTCTCTGATTATTCTGTTATTAAAGTGTTCAGTTTGGGCAATAGTTCTGGTCTTTTTAAAGTCAATTTCATGTCCTGTGATTTTAAGGTGTTGGACCAGGAAAGAAGTTGGTTCCTCTTTTTTGACTGAGTTCTAAGAACTTCATGGGGAAGCGTCAAAAAAAAATGGTTACTAACCTAGTTTGGCTTGGAACAAGGCCATAAAAAAACCCTGTAGATGTCTCCTTCCCTTTGAAACAAATTAAATCGAAACATACTATTTCTGCCTGATCATCCATGTGTTTGTTGGAGTGGATTCTGTGTGCATGAACTCGACAATCAGAAAATGGAAAAAGATAGGCTAATAACTGTTGAACCACTTATGACTACATATATAACTCTTTGGTAAAAGGTATGCACTTAATGTCTATGGGACTATAATATCTGGTGGAAAACAGTGGATTGTTCATATAGAAAGTTGGGACAAAGAAGCCATGACACCATGTTTCTATATCCACACTTCATACAAATATCCATGTCCAGTCACTTCCTTAGCTCAACTTTTGTTTTAACTGCAATTTCAATTTTCTAGGAAATATTTAATTTTATATCAACCCATTTTTCACACAGGATACTCATTATGGGCAAATTGGACCTGTTTGGGCAGAAGATAATTTGTCCTGTTTCTTCTTTCCATTCTGCGGTCTCCTGTACTTAATCAAACTCACTGCCTATTATCTGAGGGGCTCAAGTGGAATGAAGACAAAAGCACTGTCCCCAGCTCTCCTCCATTCTGTTGCAAATGGTGATTCCACAAGAACTCAAAAGCAGTGAACTGAGTTAGTGAGCAAATCACACAGCAGCTCATTTGAAAAGCCAAGCAAAAGTCTACATGCCAAGACTGACTAAATGCAAATCATGTCAATGGAGTAACTGGCAGTTACTTCTGCTTGCAAGAAAAAGTCTTCAGAGGGCTTTTCTTATAAATGTACTGTAAGGGTGAGGAGGACATGCAGTGAATGTTAAAAAAAAAGTAGGGAATATTGACATTGATATATGAAGTATTTCTGTATTTGTTTGTTAAATTGATATCCTGCCTTTTATTTGGGAGCTCAGAGCAGTGTGCATAGACAACCTCCCTCCACACACCATTTCTCCCAGTTGTCTCCATTACCATCCTGTTAGTCAGGTTGGCTACAGAGGTTTCTCAGCCCTGGTCCAATTCCTTCAACTATTACAGCACACTCTACAATATACCAGCCATATTTGTACACATTATAACAATTTAAAAGGCTATTGTTCATTCTGGTTAGATATAGATTTGCCAATAAATGCTAGTAATCAAATATTTATAGTAGTTGATGTAATTTTTCAAACATTCCCCACCCCTCTGCATGTAAATACCATTATTTGTTACCATTGAAACTGTTACACAAAAGATGTTTAGCTTTAGCTTAGTCATTTCTACTGTGGCTGCACACACAGTCAGCTGGATATTCAGACTGGATCTATCAAATCTTTCCCAAGGACCTGGGATACTGTATGTTGTTGTTTGACAATATTAAAAGTATTGTCACAGGATGTAAGTTCTTTCTCTTCTATTCTGCTGTCTCCAAGTACTGCCATGTCCACTATCCAGACATTTTTGTCTTTCTTATACACAATTGTTAATTTTGGGGTGCCTGTCTGTTTGAATTCTAAAGTCCCAGAGCACTTTAGCTACTTCATTTTCTATTATTTTGTCTATTTTGTGATATCAGTCAAATGGTATTTCTTGCAGATTTCTGATGAGCCACTGTTGCTATTTTGTCATGCCTAACTACATGTTTGTAGTTAGTCTGTGCAGTCTTGCAGAAACTAAATAGGTAGTCCACTATTTTTTCAGCTTTTTTGCAGATGTGCCATTTGCTGTCTGTTGCTATCTTCTTAATTCTGGCTTTGTGTGCACTTGTTCTTAAGGCTTGGTCTTGTGTACCTGAATTAGCCCCTCTGTCTCTTTCTTCAACTTTCCTGCTCCTAGCCATTGCCAAATTCTTGCTATCTGCTTGACCTGATACTTTTTTACTGTACTGCCCATGTAATTATTTACCTTGCCATGCCTCTTTTCTATTCTTTATTTGGCCTTACTTATAAGTCTCTTTAGTATTCAGTAAGCCTTCATGGTGTACTTTCTTCAGTGCATCTTCTTCCCTTTCCTCAGACATTCTTCCAATGCTCTTTTTTCTTCAATTTTCTGATGTAGTTGCAACATTCCACATCTACCTATGCTCCTTGTACAAGTGGTCCTTGACATATGACCACAGTTAAGGACTGGAACTTCCATTGTTAAGCGATGCAGTCATTAACTGAGTCACACCTGATTTTATGTCCTTTTTTGTCACAGTGAATCACACAGTTGTTAAGCAAATCTAGCTTCCTCCATTGACTTTGCTTTTCAGAAGCCCCCTGGGAAGGTCACAAATGGACCCCAGGACCCCGCAACTATCATAAATATATGCCATTTGTCAAATGTCTGAATTTTGATCAAGGGACTGCAGAGATACTGTGATAGTTTCAAGTGGGAGGGCCGGTTGCAAGTAATTTTCTCTGCCTTTGTTGTAACTTTGAATGGTTAAACAAATGATCATAAATCGAGGACTACCTGTAAATGGAGTCTGTAAACGTCACTGTGTGAATGATGAAGGGCATGATTCATTGTCATTATTTTTCTGGTCTTCTGTTTTGATCTGTAAATATTGCAACTCAGATAATGTGAGGAGTAAATAATTATTTAAAAGACATCAGAAAGCTTTAAGGCAGTGGTTCTCAACCTTTTTAATGCCGTGACCCCCAACCAGTCATAAGTCGAGGACTACTCAACCGGTTGTAAGTCGAGGACTACTCAACTGGTGCAGCACCGTTTGCAGAATGGGACTTTTGGCGGGCTCAGCAGGGCAGAGACAGCCTGGACAATTCCTATTGGCTTTTGAAAGCCAATAGAATTAGACTCTATTCAATAGAATAAAAGGGAGTAGCACAGCTAAGGAAAAGGGGGAAAAAATGGCGGGCTGCATTGTTTGGCGACCCCCGTGAAATGGTCGTTCGACCCCAAATGGGGTCCCGACCCACAGGTTGAGAACCACTGGAGTAGAGCATATCTATATTTAGGATCATATGATATGAGAAGCTGCATTAAGCTATTCTAGCTTTAATAGTTGGAGAACACTTCTGTAAGGAATAAGGACTGAATTTCAGAATAAACTCAGACTGTCCTGTTGCAGGGAGTCTTAAGTAAAAGAATACAGTGAAATAAGTCAGGGTCAGTGATATCTGAGTTACTTTCATCACAAAATATCGTGTGACTCATGTAATTGATTTGAACACATCAATATAGTTTTCTTTGCATTATATAGTTTCTTCCAGTGTGTTTTTCAATTTCCCAGTCTAGTCTGCAGCCCTGGGCCTCTGAAATGGTCCAAAAGCCAATAGAATAAAAGGGAGTAGCACAGCTAAGGAAAAGGGGGAAAAAATGGCGGACTCTGTTGTTTGGTGACCTCCGTGAAATGTTCGTTCGACCCTAAATGGGGTCCCAACCCACAGGTTGAGAACCACTGCTTTAAGGTACAAACTCAAGAGTGATGTTTTGCTTAAAACCTAGTATCATATAGTGATGTTGCTAACTATGCTAGAAGGTGAACTAGACAAATTGATAGTGGCCATATTTCTTCCTTATTTCTAAGCAGTATTATGTTTAGTATAATTGGTGCTAAAGAAAAAAGACAGATTAGTGGCATCAAGCCCCTTTGAAGATGAAGCCAATACGAATTGCAAGGGTAGGAACCACACAAAAAAAATGGTTTGCGGCTGGATTTACTCTTCACAGATAAGACCATAATAATAATAATAAAGTTGGAAGGGACCTTGGAGGTCATATAGTCCAACCCCCTGCTCAGTCAGGAAACCCTATACCATTTCGGACAAATGGCTGTCCAGTCTCTTCTTAAAAACTTCCAGTGTTGGAGCATTCACCGCTTCTGGAGGCAGATTGTTCCACTGGTTAATTGTTCTAACTGTCAGGAAGTTTCTCCTTACTTCTAGGTTGCTTCTCTCCTTGATTAGTTTCCATCCGTTGCTTCTTGTCCTGCCTTCAGGCACTTTGGAGAATAGCTTGACTCCCTCTTCTTTGTGGCAGCCCCTGAAATATTGGAACACTGCTATCATGTTGCCCCTCGTCCTTCTCTTCATTAAACTAGACATACCTGATTCCAGTAACCGTTCCTTATATGTCTTAGCCCCCAGACCTCTAATCATCTTTGTTGCTCTTCTCTGTATTCTTTCTAGAGTCTCAACATCTTTTTTACATAGTGGTGACTAAAACTGGATACAGTATTCAAAGTGTGGCCTTACCAAGGCATTGCAAAGTGGTATTAATACTTCACATGATCTTGATTCTATCCCTCTGTTAATGCAGCCTAACACTGTGTGGGTTTTTTGGTAACTGCAGCACAATTCTGACTCATATTTAAGTGATTGTCCACTAGGACTCCGAGATTCCTCTCACAGTTGCTATTATTGATCAATGTACCATATATACTATACCTGTACATTTGGTTTTTCTTGCCTAAATGTAGAACTTTACTTTTTTCACCATTGAATTTCATTTTGTTGGATAGCGACCAGTGTTCAAGTCTGTCCAGGTCCTCCTGTATCTTAAGCCTGTCTTCTGGAGTGTTGGCTATTCCTGCCAGCTTAGTGTCGTCTACAAATTTGATGAGTTCCCCATCTATCCCTTCATCCAAATCATTGATGAAGATGTTGAAGAGCACACAGAGCACTGGGACACACCACTACACACTTTCCTCAGTGTAGATGCAGTTCTATTGAGGGCCACCCGCTGAGTAATGGCTGATCAGCCAGCTACGAATCCATCTGGTGGTGATGCTGTCTAACCCACATTTTTCTATCTTATCAAGTAGTAGGTTGTGATCTACTTTATCAAATGCCTTACTGAAGTCCAAGTAAATTATATCCACAGCATTCCTCTGATCCACTTATTTTGTCACTTGGTCAAAGAATGCAATAAGATTTGTCTGGCATGATCTGTTTTTGGCAAACCCATGTTGGCTTTTAGTAATGGCTTTGTTTGCCTCTAGGTGTTGCTGATTTGTTGTTTGATTATCTTTTCCAGAATCTTCCCAGGTATTGAGGTCAGGCTGATAGGTCTGTAATTTCCTGGATCTATTTTCTTCTCTTTTTTGAAAATGGGAACTACATCAGCTTTTTTCCAGTCCTCTGATAGTTCCCCAGTGCTCCAAGATCTTTGAAAAATATAGTTCAGTGGTTCTGAGATCACATCTGCCAGTTCCTTGAGAACCTTGGGGTGTAACCCATCTGGTCTTGTGATTTGAACTCGTCTAGGCTGGACAATTGCTCACTTACCATTTTCTTGCCTATCTTAATTTGTGTTTCTAATCTATTTTTAATGGTACTATTTTTAATAGGTTGGACTGTTTTTTCCCTTTGTGTAAAGACAGATGCAAAAAACGAGTTAAATAGTCCTGCTTTCTCCCTGTTGCTTGTCACCTTCTTGCCACTTCCCCCCACTAATGGACCAATCATTTCCTTCACTTTTTTCTTGTTTTTACATGTTGAAAGAAGCTTTTTTTTTGTTATTTTTGACTTTGGTCGCAAGCCTTAGTTCATTTTGAGCCTTAGCTTTCCTCACTTCATCTTTGCAGGCTCGGACTATTTGCTGATATTCTGACTTAGCTGTGTGTCCATTTTTCCACTTTTTATATTTGTCCTTTTTATCTTTCAATTGATCAGAGAGTTCTTTATGCAGCCATGCTGGTTTCTTTTGAGAACTGTTATTTTTCTTCTTTGTTGGTATTGTGCTAGACTGGGCTTTATTATCTCACTTTTTAAAATTTCCCAAGCTTCTTGAGTTGTTTTCCCTTTGAGGATTCTCATCCATGGAATCCTTCCCAAGCTCCCTCTAGGTTTATTGAAATTAGCTCTCTTAAAATCGAAGACTCTAGTTTGACTGTATTTTATTGCGTGTGCTTTCATAATGTTGAATTCCAATATTACATGATCACTTCCCCCCAAGGTTCCTGTGGCTTCAACACCTTCTATCATTTTATCTCTGTTAGTGAGGATTAGATCCAATATGGCTAATCCCCTAGTTCCCTTTTCTACTTTTTGGGAGACAAAGTTGTCTGCTAGGTTTGTCAGGAATCTGTTTGATCTTCCACTTGGTGCAAAGTTTGTCTCCCAGTTGATGTCAGACTAGTTGAGTCACAGGCTTGATCAAGCAGTGCATTTCAGCATATCCTAATGCTCATAACTGTTATAAGAATAAAGTAGGCAAGGAGGAAAGAATCAGCACTGTCACACAATTATCTCTAGTCGAGTACCCTCTGAAAGGAGCTTTGATAGGATACCAGATACTGCTGGACCAGAGTTCTCAGCTTCCCGTCCACTACTGACAGGCTGGCTCCTGGAAACTTTAGTTCAGCAGCATCTGAATGGCCACAGATTCCTCAATCTGGTGTATTATATGTGTTCCTGGAAACCAATATAGTCAGAATACAATGGTTGCTGCGCCCAGGAAACATGTTTCACCAGTTTTACTGGTTTCTGGCCTGTTTCCTGATACAATACTATATATATTTTGTGTATTTTTGAAGCTGTATGTGAGTCTGGCTGTCTATAAAACTGCTAACTTGTATACAGGGTGATTAGGACCAGCTGATTCTATCCTTTGAGATCAAATAAGTAACAGCTAGAGATAATGAGCCTTTTGGTTTATCATTTCTCACATGTGAAATGATATTTTAATGAAGATGTATCTCGTACCTACTTTTATGTCGCTTCAACACCAGGCAAAGAATATTAAGAATCAGCAGAATCGGTTCTATGCTTAGTTCTATGGGGTTTTGTGGATTTGTGGAATATTGGTTTCTTCAATTGCTTCAATTCTCATAAACTAATAAGAAAGATTGGGTTTGTGCAACACACAAAAAAAGAAGTTAAAATGTGAAGAACAGGCTTATGGTTCACTTGGTGGCACTTACTGCAAGGTGACAGTGTCAAGGTGATAAACATAAAAGGCAGTTACAATCAAATAGGTGCCCTCATTCTGTGTACTCATGATATCATAGGTCTTGTTCCAGAGCAAACAGTACAAAGTTAAGTTGGCAGCATTTCCACTAGTGCTATGGGGCAGGTGTTTCCCACTGATAGGAACTCACATTATCCTGCCTCCTGGCTTCTTCCCTCTGATAGTTTGTAAATAGAGATCTTGTTCCAATCTTGCCAAGGAGTGGCTTGCTGCTCCTCGCACACAGTGTCTGGTTGGTTTGAGTCCTCCCATTGGCCCTCTGGAAGGAATCCTGCTGGCTCCATGAAAGGAAGTATTGCCCAGGGAAAGGAAGACCCTAACCCAGCACACAAAACTGCTGCCAAAGTTCTAAGGTAGGGCAATGTCCGAAGAGTCAGCCTCTTCTCTCTGGCATTTGCTTAATTCTACAGCCAGCTGTAAGATGTGAAGGTGGAATTTGGAAGCAAAGAAAACTGGTCTAAATTGGGCCTCAATGGGAATAAATGTTTCCTACAGATCTTTGTGAAGTAAGGAAATCTCTAGTTGTGAACATCAAATGGCAGCCATTTTCCCATTTTCGTACTGAAGTGGAGTATTTCTCAAGACGTCCTGTTAAGCATTGTTGCTGCTCCTCACCCCAATCACTGGCTGCCAAAACTATTTCATTTAAGCAAGCAAAATGTTCAGAAGATACTTCTCTATGAGCTCAGGAGTAAGGAATGTGAAATCAGCCAGCAAAAACACTTTTCTCTGGAGGAGTTCCTGAGAATAGCACAATCATGCCAGGTTGAAGTGTAGTTGTAATGCAGCTGATCACACACAGGGACTGGCATTTGGCTGCAAAACAGGGCAAGCTAAACTGAAAACTTCTGCCTTATCCTTTGCACAAGAAAACTTTTGCAAAATGCAGTGGCCTTCTAATGTAATTCCATTATTAAGGACACACTTCTCTTTACTATTGCTGAGTCATGCACTAGGATCACATTTTCTCCCAATTCACCCAGCAAAAATCCAGACTCCTTAATAAGATTTTATTATGCCACATATATGTAGTTGAACTATTATTTTATTTCATTTACTATGGTCTGAAATCTCCGGATACAAGTAGTTCTGGCTTAACAGCCCTAACTGGGGCCAGAAATTGCTTCACTAAGCAAAGTGGTCATTAAGCAAAATGTCACATGACTACCCAACTTAATGATGACAATTCAGACAGTCCCACTTGAGGTCATTTATAGCTACAAACAATTCATAGCTATAGCATTTGTTTTAATTTTTAACATTTCTGACTCTTTCTTGTCCGTTTTTTGTGTGGAATCTCAACCAGAGCCTAGTTCACTTACAGAGTTCTTGAAGGTTTGATTAATCAAAAACATAAATAGTACACTGATCTTCATTGTTTCTTTCCTTGCAATTTCCCCAAAACTCAAACACTGTTCATAGGTGACCTAGTCAAGATACTCCAGTTCAGTGGTCAGAGATATTCATTTGTTTAAAAAAATATATACTTGTATGTTAGCACATCTTGATTTTGCCTCCCAATTGCAGCCTGCCTTATGTTAGGCTGCTAGAATTCATTGGACAACATGTCTCATCATCCCATTGTATCTGACCTAGAGGGCATCAATTCTAGTGGACTAGCCAGTCATATTTGCAAAGAGCATACCCATCATGGTCACAAGTCATGAAGGTCTTTATGTAAGACAATTGCATGATTGTTCAGCACTGTCATAATTTCAAATGGCTGCCGAATGGTCATAAGTCAAGGACTACCTGTATTATCGTGGATAGTGTTGATTGTTACCAGATGTATCTATGGTTATAACAACACATAACCTTAGCAAACTTTAAACAATTGTTCTGTGCAAGTAACACTGTCAATATGCTCAAACTCTCTCAGCAATTGTGCCCTGGATAAATTAATTTAAGAGACTGGAAAAAACAAAAAAAGTATATGATTTATTCTCCAATCAAGCCCTGACTTCTTTTCCCTACAAATATTTAAAAATATTTGGATCTAATATACAGTTGGGATAGAGTTCAGCTGTTAACTAATCCTCAGTCATTACACTGGCCTGTGCAAGGTCAAAGCATTGGACAAATATTTACTAATCAATGAGGTGCTGAGCTGCTGCTAAAAGCATGGCTACAAACAAAAGAGGCCACTTAGATGATAAAATGAGAAAGGGGATGCTAACTTCTTAGAACCCCAGCATGGAGAGCTTTTGGCTGCACTGGCAAAAAACATATAGATTCTCTCTAAGATATAATTCCTGAAGTAGGAAGGAAGACAAAAACTTACATTGCCTTGTAAGATGGCAATAGTTCTGGGGATAGCATTCTTGGTGTTTTTAAATCTGATTTTTGTTACTCGTGAGAAAAAGAGTTGAAAACATTACATCACTTTAAGTGGGAGAAGCCTCAGAGATCAAAGATATCACAGCCACCTCAATGAATTAGCCTTGAAAAAAGAGACCCCAGTACTAGTAGTGCAGAAGACACTGAAGACAAAAAGCCAGGCCCCAGCATGGTGACTAGGGAAGAGAAAGCCAACCCATGGAAGCCCATGATTTACTTCTTTATATTCAGATTCTCAGGCTTATCTTTGAAAGCTACAGGAACGCAGAATCAAGTGATGATGCAGGGAAAGACATAGAAGCATTCAAATTGTAGGGAAGAGCTATTAGAAATATAATGGCCTTCTTTGTGATGGAAAGATTTATTTATGTAACCCTGCATTCTGAGCAAAACTAATGCACCATTAGCTGGGAGTACTGAAAAACTCAAGTGTTTTAAATATTTTTTATTGCAGGACAAATCCAGCATAAAAGGTGTGGACATATTCTCTGTTGAAACAGAGGGCAGGATCAGAACCAATGGTTTATATTGCAAGATTAGTCTAGAAGATTTAGACTAGATATCAGAAGGAAATTCCTGACTGAACAAGCTTCTCAGCCAAGGAATATTCTACCACATAAAGTGGTCAATACTGCTTAGATGATGGTTTTCAAACAGCCTGAATGAGGCATTGTAGTGGATTCTTCCCCAAACAAAGTGTTGGTTTAGAGTAGTGTTTCTCAGCTTCAGTGACTGAGGAATTCTGGAAGTTGGTCCACACATTTAAAATCATTTAGACTGAGAAATACTGGACTACAGGTCCTTTAATGTTTATGCCAGCTAAGGAGCCTATGATCCACTTTGTCTAATGCAGCTTACTCTTAATTTTTGGTTGTTTTAGAGCTCATCATTGAACTCCATCTTTTGAATTTTAGAAAAGTGGACTTTGGGCTACTGTGGAAATATTCTGCCTTTGCCTACCCAGGTAACAACAGCTAGACTGTCCAACTCTAAAAAGCTAAGCTTAGTTAGTACATGGATGGTGGACCATTTCAGAGGCCCAGGGCTGCAGACTAGACTGGGAAATTGAAAAACACACTGGAAGAAACTATATAATGCAAAGAAAACTATATTGATGTGTCCAAATCAATTACATGAGTCACACGATATTTTGTGATGAAAGTAACTCAGATATCACTGACCCTGACTTATTTCACTGTATTCTTTTACTTAAGACTCCCTGCAACAGGACAGTCTGAGTTTATTCTGAAATTCAGTCCTTATTCCTTACAGAAGTGTTCTCCAACTATTAAAGCTAGAATAGCTTAATGCAGCTTCTCATATCATATGATCCTAAATATAGATATGCTCTATTCCAGTGGTTCTCAACCTGTGGGTCGGGACCCCATTTGGGGTCGAACGACCATTTCACAGGGGTCGCCAAACAATGCAGCCCGCCATTTTTTCCCCCTTTTCCTTAGCTGTGCTACTCCCTTTTATTCTATTGGCTTTTGAAAGCCAATAGAATAGACTCTCTTGAATAGAGTCTAATTCTATTGGCTTTCAAAAGCCAATAGGAATTGTCCAGGCTGTCTCTGCCCTGCTGAGCCCGCCAAAAGTCCCATTCTGCAAACGGTGCTGCACCAGTTGAGTAGTCCTCGACTTATGACCGGTTGAGTAGTCCTCGACTTACAACCGGTTGGGGGTCGTGGCATTATAAAGGTTGAGAACCACTGCTCTACTCCAACCAAACTGATCTTTTTCTTCTCTCACAAAAGCTGAATAGTTTCAAACATTTCTTTAAATTCTCAAGGAAGTTAATAAAGAAAAAACATTGGAAAATGGCATGTTAGAGAGAGGTCTATCCTAGGTTCTTTCCTTTTACAGCTAAGGTTCTTTCTATATTTTTTTTAAACAAAAGAAGTTCCATTTATTAAGTTGATGAATCTTTACTATCAAAAATGAAAATTACATTGATTAAAATAGTTTCAAACTATTTAATTTATGCATAAGTCTAATTTGTTATTGTCTTTTTAAAAAATTATTCATGCATGCATATTTTCATTCAATTAAATTTATAAGGTTTATAAGCCCCTCCAATTAGAACATACTCTACAACTCCCTCTCCATAAATTGGAAATATAACCAAGACAATATGCTGCCACAGAACATAATAATATCACTTATATAAGTCCTGGAACAAAATATAATCAGCAAGACCCAAGTAATAAGGTCCAATAGCTTAAGGTGGAAAAATCAAAACAAAACAATCTTTCCAGTCTCAGGGTATGTTTAAATAACCAGATGTTAATATAGCCAAAAAGGAAGGGGTCATTCAAGGCTGGTTCATAGGATGGGAGGCATAAGCTAATGAGAGAGAATATTTATGCAGCCACTTCAAATGGTGCACCTTGACCTTATCTGACAGACAGATACACCCTGAACTATGAAAGGCTTTAAACCAAGGGTATCAAACTGCCAGCCCACAGGCCAGATGTGTCACACCAAAACTGCACCCACCCCATTGCCGGCAATGGAGGAAAAGTTGTGATACGTCATGACACGTCACGTGACGTTGTGAGTTTGACACCCTGCTTTAAAGGCAACCAGTATTTGTAATCAATTGTTCCTGGAAGCCAACCAACTTCAGCAGTAATGTTATATTTGTAGCTAAAATGCAAAGTGCCCATAACTACTTAGGCCTCTGTATTCTGAAGCAGCTGGAGCTTCCAAATGCTCTTCACTGTGGTCTTTAAATAATGATTTAAGCTAGGAATTAGTCTCAATCTAGCCAACTGAACTATAATTTATTCAACAAACCACAGTTAACAAATGCAAAATGTCAACCCAGCCATTGTGTCTTGGGAACTAAAAACTTGCACATATCAAGGTTCTTTATGAAATATACTATGCCTGGTAAAACAACAAAGGCACAGGGCAATATAGAATGACCAAAATCTAACTGTAGCTCTTTTGGCATTCTGGATTCTATGAAGTGCAAAACAGGAGCACAGTATGGAGTATTAATAAATGACTGTTTCCTTGATTTATCTGCACTGAGTAGTTCTACCATCCATGTCTATTAGGGAGCAAGTAGAGTTTCTTTGACCTGGGAGAAAGGAGGCTGATCATCACTACTTGTACACAAATGTAAATTATCAAGTTTCATTGCAGTCACCTCAATGGGTAGAAAAACATTTTGATGGCTTGTGAATGACAATACCATGAAGGAATTACCTCTGGCTGGTCAAGTGCTTAATAGGAGGCCTTCAGCATTTCCCCAAGCAGAAATTTTCAGTCTTGAGTGAATAATACTTCTACTATCCTAATAAGTGTGTGTGCGTGCAGGAGAGAGGGAGGGAGGGAGATGGAGAGGGAGACAAAGAGACCTTTTTGGACTGGGAGCAGATTTGAAAATGTTATAGAAGTTGTCCCAAATGCCTACCAGAAAAGGACTGATCCTTTCACAAAATAATTATTAATTAAGTAGATCATAATTATTACAAAGCACCAATTTAACAATTAATACTATTTATCACCTCTTCTATACTTTTCCCTTTGCATTTGCCAGGCAGCTAAAACACAGTGCACCACAGTTGCCTCCATCTTCCCTGGATTAGTGATAAATACCGGGAAGGAAAGAAGGAAGAAAGAAAGGAAGGAGAGCATTTATATTCTCGTTTCTGCCCCTTTTGTTTTGTACAAATTATCTGAATGAACTATTTTAGCAATGATGGGCATGTAGATTGCCTAGAGAAGGAATGTCCTGTAGCCATGACTGAACATTGATGAGTTTTCTTAAAATACAACATAGGACTTTACAGTATTTCTAACACAAATCTTTTTTTCCAAAAAAATGATTTTTCTGAGTTTTGAAATAACTTTATAAATTTTCCTGCCAATGTTCAGATATTGTACTATATTCATGTATATTCATATGTTCATGGTTCAAAAATCAAACCAATGGCTAAGATACTGTGAATGATGTAGGCTTGGAAGTTATGGCCTACATATGTATGGCCATTTGATGTAGAAGGGGAGAAGAATAATGATTAATTGCAATCTGCAGAGTAGTCTAGTGTTGTTAGCAGTCTGCTGGCATATTAGATTTTTTAAAAGAAATGTCGGAAGGACAAATTGTAGTTAATAGTTCTTTCAATGCATCTTGTTTTGACCAACAAGAAGCAATTCTATTTAATTTGGATTAAGTATTCATTGCAGGGGTTTTTCCTGCAATCCATAACTAATATCAAACTGCATTTGAGTTCTTAAATATCTCTGCTGAATTCATCTCCTGAATAGTTTAGTTAAAATATTAAAATGCTGTTTGGATTCAAAAGAAAGAACCTTTTGTGTTGATGCTGATTATTAGTGACTACTTGGACACATGCATTTTACAACAATATGGAAGCAGTTTGCCATTGCCCTCTTTCAAGAAAAAAAAATTTCAACTTCTCCATCTAGTATATAAAACCATCTAGTGTATAAGCATTACCTGGTGCTTTCCACTGAGGTATAAAACATAGCTAACCTTATTTTGCTTTTTTGGAAGTCAACCAAGGTTGAGCAGACCAAGGTTATTGGAGCTGGAGTTCTCAGATTTACCCACTGAAACATGTATTTCAATTTTTCAACATCAGCTATAGCTATGTTGGAAGACCTTGTGCTCAGTTACCAGACATATATGTCACTGGGAAGGGTAAAGAGAAGAAAAGGATAACCTGCAGGAAGTAGATGGATTCAGTTACATTAGTGATGAGTGTACCATTGAAGATGTGAAAAAACAGGTTAGGGACAGATCATCATGGAAAAAATCTATGTGGTTGCTAGGAACCAAAAACAATTTGATGGGACATAATCAATCAATCAATCAATTCCATGTAGAAGTTAGAAAGCGTTCAATGGGAAATCCTAAACAACTATTTCTAGCTATTACTTTCAACATTAGTTTAGATCAGGGGTGTCAAACTGCCGGCCTGCGGGCCGAATGCATCACATGGAAGCCACGCTCACCCCATTGCCGGCAATGGCAAAACCTGCTCGATACGTTGCGTGATGTCACGTGACATCGCAAGTTTGACATGCCTGGTTTAGATGGACTGAAGGGCTCATTTGTTGACAGTGTAAATTTATTAAGCTTATATAAAAGGTAGGATCAAATATATTAGTGATGCATAGTATTTCTTTCATGGAATATGACACTTAGCAAGAAAGCAGAAATAGCAGGAAACAAGCCACAAGTCATCATATCCTATACAGGTAAGTCCTCAATTTACAACAGTTCATTTAGTGAGTATTCAAAGTTACAACAGCAATGAAAAAAGTAACTTATGACCATTTTTCACATTTATGACCACTGCAGCATCTCCATAGTCATGTGACCAAAATTCAGACACTTGGCCACTGACACATATTAATGACAGTTGCAGTATCCTGGAATCATGTGATTCCCTTTTGCAAACTTCTGACAAGCAAAGTCAATGGGGGAAGCCAGATTCACTTAACAACCCTGTTACTAACACCTGCAGTGATTCACTTAACAGCCGTGGCAGGAAAAGTCATAAAATGGGGCAAAACTCACTTAACAAATGTCTCACTTAACAACAGAAATTTTGGGCTCCATTATGGTCATAAGTTGAGGACTATTTGTATAACAGCTTTGCCCACCCTTTAAATAATTTGTCTAAATGCTCATGTACCAATTGCATTATTTTATTTGTCTATTTGATTAAATAATTTGTGTACTGCCTTTATTATTTTTAAAAGTAATTCAAGCTGGCAAACATATCCAACATACCTTCCACCTCCTATTTTCCCTGTAAGAACAACCTTATGAGATGGGTTGGGCTGAAAAAGAGAGTGACCAGCCCAAAATCACACAGCTGGCTTTCATGGTTAAGGCAGGACCTGAACTCATGGTCTCCCACTTTCTAGCCTGGTGTCTTAACCACTAGTCCAAACTGGCTCTCAAATACTGAATAATTGCTCAAATACTACAATTGCTCAACAATCAATAAACTAAAATTACAAAGCCCTAAATTAAATATCACTAAACTATTAACATTTAAAAATGGAAGCAACTGATCTAGACTAAAGAACAGAAGTAGACAAGCTGAAGGATCATCTATGATTTTTTATGGAATAAAAAAAAGAGCAATGAATCCATTTAATCAGAGCTTTGTTGTCATACAGGTTACTAGTTTGAATCAGTATATGGCAACTTTGTGACTTTAGCTAATAAGATTATAGAGAAAAAATATGAACATAAATGTTTTGTATTTTAATATGATTAGAAGAGGATAGTACATAGACCTGATAGGATTAAACAGGCTGGGTTTTCAGACTGAATGTTGAGTCTATAATTCACTATTTAAAATACTAGCTAAAAGGAAATAGTTTGAAGGTCCACGACTGCTTTGGTTCCGAAGTAAACAGGCTATCATATTATAACTGAAGGCAAGGGCATATTTGCCTTTATCTATTGTAAAGTTTCTACTCAGAAATTTTGAGAGATGGATTTAGCATTTTTTTTAAGTCCAGTTCTGCAATTCACAAATAGTTAGCCAAGATCCAACACAGCTGCTGCATTCCAAGTTTTCAGCACTTAAGACAGAACAAACCAATATAACTTCAGCACAAACTCTGGCCAATGTATGCGATTAGCCAAAACACAAAGCAAAAAGACTTTCCACGAAATAAGATTTGGCTGCATTGAGCTGTTTTTCTTCTTCTTTCTTTGAAGAAGTCTAAAAGGAGAAAAAAACATATAGTATCTGATTATAGTTATGTTTCCTTTCCATGCTTGCTTGAAAAAGTAAGTTGAATATGCTTTTCCAAGACCTGTATCCTTTAAACCACTAATCTTCATGTGAAAGAAGTAAAAGAAAAAACTGGAACAGAGTACAATAATCGCTTCTAGGCTTTGCAAAGGCAAATTATAGAAGAGATCTAATGTTTTTAATACCTCTACTATGAGTTTTATATGCTCAAGCTGAGACAATCTCTTGGTTTTAAAGGCAGAAGTTCACTGCAAATAGTTCTAGCTTTACAGGCTTCGTGGAGGAGTTAGCTCCAATGTCTGATCCAATAGATGGATCCCCTTAATTTTACCTCCTTTCTTAATAATCTTCTTCCAAAAACAAAACTATGATACTATGCTTCAGGAACAGCATGTTTTCTATTATGGGCCAGGCTGTGTAGTATGCACATATTAATATGATCAAGCTCCATCATGAATGTTTTTTAATCTCAAATAGGAAAACTAAATATGCAAAGTAAAACATTTATTTTCAGGAATATCTATGGACTGAATACACACACACACATTCTGAGATTTTATATGGCTGTGCATGTATGTATGTATAAATGAGAAAGGATTTATACAAGAAATTATTTAATATAGAAGATAGCTGCTGATACCTTAAGATACCTTAAGCTGCTGACTATTAGATGTTTTAGCACAGAATGAAAATAACTGAACACTCGAATATAATATGAAACAGCTGCTTCTCAGACTTTGTATCAAAATCAGGAAATGCTGAACTGTACTGCTATGATTCACACCCAAAGCCAATTCATCAGTAAAAGGACAAGAAAGGAATGAAAAAGCCATTTCATCAGTAAAAGGACAAGAAAGGAATGAAAGATAAGAGATAATATACTTCAGCATTATTTGACTGCCCCTTATTGAGGGGTAGGGAACAAAACTTAAAAATGTTTATAAAGAATTTTTTAAAATTATAATATACTTAAGGAGCCAGCCTGCTATCAAATCAAGATTTTCAATCTTGCCAGGCTTCCAGTTAGTGTTAAGCCTTGTTACTTCCTGATTTTCATTCTGTTTATATTACAATAATCTTGCATGGTTGTGGTAAAGCAGCCTTCCCCGATTTGGCCAGTCCTTGATTCCCACAAGCTCATTACAAGGTTAAATAACTTGGTATTATGGGAACTGGAATCAGCATATCTAGGTCTCTAGGTTAGGGAAGGCTTCTGAAAATATAAATTTAATACGAGAGAAACCTAAGGTACATATTAATTGAGGAAGCTTAGTGCACTGGGCAAGTAACAAAGGCATCACTTTGTTCATTTAAAATAGGTATGAAAATCAGAATCAAAATGTGGCCACATAGCAGTAGCAAACCAGCCTCACGGAATGGCTATGTTCCAGAATGGTAGGCCACAGGTCACATAGGCCTGTAAGAGATGACTACATGAGTTTTGCAAATAATGCATGTTTGAGAATGTTCAAAGGTACAAAGACAGCCACTTCTAGGCTGACAAATACTACCAACACACCAGGTTACACTTAGAAAGTCCTTTTTTTCTCTCTCAGCAGGTTTTTCTTTCCTAACAAAAGTTACCATAAAAGCCATTGATTAATCAGTCACCAAATACGTACTTATAAAAACCATAGCAAAAAAATATATAAATAAAAATCACTAATCTGAGTGACAGTGGGAACTGATTCTGTGACTATTGTGCAAATAATCTGTGAATGTTTCAGTCCAAGCTTTGCTGACCTAAGGAGCATGTGGCAGCAGTGCTGTAATTGTAGCTAATATTTGTAGAAGTCAACCTCATATCCCAGATAAGTTGTATTAACTTCATGTACTGTATAATCAAAACCAAAAACATATATGATTGTGTTGAAATAATCATTTAAACATTTATCCTGACAAGGATTGATGCATTTATAAACTTCTTCTTGACACTTATATTAGAGAGGGCTACCAGTTCTTCAGAACAAGTTAATTCTATTTAATATTACTTATTTATATTCTGCCTCAATATTTACAAATAACTCAAGGCAGCGAACATGTACAACACACATTCCTCCCATTTTCCCCACAACCACCACCTTGTAAGTTGGGCTAGAGAGTAACTAACCAAGGTCACCGGACTGATTTTCATGGTAAGGCAGGACTTGAACTCACGGTCTCCAGCATTTTAAAAGGGCATTTTAAAAGGTACGTAAGACTTTCTACATGTTACCATATTCCCTTTTATATATACGACTTAATTTTAAGGCAAAAACCTTTAAAGCAGAGATCCCCAAACTCTTCAGGTTATCAATCCTTCATGTTTCAGATTGTTCAGCTACCAAACATATATAAAAATAATTTTAATACTACTTAATAGTACTATGATATTCCTATCCACCCTCATGGGCTTACTGACCACTTTGTGGAACTCTGCTTTAAAGCAGGTTCTATACCTACTAAGTCTATACCTAAGAGTTTGGGTTATTTCTCTACACCAATGAGAAAAATGAGAACAGGGATTACAAAGGGAAAAGGCAGCCATACATGGGGCGCAAATAATCTAATGTATACGGCTCTTCCTGAGGATGGGCAATAGTGAGCAGAAGGTGCGGGGTTCCTGGCATTTTGTCTGTTGATGTGGATCAACCAAATTTTCAACTTTAAGGATGTATGGACTTCAGCTCCTATACTGGCAGGGGAATTCTGGGAGATGAAAGTCCACACATCTAACTAAAAAGGTTGCCAAGTTTGAAAAACACTGTAGGTATGTAGCAAGAACAATCCTGATGCAACAAAGACTGCAGTCCATTGTTAAAAAAAGCTGTTTTGTATTACCTTTCTTCCTTCTAATCTGTAAACATGACAAATCTCTGGGAGAATGATTATACCTACAAAGAAATGCTATCTTTTCTCCCTCTCTCCTTCCCTCCCCCAGTGGCGTATAGGATTGTGTGTCTTTTTGCAGCAGTACTTTGGAACCTTCTGGAATAGCTTATTGCCTTTGGCAAGCTTCCAGTTGAAATGGAGCAATTCTGCAGTTCAATATTAATCTGTAGCTAGATACCATATTGGCAGGGGAAATCTAATAAAGAAGTACCAACTTATAGACATGGCTTTAATAGCTTGGGAATTTTTTTCCTCAAAAGTTTTATTGGGAGAACTACAAAACATTTACAGTACAAAGTTTACAGTCTCACACTTCGAATTTGTAGTGAACTGACTCTCCAAAATATATTACAACTCAAGTTGACTTATCTTCTAGTTACATTCAAAACATACTTCTGTTAAAGTAGTCCAAAGAGTACATAGTGCTGAACCTGTACCTATGTACATTAAAAAGATACTGCTCATTCATTCATCACCCAGAGAAGATTTGGATAACTCCTGATTTCCTACACAACAAAAAAGTTACATGTGTTGGAATTTTAATAAAGATATAATCTTGTACAAAAAAGAGGTTCAGATCCAAAAGGTGGCCTCCATAATAAAAATGAGTGGTACAATTTCTTGTAGTTAAAAACCCATCCCTACATTCAAATTCTCAAGCATTAAGAAAAAATACTCGTTTGGTTGAGGAAGATTTTTAAGGCAAGCATGGACCCTTACAAAAGGCACTGTGAAACATAATACTGGGACCCCCCCACCCCCACCCTTTTTATTGCTACATATTCTGAAACTATCACAGTGTGATTGGTGAAGTTAGGCAACAGAAATACATTTTGGTTAATTTTAAGAATAAGGTTTGCCACTTTAAATTTGGACTGATTGTGAAGTAATTTTAAGCTTGGACGGGTTACAACCATTGTACATTCTTTTTTTAAAAAAACCACTGAAATTTCTCAAACTACTTCCACAGCATGAGTCAGATTTCCATAAAAAAGCCAATGCAATTTTTCAATTTACGTAAACAAGGAAAGAAATTAATGAAATAAATATTACATACAATCTCTTAAATTAAGAATTTTACTCATTTACAATAAAATAACCAAGTGAAGTTACAAAAGGCATATATTACTGTGAAAAGAACACTCCACATTTTGCCGATTAATAATGGCAATCATAATTTAAACATAATAAAAGAATATATATCTATTGCTTTTCATCATACCCGATAAATACAGTATGAACAAATTACCAATGTATACTTTTCACAAGATAATAAATAAGTTAAATAGGTTCATATTGAGTTGTGCAGTGACTTGCGCAAACAACTCAAGCTAAAAAAATTTTAAAAAAATCAGCAGTTATTCATCAACAATTACAAACTAAACTCAGTTGAATGCTTCCAAATAAAGCAACAAAAATTGTTCTAAGCCAAACATCCACTAAGTGGTGGCAATGGAACCAATATTAAACTTTGGAATGGAAGTTTTAGCATGTTATAATATATATAGATACATAAAAAACTAGAGTGTTATCAAGGCATATTCTTGGCAGGATGTTGGATTTTTCTTTTAAAAGCTTATACATTTAGTATATTTACTTTAAATCTGATTGAAAGGCAACAAATTCCACTCTTCTTCTATTCTTTTGTTGTATTTAGATCTGAAGGGACCTGGAATGCAGAGTTCATGGGCCTCCAGATTGATTGCTGATTCCTCAGGGAGTACGATTGGATAGATTTGTTTGCTAAATACTCTTTACCCTTTGTATCCTCCCCACAAACACTTGAAAATGGAATGGCTGTTGCTGGTGATGCACATTAAACTAGTCTGGGAGGGCTGCAGGGGAGAGAAAAAAGGAAATCCCATCCTTCCAAAGTCTTTAGGTTAAAATAAATTGTTCTTTTGATGACATCATTTGCTCTTCTGCAAATTGATTTTTGTTCATCTTGATAAAAGAAAAAAAAAGCTTCTTTTGCTTTCTCCTTTCTGAATTTGCTCAGCAATCAAAGGATTTTTTTTAATTAAAAAAAAAGGAAAGCACACTGAAAAATAAATGAGCAACAAAAATAGTCTGTGCGAACTTGGCTAGTTTCCACTCCTGATGAATAGGATGGGAAGTAAGACAGGAAAAAAAGGGCAGCGAGTAAGTACCCCACGGGGATTGCCCAGGGGAACAGGACCCCCTAAAAAAACGGGAGCTTCCAAAGGCCTCTCCCCCCTCCTGACCTGACCTCCTTAGTCATCGGAGATCGAGAGGCGGCTAAAAATCGGCAGACGCCTACCCGAATCCAGGCCGGGGGACTCGGATCCACTGAGGCTGCCTGAACTGAGGGAGCCACTCAGGTAACTCTCTCGGTCGGAGAGAGAATCCGGAGGGCTTGGAGGGGCGTCGAAGACGGGCGACTCGGAGAGGCGGCGCAAAGGCTGGAAACTGAAAGGCGGGGAGGCGGGAGGACCGGGCGGTGGGCAGCAGCTTCCCCCTCCAGCGCTCTGCTGCTGATGGCAGCGGTAGAAAGCCGCCGCGTTGGCGAAGCAGCCCTGCTGAGCCGCGGAAGGCGGCGGCGGTTGAAGGGTAAGAGGAGCGATAAGGCTGCCCAGCTCCTGGCCGGCCGAAAAGGCGAAGGCGTTGTTAGCGCAAGAAGCGACCAAGTCGTCACAGTAGGAGCCGCCTGAAGGTGGCGGCGGGGTGCGGGACCCACCGGGGCTTTCCAGGATCAGGGCCGCCGCTTCCAGCCCGCCCTGCGCCACTGCCCCGCCGTGGTGATGGTGGGTGGAGAAACCGGAGAAGCTGAGGCTGTGGTGGAGTTTGGGCCTCTCCCCTCCTCCTCGGGGGTGTGGGATGCTAAAGTTGGTGCCGTTGCCGCCGCCAGGCCCCAACGGGTGGTCTCGGGCGGAGGGGGCGAAGGCGCGGAGGTCGCCGGTGCTGCCCGCGTGTGGGGGGTGCAGGGAAGGATGGTGGTGCGAGGGGTGGCTGCTGTGAGGCGGAGGGTTGGGCTGGAGAGGGGGAGGAGGCGGCGGGGGCGGTTGCTGCTGGGCCGCTGGCGGATTAGTGCTGCCGCTGGCGGGCGCTGGGCGGCGCTCGTCCGCGTTGTGGATGAAATGGCAGCGAGGCCCATAGGGGCAAAAGCCGATGGTGTGGAAAGTGCGGCACAACTCCGTCTTGTACTTGGGGTGGCGGGTCAGGCTGCGGAGCTCGTGGAAGCCGTGAGCGAACTGGCACTTTTCGCCGTACTTGCAGGAACCGCTCTCTTCGAACGGCCGGCAGAGCTCTGTCTTGTAGCGTGTGGAGTTGATCGGCGCTCCCCCTCCGCCGTTTCCTCCGCCTCCTCCCCCACTGCCGCCGCCGCCGCCCTTTCCCGCCGAAGCCGCTGCCACAACCACCACTTGCTGCTGGTGCAGCTGTTGCATGAGGTGTTGGCTTCGTTCGCCGTTCTCGCTGAGAGACCGGTCTCGAAACTTGTTCTCCTTGTTCAGCAAGGCGATGGTGGGGCTGCTGCTGCCGCCTGCCCCGCTGCCAGGCTCCTTAAGGCTGCCGAAGTTAGAGGGTGCGGACAAAGAGGCACTAGGAAACTTCACATTGCCGTTAGCCAGAGCCTGAAGATTACTGGTCGAGTGCCTTCGCAGAAAGCCCGGCGTGAAATTGGAGCTGGGAGAGGTGCCCACAGGGCTCCCCACTGCCTTCTTGTCCAGCATATTGCTCAAGGATTTTTCGGTCTGGGAACCGGAAAAAAAGGGAGGCGGAAAATTAGAACGGAAAAACGTGCATCGTGATTCCCAAATCTTGGAAGAAGACTTGGCAATTTTCAGTACTCCCTATGAGAGCTCGAGCCGTCCAGACCCTTTCCCACTAGCTTCAGCCGCTGATCCATGAGTCTAGTTGTCAAGAATCCCTCCCACTGCAAGCAATTTAAAACTTTTCGAGGGGTGGTCTGTAGCCCCACCCACTCGAATCAATGCACTTTAAAAGTTCCGATTCAATACAGCTGGAGCCTACCGTACCAAGTATGAGGCTCAATGTATCTGTCGTTTTATTTTAAAACACACCCACTTACATACGCACGCTTTAGTAAGCAAAAAAGTTGCTTGGCGTCCGTCAAAGTTTTACCTTCCCTCGAAATATCTTGCAAAACGCTACAGATCTTGCAGCTTGTCTCTCTACAAGATCACTAAAAAGTATAGTCCCGAGTTCAAACGAGCTCAGTCCTAGGCTTGGAAAATTTCTCGCAATAAGTTTTAAAAACTATTCCGACCGCCTCTCCTTTAAAAAAACCCCACGAACTCATCTCTTACCTTGCAGAAAAAGTCGATGTCGTAGAAGGCAGATAAAAGTGTTGTAGACATTTCTAGATCCTGTAATGGTCGGAAATGCAGGAAGGACCGAAAGATCCCACTTTCCTCGGAAGCTTTGGATGCGCCACGACTGAATAGGAAAAGGCTAACTGCTTGAGATCGGAATTAATCTCATCAGTTTCCCAGACAGACTCAACCAAAGCCACAGCTATCTAGACTGCTGGAACTTCGCAGCAGCTGCACACGCCCCATATATAAATGCCGGGATAACAGCGGGGAGGGACTGAACACTGACCCGGCCGGGGTCTCCCAGCAACACCACCCAACGATTCCCCTCCCTCCCAGCTTAGCTCCGCCCTTTGTAGTCTACGCTCTCTCATTGGGCGCCGCCAATTTTCTTGAAGTACCGCCGTGAGGGGGAAGGCCTGTACGGTTAACAGCGTACGAAAGCTGATCGGAGCAGCTTCCCCCCCCCTTCAGTCCTTCCTGTACTAGGCACGCGCTGAAAGCTTGTTGACTCGCATAGAGAAAGCACTGTTCTCTATACGCGCTGCAATGCATGCTGTCATATAGCTATAGCGTATAGCTCCTCTCGACAGAAAATGTTTTAGGGTAGCCATCGTGTGAAGACTTACTTTCGCACAGTGCACTTCAGCATACAAAAGGCTTAATATAATTGGTGGCTGGTTCCCACAAGAACTGTAATAACGCCATGTGCTCAGGAAACTCCCATGAGGTTAACCACTGGCAAAGTACAAACGCGACGTACAAGTATAGCGTGGCTGTTGCACCTGCTAAGCCAGACAGGGCAGAAAGTCGGTGGAAAAAGAAAAGCTATAGGGCAGGACTTGACTGAACTAAAGTACAATCCTGTGTATATTTACGAATTGGTCCTTTTAGCTCCAAGTTAGGAAAGATAGACCTATGAATAACAATCTAGGTTCGATAACTGCACCCAGTACTGTAGCACATTTGTCTTGTTACGTCATTTAATGTGGGGAGATGGGCGGTTGACGTAAAGAAACCCATCATTATTCAATACTTTTCTCTCTGCCCCGAAATCCGCCACTCCTTGCACAGCTCGAAAGTTCTCAAGTAAACAAAGGCCGGCGCGGAGATTTGCAGCCCATTTCACACCCTTGCTGGGTCGCTTGGGAAGATCGTAGAGAAGCAGGACAAACTTCAAGGCTCCTGCGAGTCAATTGGGACGCCCCTCAACACCTCCTCTTCCTCTCTCCAAGGAGCTTTGTGCCACGCGACGGGTTTTGGAAACGAATCCCTTTCGAGCCATCCGGTGGGGCAGGAGTTCCATTGGTGCCCACAAGTACATGTTAAGATTAGAGAGCGAACGATGGGCGAAGAGAGAACTCCCTTCCCCTTCGCTGGGCTCACCTTCCCTTCTGAAAAGGGGATCCCCCCGCTCCCTCTCCCTTAAACCGCCCCACAACCGTTTACTTGGCAGACTTGGCAGCCGCTCAAGGTCTTGTGATGCGATTGGCCAAGCCAGCTCTCTCTCCTTTGACACACAGCCTCAAGCTCTGCGCTGCGCCGGGCAAAGAGCAAGGGAGGTGGGGCGGTCTGACGCCATACAGCTGCGGAGCCACGTTCGGCCGCTCGCTGCCGTCAGCCCCGCCCCTTTGAGATTTGAGCGTCCGCCTATGAGGTTGGTACAGTAATGGGTCTTTCTTTCCTCTCCCAAATTCATCTCAGGTCTCTGACCCAGTAATGAATTCACGCTGGCTGTTTGTAATTTGCCGATGGAAACCTGTGCATGTTTATCAGACAAACGAACAAAAATGGTAGATTTAAACGGAGGAGAGTGCTGGGGAGGTTTGCACTGAGTTAAGAGACATAATTTCTTTGTTGAAGTTTGCCTTTCCAAAGGTAAGCTCGCTAAAACGGCGAACTCTAGAATCAGCCTATCTGCAGTGGCTTATGGGAGCTATTCATACGCCCCCGCGTAGTTGTAATTCTTTTAACGTCAGTGAAAGCAAAGCGCCTCTTTTTTTGAAGGAAAAGTAACATCAATCTTTCAATCCCACCTCTTTGTACAATTAGCCATACCCTAAGCGAATATATATAGAAACTAAATGTAGTTCGACTGGCGAATGGCCTAAAACGCTGGTAGGAATATACGGCTTACTCTTCTTCACACAAACACACCCGTCTACCCCCGATCGAATTGATCGGCGCAGAAGCACGTAGAATGACAGCCCTGCGTTTTACTAAATGGCTGGCGGGCGGGCGGTATCAGTAAAGGGAGCGAGGGTGGGGTTCCCATCTCCCCTCCAGTTTGCGAGGACCGTCTTTCCAAATGTCTTTTGGAGAAAAGGGGCCAGGCCCTCCAAATCCAGGGCTTCTCGGTGGCAAAGCCGTGCCGACTTCAAGAGTCCCTTGGATTTGGGTTTTGCACCTTCGCCTCTCCTTCCACGACCATTAGGTGCCCAGCTTCTCTTCCTTCCCGCCTCGCCCCGGTGCTCCCGGCTTGAATTTTCTCTTCAGCCAAGCAGGCGCTAACCCGCCGGGCGTGCGTCGTTCTCGTCGGGAGGGAGGAGAGGGCGCCTTTCAAGTAACTCCTGTTGCTAAATGGCTGCGCAGAGAAATGTCCTCCGAGCCGTCTCCAAGGCAAGTGAAAGGTCAGTCTCCGAGAGCTACACTAGCCGAAGTGCGAGCGTTCCCCAGCGGGCGGCCACTAAAGCGCAGCAAGTGTGAAAAAAAGAGCCCGGGTTAACCTTTGAGCTCAAACGCCTGGGCAGCTAGGAGGCTGAGGCTTCGAAATTGCATCGCTAACAAGCTGTGGACGTGACAGCTTCACGTACAGACGAGAAGTAGTTACGGAAGGTGGGGATGCCCCCTAGTGCTTGCATTCTGTACAGTGAAAGCAAGCTTCCTCAATCGAGGAAGTGGCGAGTCTTATATCCAAGGTTGCAACGCTGGGGAAATGGGAAGGACTCCCCGGGTTTAAAATAATTCTTTGATTTTCGGTAATAAAACCAAACATCGCCGGGATTTTGTTTTCTGGACCCCCACCCAGTGATTATTCAACAGCGGTCTTTTGTTGTCTATTGTGACGTAAAAGGCTACTGAACTCATGCAATTCACTATATAAAATTGCAGTCTTAAAAGGATTTTCCTAAAACATTTTTAAATACATTTATCAGATATTTTGTGCATCTGGTGAGACAAAATAGTTATCCAAAATTGTTAATTCTTATTAGGGAATGTCCCCTTCTCCCCTTTTCAGTTTAAGAGTTGCAGTGAACAGATACCTATAATCAACACTTGAACAACCAATAGGTAAGATAGCACACTCTGATTAAATTCTTTACACAGAAACCACTCAATAATAGACTTTTGTTCTTTTACAGCTGTTGTTTAAGGTTTAAAGGTTTCTGATTGAAAAGTTATACAGTAACTCATAGTATGATGAAATGTGCATAGAATTAATTACAATTATTTGCTATTCATAAACTAAAGGGATATTAGATGATTTAAAACATACTTTAAATCCAGTGATAAGGATGGTTCTTAACATTATTTTTGTTTACTAATTAACCAAGACTAGAAGTTGCTAATGCCACTTAGATTTGAACCATTGTGCTCTTTCCTGTTTTGTTAATATCTGCAATGCCAAGTCCATGCAGGGAGTGCCAATTATATGAAAGTTTAAAGCTTAGAAAATTCACATTCAGGGAATCAACATTACTTAACCGAAAAGAGTGTGTGTTGTATAACAATGGTTCACTATCTTTTGTTGCACTTTATATGCTTTCAAGTAAATCCTAAGACATCTGTGAATATACTTAGTTTCCTTTTTATTTTGTTAAGTACATGTAATACGTTATCTTTTTTTTTACTTGTATCATTGGAAACCAGCTGGACATACATTAAAGATAGTTAGAAAAGTCTATTGGTCCATTACTCATGGGAACTACTGGTAGTAATATTTTAGGAAAATATTACTGATAATTCAGATAAGGCACTGAAGACTTCATTTTGCCAGCAGGCCTGGAGAACTCAAGAGTGGGATGGAGCCCATCAAATGGCTTATTTGACTGGATAATGAGGGGGGTGTATTTTTTATTATTATTCTAATTTGTGTTTTTATTGTTTGTAAGCCACCTAGAGTCCCTGTGAGCAAGTAGGCGGCTATATAAATTTTCTAAATAAATAAATCTGTTCTCCACAACCCTGATATTTTTTACCCATGATATTGGGAATCAGAAGAGTGTGTGTGTATAAAACAATTGTTCAGAGTCAAGCAGTGTCATATTAGTCCACTGAAGATATATTTATTAGCATAATATTCCAATTTCTCAGTATTATCTTGAACTTAAGAAAACATCATCAGGTAGTGGTTGTATAGCAAAACAGTATTATAGCACCACCTAATGCCTGTTTCAAGTATTTATATAAAACAAAGCAAACTGCTACCATATAATAAATTAGAGCTGAGGTATTCTGCAAAGTATGAAATAGATTTATTCATTGAATGATTAGGAAAAATGAAAAGTTATATTTTGAGAACTATAGGTGACTATCCTACATTATAGCATTCTAGTGCACAATTGCTTATATCCAGCTGAATGAAAACAAAGCATATTTGACTGCCACTCTGTAGTTATTCCCCAATCAAGTCTTAAAAATCAATCATGATTTTAAAAAAGTAAAAAAAAAATCTGCTTTGATATAACATTCAGCTTTATTTTAAGATTCTTTTACAACTCTGATGCAATTATTAGTGCATAGACTGTGATATACAAATAAAAGAAGCAATGCAATCTGACATATTTCTATATATGAAAACAGGAAGAACAACTTACAGAATAAAATCAGTTTCACAGATGACCAGCATCTGGGCAAAGTTAAATCACTTCACTCCTTGCAATAGCTATAAAAATTTCTTGCCCCAAATGAAAATTACATATTTTAACAAGTTGATCTCTTTCTGTTAATTTGAATGAAGACTTCAGTGGATTTATGTACAAGAAATATCTAACATTTCTAGATACAGTTTTTTGTATGGGTATGACACAAAAAAATAACTGCACCCTCTCATGTTCACAAAGCAGTTACATTTGGTAACTGACAAAGAGCAAGCAGTTGTGTTTCAAGTTTTTCCTAACTTTTGCAAATTCCATTTCCAACTTCAAGCAAACTTAGTATCTTAAGGCAAAGTGATATTCTTTCATTCTGAATAGCTAACTTCGTAAATTCTACAGACTGTGAAAATTCTGGAGTTGGAGGCATTTCTTTAAGAAGCTGTGTCACAAGTTGGGCCTGATCTGATGCTAATCTTGCCAACTGACAGAGTTTTCTTTGCTCACATGAACTAACATGAATCACTGGTATGAGCAGAAGGAGATGTTTACTGAGCTGACGTACCTCTGTTAACTTCTCAGCCCAAAAATTTGTTTTTCCTTTGTCAAACAGGTAATCATTTCCCATCTTCAGAAAAAGAAAAAAAAATTGTTTACAATTACCTAGATCAAATAAACATGCAAGAATGAATGCCCATATGATATATAAGCAAACAAAGCAATGTTAGATGTACAGTACAATCAGACTATACTGTAATCAAATCAATAAAATTCACATCACGTTTGAACAACAGAATAACATCAAGCACCCCATTGTTCATGAAACCCAGAAAAGAATGATACCCGTTCCTTATGACCAACCACAGCTATTTTTTTGTTTCATTCCTTCCTTTCCTCTACTCTTCAGCCTGGCAATCACTTATCAAATTTTGTCACCCTTTCCAGCCGTGCAATAAATTTAGCATATGAGGTGATTAAAGGGATTGAAACTAGAAGGCGGAGGTGGAGTTTAACTTCAGCATCTAATGGGCGGGACAATCAACAAGTCTCTCCCTCCCAGCTTTTTTTTTCTTTATTGAAAAAATGTGGCTTTCTGGTGGGGGGGGTTTCTTAAGCAAGGGAAAGGTTTTGGAAAACTCATCCTGAAGCTGCTACCTTTGCATACAGGTAGTTGCCTTCCGCAAAGCCTACTAAGAGCCAGGAGAGGAATGCTGTTTCCAGAGAGCCAGCTGATTGGGGCAGAGGCCCAGTCCACAAGTGCAGCTTCATTGGCCAAACACAGAGGTTTGTTTGGAAGCCTCTCAGCATTGGAACACAGTGCTAGGCCCTAATCTAGCTGGGCTTTTCTCCCTGCTAGGCTGGGTTTTCAGCTTTCAGGATTTGCAAAGCTTTTTGCTGCGTATCTGCCTCCTTTATGGGCTCATCTGGGTGGGAGGCCTCCAAGGACGCGCCCCCCCCCAGGTATCCTATGCTCATTTAAGGACCTTTGCATTCAATTAACAGTGGCATCAGGGAGAGCAGGGAGTGGGGATCATTAAGCGAGGCTTACATAACAGTTCTCACCACCTGTGTCCATAATGAGCAAGCTCCATTATGATCAAGAATTACCTGTACATTCCTGTAGCCATATACTGTATCAGATATTCATTTGAAAAAGAAAGCTACCAGCAATTTTTTTTTTTTTTTGCTTAATGTCATTGATATAGTGGGCTTTTAAAAACCCAACTGATTCAAAAAATCTCTGGATTTTGACCAAACTTACAGAATATGATATACATAGCCCTGCTGAGTTAGTTTAATCCAATATTATTTGATAAATCAGAACAGAAGAATCATCAACAGTTTGAGATTATAAACTTTGGTCATCCAAGTCTGGATGCTAATTATATTCATAGGTGAATGATAACTAATTAAAAGTGTACTGTGCTAATGACGAAAGTGAATTTTCAATGGAAAAAACTTTTAATTTTAATATTGATTCTAAACTAGTTTCATATTTTAAAATAACATATCTTGAGTAATTTAGTATTAAATCTGATAAAACATCTGTGAACTATACAGTACAGAAGTACTGGCTGACAGACTTACCACAGTTGTAGATTTTAGATCATTCAAATCATCTTCTTTTAACAGCCACTTCAGTAAGACTGAGACTCCAGCACCTGTCTGTCCCCATAACTGTAGCAGTTCACAAAGTAAGGAGAATGCTAAATCCAAAGCTAAGGCTGCATTTACTACATGGAAGTCAATTTCTGATAAGGAAAATTAAAAACAAATTTTGAACTGTCTTATTAGATGTTATTTAAATAGTACAATATAATTATTAAAATGCAAATGTAATAGACATCTATTTATTCTTAATGTTAAATTATTGTTTATATCAGGGGTATCCATCCTTGGCAACTTTAACACTTGTGGATTTCATTTTTCAGAATTCTAAGGAGTTCTGAGAGATGAACTTCACAAGTCTCAAAAGTTGCCAACATTAGATAACCCTGTCTTACATCATCAACATTTCCACATGTTTGGATCCAACTGATAAATGTCTGACTACTATGGTTCTTTTTCTTAGCTAAAGTCAATCCACACAAATGTTGGTACTGTTTACAATACACCATCTGAATGCTAACTACATACAATACATTTCAGAATGCATAGGTTAAAAATTGCATGATTTATTTATCTATTTAAACTGGGGAATAAATTTCTTTTTTTCACAGATGTGAAACAAATTCCCTGAACCCTTCCAAAAACAGATCTTGCCTCCTTCTGGAATAAAGTCCATCATCACAACAAGAAAAGTGTGATGTGGTTCTCAAGTTGACAGAAATGGTGTATCTCCCTGCACGCAGCAGTGCTGTTTGTGTATAATCAGTGAGAAAATCCTGGTTGTCAACTACACAGAGACATACATTCAAAATGGATAAAGGGGTGGGGGAGGGGGAGTGCCATTAAAATTTTGTAATAGATTATTCAGTATAATTATAAAATGTCCTGCTCATCACTTTTCAGGATTGTAAAGAGTATGAATTCTAACATTTAATTAGTTAACCTAGAAGGTATATTTTGCTTCTTTAACCAGGAATTATATAGAAAGTCTTCGGATATATATTTTATGCTTATTGATTTTATTTGAAGATTATTATTCTTTTAAAGTATTTTTTTTATTAAATTTTTGAAATTTTACAAAAACAAAACAACCCATCCCCAAACCTCCCCAACCCTCCCATTCCCTCCCCCGACCTTCCCAGAGCTGAACATAGGCTTAATTACAATTTCTTCAAAAAGTCTTAAAAAATATATATATAAACCATGAATAAATCTAAATACTAAATACATTAATTAAACAAATTATAAAATAATTAACAGTAATATATATATAAAAAAACACAAATACCAAAAGAATACTTAAAAGAAAAAAAGAATAAAGAAAAAGAAAAAAAGATAAAGATAAAAGAAAATATAATAAGAGTAAAAAATAAAATTAAAAAAAAAGAAAATAAAATCTATAAGATATTTTAAATTTTAAATATAAGTTATTGAAAAACTAGATAATATTTTTTAATATCCAACTTATATTGTATAAAATCTATCCATTTTTTCCATACCGTAAAATACTTCTCCTGCGATTGATCCTTCAAAAAAGCCGAAATCTTTGCCATTTCCGCCAAATAAGAAACTTTAAAAAACCACTCTTGCAAAATAGGCAAAGATTCCTTCTTCCAACATTGCCCTACTAGCAGTCTTGCGGCTGTAATTAAATTTAACATCAATGTGGTCTCTTTAGTATCACAATCAGTTATAATACCTAACAAAAACAATTGTGGAGTAAATTTTACCCTCCTTCTAAAAATTCTTTGGATATTCCACCATATCTTAATCCAAAAGGCTTTTATATTTTTACACGACCACCAAATATGATAGTAAGTAGCATCCAAACAACCACATCTCCAACATTTAGGCTGTAAGTCAGGATACATACGAGACATTTTTTGTGGATCAAGGTGCCATCTGTAAAACATTTTATAAAAATTCTCCCTTAAGTTCTGGGCTTGTGTAAATTTGACATTCCTCACCCAAATAATTTCCCAGGTATCTAGTAGAACTGGTTCACCAAAATTTTGTGCCCATTTAATCATACATTCTTTAATTAATTCTGCCTCTGAATCCAATTCTACTAGCACCCCATAAATTCTCTTAATATGAGTTCGTCTTTGGTCTTTTACTTGTTTAAGAAAATTTTCATCTTCTCTAAGTAAACCCACATTACGGTCTAACTTCCATCTATCCACTATTTGTCTATACTGAAACCATGAGTATATAATATTTTCTTGTGCTAGATCTTTTAAAGTATTTTAAGTTTCAGAACAAGTGCTTTTTATAAAAGACAGGAACTAAAGTGTTCTGAGTCATTCTTTTTAATCCATTTACTGTACATCTAGCCTCCCACACATGTACTCATTTACAAGAAGGCCTTTAATAGTGCCAGATATAAATATGTCTCTTGTACACTATTGTACACAAATCTTTTTTCTCATGAATATATGAAGAAATTACTTCCTATTTTACTGACTGGTCATATATAAACATTAAAATACACAATCTGTAGTGCTAAGAATGGGGTATTATTAATGAAAAAAAATCTATATAGCAGATAAACTTTTATTTGTATACTATGAGGAACTAAACTGATTTTAACACAAAGGACAGTGTTGAATGCCGATATTCTAAATAAACAAACTAAATTCAATTACAGTAATTTCTCCAACTCTTAATTATTTGCTCCACTATTAAAGGAAGCCCACTGTATTTGATGGTGAGAGGGTGAAATATTTCCTCATTGACATCTGGGGTCAGTAATCTAGATGGTCTAAGACTAGAGTCAACATACAGTTCTGCTGTGATTTAATTATGCTAGTTGGTGTCCAGAACCCAAGTTCAGAATTTTTTTTCTTCTACAGCATTCTCCTATATATAATGGAAAGTACTCGCCTAGTTCTGGTACTGACAAGTATTTAAGACTGTATTCAAGTTATCTAAAGTAGAATCTTACCAGATTCAAAATCTAAAACTGGTATTTTCACTGCTTGCACCATTATAGGCATCTTAGGCATTTCACCATTTTCATCCACCTGCCTTCCAATGATTGAAGCAGTTTTATGCTTTCCCAGAAATGTGCTCACCAATGCTGTCCTCATTATAATAAAGCTTCTGGGAAGCAATCAGCAATTTAGTTCTTTTCTTGAATGGCCCTGTTACTCGATACACTGAAGTAAGCAGGAATTCCGCAGAGGATATGCTTGGAAAATTTATCAGTCGCTTCTTTTATAACTGTATATAAAACCTGCCTAGTTAGCAGCAGAAGAAAAATATTTTTTGTATGTTTGACTAGCTGTTAAAATATTTATTAAATTTCACTGGAAAGGAATTTCTGCAGTTCTTGTTTATTCAACTTGCTTCCTTCTGAAGTCTAGTGTTCATTGAAAGTTACATCAGGAGGAAGTACTTCACTATGGTTTGCAAACTCAAATGCTGGACAACAATAATGTTTAAAACAAAAAAAACACTGCAAAATATATAGCTCAAGAATTTAGTTACCAGTTTACTTCTTTATATTTGATGCTACTCTGACCAAAAGTCATTAACATTTGTAAATTCAAGTTCCAACATCATTTCATTAATACCACAGTAGTCATAGGGAGAATATATATAGATGTGCTGAAGTACTTTCTATATTCCAATTCAGTAGCTTTTTATATCATAAATCAAAAAAGCTGGAAAGGACCCAATTGGTGATGTCCCAATCACTTCCAGAATGTTCTGCCTATTGAGTAAGCACAAACTTGTAGTAGAAACAAACTTCTGATTCTACAGGTAACAGAAATTGTTTGCTGTTGTCTCATCTATATCCAAAGTACTCACTGCTGGGTAGCCATGATAGAAGTATTAATAATACAAGCCTGCAAGTGATAATCATATCAAGTGTGTAAAAATGTCATGATGCCAAGAGCTTTGTGTACATGTTTCTGCACCTATATAAATAATAAAAATAATTTAAAACAAAATTCCACACTGTTCTGAATTACCTTTATTCGTAAAGGCTAGCTCAATAATTTTTAGGTCCTTGGTTATGTCTTGAATTACTATGTTTTCACCTGTCTTAGACAGTGAATCTAATTGTAAATTACCTATAGATAATAAAATATCAATAAAGCAATCAAGGGTAGAATTAAAAAAATCATCAAATGATTCAAAGAGCAGGTTGTGCAAAGAAGCAGAAAAAATAACCATAAATTAGCATGTATAAGAGTGTTGCACAAACTGACTACAAGCAACAATATAACATAGTCACCAAAATAATTCACTGGAACATCTGTAAAAATTATCATGTGCTAGTAATGAAAAATCGGTGGGAACATATAATTGAAAAAGAAATAAAAAATGAGCAGATTTAAAATAATGTGGAATTTCAGATACAGACTGATAGTATCTTAGTTCATAAGACACCAGATTTAACTGGTGAGCATGTGGATAACTGATGTAGGAATACCGGGGGATAGAATAGAAGACATAGAATTGGAAATGACAATGTAGCAAGATGTGAAAGTCACAGCTGAAAGATTATGGCCTAAACTGGCAGCAGTGGTCCCAGTGCTGGGTGCCATACCAAAAAACTTGGATGACACTTAGAAAATCTGCACACTGACAAAATTATCATCTGACAATTTAAAAAGGCCATTACAAGTTTGGGAAAAACTTGATGCATATGAAGGCCAACACCAGCTAAAGAATTGACAGCTGTGATTTCACATTGTTGTAAATAATAGTAAAACCACTGCTCAATGCTGTTCATATATATAAGCCAAAATACTGCAATACAGTTTGGACTGGACAAATGTGCCACTCTCACCAACAACGGGGAAATAGTGTAAATCAGGATGCCCTATGGAAGAGACTGCCTCTGTAGGAAAGCTGACCCTTGCATTGGCTGAGCACTTCTTTCAGAAGCTGCAGAAAAACAGAAAGATAGTTTGGGTGGTCCTGGAGCTGGTTTAGGAGCAGGCAGAGTTCTGAAAACTGCCATAGCTTCTTGTGCGCTGGTAGTTTCTGAACCAGGCTGAGGCTCCTTTGGGGGACAATGACTGGCTGGGAGTAGACCCAAGGACTGTGGGGACTCAGGATGGGATGGGGATAAAATGGAGGGGGGATGCTGTGTCCATGCAGTCACTTCATAAGGACAATGACCATGTCAGGACTTCAGCAGCTCTAACTTCGAAACCAGGTCATTAGTAGTTTGGAGACTGCATCACAACCTCAAACAGTCACTAAAACAATTAGACATAAGTTGAAGACTACCTGTACTGTAATATATCCCAACTCTATTTAATGTCCTGAAGGCAGGATAAGAAGTAATGGATGAAAGATCATTAGATCCAACCTAGAATTGGGAAATTTCCTGACAGTGAGAACAATTAATCAGTTTAGTGGCTAGCCTCTAGATCAGTGGTTCTCAACCTTCCTAATGCCGCGACCCTTTAATACAGTTCATGTTGTGGTGACCCCCAACCCCCCCCATCCAGCTGGCCGGGGAGGGGGGACAGAAAGGCCGCTCCACTGGCTCCGCCCAGCCTGATTGGACAAGTGCCCAGGCAGGGAGAGGAGGGGGGGGAGAGAGAGAGCCAAGAGGGCGACAGCACAGGCAGAGTTTAGTTCAACCTCCTCCACAAAAAGGGCCACAAAGCAGCGCAGCCTCCCCTAGGACAGGGGTAGGCAACCCAAAACACTCAATGAACCACTTGGACACGGTTCCAACCGAAAACAAAACACTGGGAGCCGCAAAACCCTTTTGATATCTAAAATGAAGATAACACTCCATATATCCTTTTTTACCTTTAATGTATGTATGTATGTATGTATGTATGTATGTATGTATCTGTGTTTGTGTGTGTATATATAAAATAAAGATAAACAAGGATATATGCAGTGTTATCTTCATTTTAGATGTCAAAACGGTCTCTCTCTGTCTCTCTTTCCTCTCTTTCCTTTCTCTTTCCTCTCTCTCCTCCCTTTCCTCTCTTTTTTCTTTCTTCTCCTTCTTTCCTCTTTTTTCTTTCCTCTCCCTTTTTCCTTTTTCTCTCTTTCCTCTTTCCTTTCTTTCCTCTCCCCTCCCTTTCCTTTTTTCTCTTTCCTCTCCCTCTTTCCTCTTTCCTTTTTTCTTTTTTTTCCCTTTTTCCTTTTTCCTCTCCCCCTTTCTTTCCTTTCTCTTTCCTCTCCCTCTTTCCTCTTTCCTCTTTTCCTCTTTCCTCTCTTCCTTTCTCTCTTTCCTCTCCCCTTCTTTCTCTTTTTCCTTTCTCTTTCCTTTCCCTTTCTTTTTTCCTTTCTCCCTTTCTCTTTCCTCTCCCCTTCTTTCTCTTTTTCCTGTTTTTCTTTCCTCTCCCTCTTTCTCTTTCCTCTTTCTCTTTTCTCTTTCTTTCTCTTTCCTCCCTTTCTTTTTCTTTTTCCTCTTTTCCTGTTTCTCTTTCCTCTCTTCTCTTTCCTCTTTCTCTTTCCTCTCCCTTTCTCTTTCTCTTTCTCTCTTTCCTCTCTTTCTCTTTCTCTCTCTCTTTTCCTCTGTTTCTCTTTCTCTGTTTCTCTCTCTTTCCTCTCTCTCTCTCTCTCTAATGGCAGCATCATCGGGGGTCCCCACTGCCCCCGGCCCGGCCTCTGCCATGTCCTCAGCCAAACGGGCGGGGAGGGGGAGCAGGACAGGAGGCAGCGGCTCCAGCCGGGATTCTGCGCTGCCCAGCCTTGCCCTCCGTCCATCTGATGGAGCCACAGTGGGGGCTGGTGCCGCACAGCCCCTGCCAGCCCCTCCGGCAGCCCGGCTGCTCTCCCCCAGGCTATCCGTCTTCTCCCGGTGCCTGGGGGGGCACCAGGAGGAAGGAGAAGAGGAGGGCGAGGAAACCGCCACCACCACCCCAGCTGGGACTCAGCGCTGCCCAGCCTCACCCTCCACCCATCCAATGGAGTCGCAGTGGGGGCTGCTGCCATGCAGCCCCTGCCAGACCCTGCGCTAGCCCAGCTGCTCCCCCCCCCAGCATCCCTCTTGTCCTGGTGCCTGCCCGAGCCGCCTCGGGGGCAGCAGGAGAAAGAAGGGGAGGAAGAAGAGGAGGGCAAGGAGATAGATGAGCGGTGTTTCGGTTCCTAACACCATCGGAAATATGTGTTTTCCGATGGTCTTACGTGACCCCTGTGAAAGTCATTCGACCCCGAAAGGGGTCGCGACCCACAGGTTGAGAACCGCTGCTCTAGAACTTATGGGTGGCCCATCACTGGAGGCTTTTGAGAAGAGATTGGACAAACATTTGTCCGTAATGGTATAGGGTCTCCTGTTTGAGTAAGGAGTTGTATTGGAAGACTTCCAAGATCCCTTCCAACTCTGTTATTCTATATTCTATAATGTAACATACTTCCAAATCACTACTTATTAGAGAATTCAGGTTCATGGTGGATTAAAAATAATAAAACAAAATAGGATTGCTATGAATAGCAACATCAATAGGCCTGAATATTTGAATTGAAAAATACTGTCTTGGAGAAAACTGACACCAGTACAAAAAGAACTGGATGGAATGAGAGATTTCTTAGCAATTTTAGTCCTAAAACAGGACTGCCTAGTAAATGATACCATAAAATTAACTTTTCTAGAGGATGATGATGATGATGATGATGATGACCCTATACCATTTCGGACAAATGGCTGTCCAGTCTCTTCTTAAAAACTTCCAGTGTTGGAGCATTCACCGCTTCTGGAGGCAGGTTGTTCCACTGGTTAATTGTTCTAACTGTCAGGAAGTTTCTCCTTAGTACTAGGTTGCTTCTCTCCTTGATTAGTTTCCACCCGTTGCTTCTTGTCCTGCCTTCAGGTGCTTTGGAAAATAGCTTAATTCCCTCTTCTTTATGGCAGCCCCTGAGATATTGGAATACTGCTATCATGTCCCCCCTTGTCCTTCTCTTCGTTAAACTAGACATACCCAATTCTCGCAACCGTTCCTTATATGTTTTAGCCTCCAGTACCCTAATCATCTTTGTTGCTCTTCTCTGTACTTTTTCTAGAGTCTCAACATCTTTTTTACATCGTGGTGACCAAAACTGGATGCAGTATTCCAAGTGTGGCCTTACGAAGGCATTGTAAAGTGGTATTAATACTTCACGTGATCTTGATTCTATCCCTCTGTTAATGCAGCCCAGCACTGTGTTGGCTTTTTTGGCAGCTGCAGCTGCTGGCTCATATTTAAGTGATTGTCCACTAGAACTCCGAGATCCCTCTCATAGTTACTACTATTGAGCAAGGTACCCCTATCCTATACCTGTACATTTGGTTTTTCTTGCCTAAATGCAAAGGACATCCCTCAAACACACCCCAAATATCAGAAAACAAGCACATAAACACAAAATTTAACTATTAGGCATGCTAAAAATCAATAATAACCGACTCTCTGGCTTCTATAGATAATAGGCCCATAATAACTACAAATATACAATATAAGGAATGACAGTTCATTAATTCCAATATAATTTACAAGTGAAGCATCTAATTTTGCAGTCTGTCCACTCTGTCCCATTTAGTTCTCTTAAAACTGACATTACAGCTTGATCTGGTTTGCCAAGAACAGTATACAAGTAGTTATCAACATGCAACCATTTGTTTAGTGACCATTCAAAATTATGACAAGTGCTAACAACCACCCCCACCCCACCGGTCCTTATAACTGGTCCTCCCACTATCACAAACTCCACATATTCACATGATCGCAAATCAGTTGTTTGGCAATCATCTTGCATTTTCAACTGATTGCAGTGTCCTGTGGTCACCTGTTTGCCATCTGCAACTATTTTTGCTGGTTTCTTGTTGGCAAAAAAACCCGCACCCACTCGCTTGGAAAAACTGGTTTGCATTTACAACTATGAACTTGCTTAATGACCACAGTGATTCACTTAATGACTGTCATAAAAATGGTTGTGAAATCAAGTCTGAGTTGACTTATGATCACAATGACCTATAATGGAAATTCTGGCCCCAATTGTGGTGGCAAGCCAAAGACTACCTGCAATTTGAACCAAATATTAAATCAGCAATCTTACTTACAAATATAGTTTTCTGAAATCTCAGTTTAAATCCAATAACATATAACATCATGCATAGATTGTATTAATTCTATAAGAGATACATTTATGCAGTCATTTACTCTACTGGGCTTAGGAATGTTGAGCCTATTGAGGCTATAAAATAGCATTATTTCAATTTTGCTTTAAAAACATTTAAAAATGGACATCAGTGTTTGCATCCTTAAAGCCTCTGTATATTTCCTGACATGGCTGATATAGTACCTAGATGGCACCCTCCATTTCTTTTTTTTTTTTTTTTTTTTTATTGAAAATTTTTACATTTTACAAAAACAAATCCCCTTCCCATACCCCCCCCTACCTCACCCCCCCCCCCTTCCCAAGCTCCCAAACCCTCCCCTGGACTTCCCAGAGCTGAGTACAGGCTTAATTAAAAAAAAAAAAAAACTTAAAACACTTTTAAAACCTAAACAAATTTAAATACAATCATCATTCTATATAAGCTCCCTCCAAAAACACAAATTTAAACATTACTTTCTTTGAATATCTATATCTATAATATAAAATCTAATTTATCCCTCTTTCTTTATCCTAAAACGAAAAAATAAACATACAAATCTTTGTTATACCATTAAAGCTAAATACTCTTAAAGAACTTAAAGTAAGTACATATTTCCTTCAATCTTCATAATCTTCTCTCCTATCCAAAAAGAAAAAAAAAAAACAAAAAAACAAAAAACAAAAACTTAAAAAACCTATAAGTCCTAAACAAATCTAAGCACATTTAATTAAACAAATTATTTTGTCTTAAAAATATTAATAATAATATTTAAAAACTAAAAACACTTTAAAATCCTAAACAAATCTAAATACAATCATCACTCTATATAAACTCCCTCCAAAACCACAAATTTTTAAAATTTAAAATATTAGAATCCACTCACTAAAATAAGCAAATTATAATCCCTTCAAAACACAAATTTAAACAATATTATCATTAAAGGTTCAAAACTTAAAACAACAAAGTTAATAAACACATTAAACATTTCAATCTTCACCAATAACTAATTCCATCCGTAAAAAACTACATCCTTATCAATCTCAATTATATTAGTATTATTAATTATTCACATACCAGTTTTTTCCATTCTCCATTCTTCCATTCTTCCATTTCCCTTCTCCATTCTTGTATCAAACTCGTAAGAAATGCTGCAAGTTCTGCCTTAGGAGACTGCTCCAAAATCCCTGAATCTCCCATCGACTCCGAAGCCAATAAGGGTTCCTTAAATTCCTCCTTGTATTGATCTTTACAATTGTAAGTTGTACAAGTTATCCTCTGCCCATTCCTCTCTTGTTGATGCCCCTCAGACTGAGATTTCCCAGTTTCCATTTCAGGCAACAATTCCACCCTTAAAGATTGCTCCAAAGACTTTGTAGGTCTAACATCTCCCAGAGATTCAGAAACCACTAAATATGAAACTTCCTTAACCTTCTTCTGTTGCTGCTTTTCTTTGGGATTATATACTGCACAAGTTGTCTTCTGCTCCTCAACCTGAACTTGTTGAGGCCTCTCACACAAAGATTCTCCAGTTTTCATAAATATAGGCTCTTCAAACTGTGATTCTACATTCTTTTCTTCCAAAGCTTGAAACTTAATTGATGGCGATGCACATACCCCCAGGACCGAAGTATAAAAATCTTTTGCTTGAGAAACAGTATTAAGTCTATAACATGTCCCCAGGTAATTCACCACCAGTCCAGTCGGAACATCCCATCTGAATAAAATTTTTCTCTTTTTAAGTTCATTTGCTAGAAAAGCAAACTCCTTTCTTCTTCTTAAAATTTTAGATGGGATCTCCTTAAAAATTATAACATCTTGTGAAGCAATTTGAAATCTCTTCTTATAATAGGCTTGCAAAATTTCATTGCGTAAAGATCTTTTACCAAAGTAAATTACCACATCTCTTGGCAGATTCTTCTGTGCTGCCACCACAGAGTTAACCCTAAATAATTTTTCAATTTCATAAAGTATTCCCTCTTTTTCTTTATTCAAAATCAATGCAAAGTCCTTTGCAACCATCTCCTTCAGATCTCCTTGCAAAGACTCTCCCAGGCCTCTAATTCTTTAGGCATATTCCATTTGTCCATATTGAAGCATAAGAATCTCATTTTCCATTTCTTTTTCCATACTTTCAATTTTCCCCTCCATTATGTCCACTTTTTCAGCTACCTCCTCCACATGGGAGTTCACCTTTTCAAGAACAGAAGCAACTCCTTCTAAAGCCAAAACAAAATCTTGTCTCAAGATCTTATTGTTTTCCTCTAAAATCTTTTTCATTTCTGCCCTAATTTGAATTATAACATCTCCCATCATGTCTTGCAAATCCTTCATAGTTAGTAGCTGACCCCCAGAAGAGGGTGAAACTGTTGATTTAGAAGCTGTAGAAATCCCTGGACGCTTTGGAGCCATCTTAAAGAAAAACCTTTAGTCCTTCTTAAAAAATTATAAAAATTCCTTCAAAAATCATAACTCCCTCCAAAGAAGGTCATTATAATAAAAAGAAAAAAGGGAAAAAAAGGAAGAGAAAAAGAATTAAAAAAAAAGTTTTACTCCTTCTTAAAAATTACAAAAAATTAAACAGAAAAAAAGTCCTTCAAAAAAGGGTCATTACAATAAAAAAAAAGGGAGTTCAAAGGAAAAAAAAGGGAGAAGAAAAAAAAAAATAATAATAATTAAATAAAAAAAGTCCGTTCCAAAAAAAATACTTAGAGATACCAAAAACAACCATTCCAATCATAAGGAAATAAAAAGAGAAAGGGAAAGGAAAGAAAGAAAAACACCAAAAAGCCTGCCGGTCAGCATTCTAACTTCCAGAAAAAAAAAACACCGAGGAGTTTGCCGATCGCCATTTTACTTTCCCTTTCAACAAAGAAAAAAAATAAAAAGAGAGAATAAAAATAGAAACAAATCTTAAAACTTAAAATCCAAATAAGTCAAAGAAAGAAAAACTAAATCCTCTACTCAGCTCTGTCCATTTAAAAAAAAAAAAAAACTCACCAGTTCTCTTTAAGCACGGAGGTGTTTGCGGCGGCTCGTTTTGTCCCTAAGGACAAAAACAGCTGGGAAGCGGAGACAAGTCTGAACTCCGTGGGAGCACTCCTTTCACCCCCCAAAAAAAAAAAACTTGGGGGGTGCGAAAGAGGCTCTACCACTATTCAGACACTCTCTACCCCCCCCCCTTTGCCCGGGAGGGGGATTTTGAACCGCTGAACAGCTGGTGTCTGCTGTTCATAGCGGTTCTTACACTTACCCAGGAGGACGGCTACAAAGTAGCCGCCATCACGCACGCAAAATCCACCGGAAGTTCGGCACCCTCCATTTCTTAACCATATTTCCTTCAAGCAACATGGAGCCAGGAATTCATTCGGCTTGCCTGAATTACATTTCTTACACAAAGTGTTTATGATGGCATCTGCCTTAGGATAAGGATCTTTCATTTAACCAGCTGTCATTTTTTAAGGGAGGCCATTTTATTTTTATGCTCTTTAAGTGTGACTAAAAATATCAATGCAGATTTTCCAATCCTTACTTTCATTTGATCCCAGACTTTTTTATCTGAAGTACTCAACAGAGCTTTTAGCACTTCAGTGTGTTTTACTAACCATCTTGTATTAACGGCAAAGTAACTCACAAAAATGTTCCTTCCAATTTGATTGAGCAGCATTTACTATTAATTTGTCAATAGTTTCTCACCGCAACAAAGGCTTATTTGGACAAGGATAAAATACAGATTTACTGCCCACTAGTTAACTTTTGAAATACCATTAGGGTATGTGTGATCTTGATTAGCACTGATGATCTTGATTAATTTCTTGATTAGGATATTGCTTTCTGCTTGGTTGTTTGTCATTTACACACTAGTCAAAAGAGATAATTAAAAAGCTAAGAAGGGAACAAAAAGACCAAAATCATCAGTGTAGCTGCCCACTCCCAAATAAATAGGGATTAACACCAGACAAGCAATCAAGAGAGAAAACGATATCTAACTAAGGAACTCATAAGCAGAAAACCACATCCCTTCCAATACTGGCAGGCTAAACTACTATATATAACACAGGAAGCAAACCTCACAGTCATCAGCACTGATGATGTTACCTAGTGGGGTAATAAAATGTCTACAAGCAAACAACCAAGCTCAGAGAACACCAAGGACTCCATTAAAACTTCTTCAGTAAAGCTTCTTCTGACATCAGAATCATGCCTTGATAGATTTGGCCTATTAGTCTGATAATAGTTAAAGAATAAAAAGAAGATCCCTGACTGTCTTTTCAAGTTCTCTAACCCTTAACTTATACATCTATTTAAATTTCCCTTTTAAATTCTTCTGTAGTCTTAATGTCTATTTGAGCAGAGAGTTTTCACACTTAAACACCCTTCAAAGATCTAGTACATCACTTGAAAGAAAGATAGGGAAATCTCTCATGTTAGACATAGGCCCTTGAATTCATCACTGCCAACTACAGAGAATGTTATCAAGTCATAGGGTTGCAAGTGTGATTTCTATACATCTAGTTGTTTCTAATGCTTTAAAAAAATGATCAGAAAAAGCAACTTAATTGCAACAACTTTTTAGTTTATCATGTTTCACTCTTGTAGCTGGTGCTTGCTTTTAACATTTTCTTATTCTGAACGACATATCAAAAATGAGCATAGGATCTATTGTAATAGCAGGACAAGCGGTTTGCTGAAGTGAAAGAGATTTATGAATCCTCTGTACCACCTTAATAATTTTTAATATATTAAGAACACACATTTTTGTATTTACTGCGTGTATCAACTGCTAAAAATATGAATCGGAAACAGAGAGGGTAGGATTTCTGCAACATTGCCAATAAACTCTTCTCCTTGGATTTGGATTTATTCACAAAAAGAACCAAGCACTGTCCATGTAATCCATAGGAGCCAGTCTTTAGACATTTCTGAAAGGCTAGAACAGGGGGGGTGACAGCCTCGCCTCTGGAGGAAGAATGTTCCAAAGGGGGGGGGGGCAACAGCAGAGAAGACTCTCTTCCTGGATCCTACCTGTTTAATTGACATGGTTCGCAACATAATCATCAATTTCATATTAGCAGAAACTACTTCAGTGCTATTCATTTTATTGTATGATTTCCCACATATGATAAATCAGCTTCCTCATATTCATTCAGTTCTTAGTGACTTACTGGAAAGTAAGAACCTGCCCTGGACACTGCTTACCTGATCACGTTGCACTTCTCAAATTTTGCTCATTATCATATTTTCTGTACTTTCACTAAAAATTCTGCCAAATATATTCACGGGCCCTCTTAATGAACTGGCAAGGAAGAGTAAAGGACATCTGGATGATAAGCATTCCCTTTTCTTTTTCCTTAATTGGTGGTGGTATTTTTATTATTATTATTGTTATTATTATTTCTAGCTCTTTCCCCAGATTAAAATAAAACTAAGAAAGAAAAACAATATTTGTACTTAAAATGATATTTTTCTGTAGCATCATTATCATTTTAAAATGGAGGATTGGGCCCAGTGGCTACACAAGGTGAAGATAAGTTTTGTAGCCAATCTCTCTCTTTCCCTTTCCTCTCACTTTGCAACTAGTACTCTTTGCAAGTGCAAAGGTCTCCCAGAAGTCTTCCATAGTGCAAAGAAAAAAATATTGGAATCAGGTAGAGGAATCTTGCTCCTAAAGGAGTCCTTGTGCCACAAGGTCTTCTTGCCCAGTTTCAAATGTTTCTGGATATGTCCTTGAAATTCTGGATAAGAGGCTTCAGGCATGTAGGAGGCAGTTATTGGAGAGGGGGGAGAAGGAGGAAGGGTGAGGTGTGAGGAGGAGGAGGAGGAGGAGGAGGAGGCTCTGAACAGCTCACAACAATCAAATAAAGGAATTAAAATAAAAGCAATTAAATAAGAAAGGACTTTACATATATGATTGGCTGTCTATGGAGGTTCACAGTCATCCAGATCATAGTCGTCTCAAAGGTCTTTAAAAAAGGAACTGGACTTTCTTTTTTCTTGAAGACATTTCACTTTTCATCCAAGAACTTCTTCAATTCTAACTAACTGGTGAGGAATGGAAAGGATTTATACTCTTTGCAGTCAGCCAGTTGTTAAAGGTCCTTGAAACCACCAGGGCTAAATCTGTCCTAGTGAACGATCATTTGACTATGAGCCAACAGTGTGGAGCAGCAGCCAAAAAAGCTAATACAATCCTGTGTTGTATAAACAGAGGCATAGAATCAAGATCATGCGACGTAGTAGTACCGCTTTATAAAACCTTAGTAAGACCACACCTGGAATACTGCAACCAATTGGGCTTTTATTCTCTCACTTTTCAAAATTTCCCAAGCTTCCTGAGGGGAAAACAACTCAAGAAGCTTGGGAAATTTTGAAAAGTGAGATAATAAAATCCCAGTCTAGCACAATACCAACAAAGAGGGGAAAAAACAGCTCTCAGAAGAAACCAGCATGGCTGCATAAAGAACTCTCTGATAAATTGAAAAATAAAAAGGACAAGTATAGAAAGTGTAAAGAGGGGCACATAATTAAGTCAGAATATCAACAAATAGCCCGAGCCTGCAAAGATGAAGTGAGGAAAGCTAAGGCTCATAATGAACTAAGGCTTGGGACCAAAATCAAAAATAACAAAAAAAAGCTTCTTTCAACATGTAAAAAACAAGAAAAAAGTGAAGGAAATGATTAGTCCATTACTGGGTGAAGTGGCAAGAAGATGACAAGCAACAGGGAGATAGCAGAACTATTTAACTCATTGTTTGCATCTGTCTTTACACAAAGAGAAAAAATAGACCAACCTATCAAAAATAGTGCCATAAAAAGCAGAATAGAAACACAAGTTAAGATAGGCAAGAAAATGGTAAGTGAGCACCTGTCCAGCCTAGATGAGTTCAAATCACCACCAGATGGATTACACCCAAAGGTTCTCAAGGAACTGGCAGATGTGATATCAGAACCACTGAACTATATTTTTCAAAGATCCTGGAGCACTGGGGAACTACCAGAGGACTGGAAAAGAGCTGATGTAGTTCCCATCTTCAAAAAAAGAGAAAAAATGGATCCAGGAAATTACAGACCTATCAGCCTGACCTCAATACCTGGGAAGATTCTGGAAAAGATAATCAAACAACAAATCAGCAACACCTAGAGGCAAACAAAGTCATTACTAAAAGCCAACATGGGTTTGTCAAAAACAGATCATGCCAGACAAATCTTATTGCATTCTTTGACCAAGTGACAAAATTAGTGGATCAGAGGAATGCTGTGGATATAATTTACTTGGACTTCAGTAAGGCATTTCATTCATACTACTCAATAAGATAGAAAAATGTGGGTTAGACAGCATCACCACCAGATGGCTTCGTAGCTGGCTACCCGGCCGTACTCAGGGTGTGGTCCTCAATGGAACCGCATCTACATGGAGGGAAGTGTGCCCCAGGGCATTGTTCTGGAACCAGTGCTCTTCAACATCTTCATCAACGATCTGGACGAGGGAATAGATGGGTAACTCATCAAATTTGCAGATGACACCAAGCTGGCAGGAATAGCCAACACTCCAAAAGACAGGCTTAAGATACAAGAGGATCTGGACAGACGTCAACACTTGGCACTATCTAACAAAATGAAATTCAGTGGTGAAAAAAGTAAGGTTCTACATTTAGGCAAGAAAAACCAAATGTACAGGTATAGCATAGTGGGTACCTTGAGACTCTAGAAGGAGTACAAAGAAGAGCAACAAAGATAATTAGGGGACTGGAGGCTAAAACATATAAGGAATGGTTGCTGGAATTGGGTATGTCTAGTTTAATGAATAGAAGGACGAGGGGGGATATGATAGCAGTATTCCAATATCTAAGGGGCTGCCATAAAGAAGAGGGAGTCAAGCTATTTTCCAAAGTGCCTGAAGGCAGGACAAGAAGCAACGGGTAAAAACTAACCAAAGAGAGAAGCAACCTAGTACTAAGGAGAAACTTCCTGACAGAACAATTAACCAGTGGAACAACCTGCCTCCAGAAGCAGTGAATGCTCCAACACTGGAAGTTTTTAAGAAGAGACTGGACAGCCATTTGTCCAAAATGGTATAGGGTTTCCAGCCTGAGCAGGGGGTTGGACTAGATGACTTCCAAGATCCATCCCATTATTATTACTATTATTATTATTTAATAATAATTTTGGTCACCATATTACAAAAACGATGTTGAGAATTTGGAAAAAAATTAGAGAAGAGCAACTAATATGATCAAAGGCCTGCAGGCTAAAGCATATGAAGAATGGCTACAGGATTTAGATTTGGCTAGTAGTCTAAAGAAAAGAAGAAATAGGGGAGACATGATAGCAGTATTCCACTATTTGAGGAGCTGCCACAAAGTAGAGGGGGTCACATTATTCTCCAGAGCACCAGAGGGCAGGACAAGAAACAATGATCGGAAACTGATCAAAGAGAGAAGCAACCCGGAATTAAGGAGAAACTTCCTGACAGTGAGGACAATTAACCAGTGGAACAGCTTGCCTTCAGAAATTGTGGGCTCTCCATCACTGGAGATTTTTAAAAAGAGACTAGACAGTCACTTGTCTGAGATGGTATAGGTTCTTCTGCTTGAGCAGGGGCTGGACTAGAAGACCTCCAAAGTCCCTTCAAGATCTATTTCTATTGTGTCATATATTCCTGCAAGGTATGGAATGACAATGTTGCAATGTTACACCAGTGATCAAACATACTGTGGGTATGACTGGCTGCAACACACAAAGAAGAGAAAACTAGCACTTTCACTGAAATCAGTCTCATAATTATTGATCACTGGAAAATAATTTCTTACCTGTTTTCCTAAATATATTTTCTTGAGACAGAGCTAGTCTTATAACTCCGGCAACTGTATCTCTGACTATCTGTTCTTCACTCTGCAACAGTTGAACAACACATCTCCAAAGGAACAATGTGTCAGGCAGACCTGAGTATTTGTAGAAAGACATGTTAGAGCTGGATTTAAATACATACTTATAAAGTAAACATAATTTCTAAAACCATTACATATTAAAGCTAAACAGATACATTCTCAGAATATCATGTGTCCTTTTCCCTTTGGACTTTTACCCTAATGGCCACGCAGTCCAAGCTATACTCGACTAGTTAAAGCAGGGGTAGTCAACCTTGGCTCTTTTATGACTCGTGGACTTCAACTCCCAGAATTCCTGAGCCAATTCCTGGGAATTGAAGTCCACGAGTCATAAAAGAGCCAAGGTTGACTGCTACCCCTGAGTTAAAGGCAGGCTTGTATTAAATATATCTCGATACAGGTAATCCCCTGGTTGCAATAGCAATTGGGATTGGAATTTCTGTTGTAAAGCGATGCACTTGTAAATCATGATACCATATGACCTCAACATTTAACAATGGCAATCCCAGAAGTTCTTGTTGCTGTTGTAACCCTAGGACCATAACAAGTCATTAAACAGAAGAGGCAAGAATCCCAGGAAAGAGGCACAAGGGAATAGGGTGTGCTGCAGGTGAGCTGGCAAGGGCAGCACGTGGGTGCTGAAAGTATGGGCGAGTTTGGGGATGACTGTGTTACTAGGGCTCCTTAAGAGAAAAAGTGGCAGAACTGGGGCGACTTGCAAGCGTCCCTGCTGGTTTTCCCATTGACTTTGCTTGTAGGAAGCCAGCAGGGGAGGTTGCAAATGGCAATCACAGCAACGTCATAACCGTAAAACATCAAGAATAATAACAATACATAAATTAATAAATAACATCAATAATCAAGAATAACCTCATCTCAAACACCTCCTCTTCAACCATCCAGAATGATATTAGTAGCACCACCAATCATCTCAGGTACAGGGTTCCAAATGTCCTTTAGAAGGGTCTGTTTTTTTTAAATAATTTCTTAAATATCATGAATAAAGGCACAGCTCTTCTGTATGGTGATAAGGCATTCCTGAAGGAAGGAGTTCCTGCACATAAGTCTGCCTCTGAACCTCCTCCCATTGCACCTCATATGGAGTGGGAACTCTTGGCAAGCATATCTTGGGTAAACAGACTACTACTTGGAATAAGCAGTCCGACAAATAATTATCCCAAATTATGAAGAATTCTAAAAGTGTGTACTACAACCTAAATACTACAGAAGCAAGTTAACCAAGAAGTAAGCACAAACTATAAAACTTGACTGTACAAATTTCACTGTGTATTTTATTCTTATGTTGTATTTAATGAGAGTGAAAAATAAATAACTTTTGTTTACTTGCTTTGCCTAACTACTTACCCAAGGGAAGCTTCTGATCAATCAGGAAAAATGGTGTAATGCTCACAAGAATCTCTGCAGCAGCCAATCTCAGATCTCTTTGTTGTTCATCTTCACAGCAATAGCTAACTAATTCAAGCCATTGTTTTGTCTCTGATTCCAAGTCCTATAAAACAATTGGTACTGCCATTAAAACTACTGCAATAGCAATATTCTGCAATATTCTGAAAAATCAGAACTTTGTGCACTAGACAATTTCTATCATCCAAATTAATAGTTTTGTAAATTAACTGCTAAGAGCCAGCTGATGTATTGATTAACGATCCTGGCTAGAAAGCATAAAACCATGAGTTCTTGGGCCATCTTAGGAGCCAGTAGAGTGATATAAGGCCAGTCACTATGTTTCAACCCTAAGGAATGGCAAACCATTTCCAAAATCCTTGCCAAGAAAACTGCAGGCAGTCACTAGAAATCACTACTAACTCAAAAGCAATAAAAAGTTTTTTTTAAATGCTAAGAGTTTATATCATTTATATTATATACAAGGAAAAAATGGAAGATTATTTCAATATACATTTAAAATATATACTGTATTGTATATTGTACTGTATATTGTATACAATATACAATTATTGTGGAGAGATGCACAAAGATGGAAAGATTCAACACTACCTACTAAATAAGAATGATTGGTAAAGTTGAGAGATGGTGCTGAAATGGATAGATCAACTTCTTTGATTAGAGAAAAATTATTATCTTCATTAATTGATGACTGGAAACCTCTTGTAGACTTTTTGTGCAAAAATGAAAAAAAAAATGAATTTTGATTCATGGGTTTGATGATTAGACAAAATAGATTATAGACAAAAAGTGTAATCTGATGTGACTCTAGAGCTTAAAATATATTTCTTCTTATAACTGCTGTGAAGAATATCAAAAGCCACTTCTTACATCTTTTTTCTTCCTTTCCTATTTTTCTTGAACTTTTTTGTTTTCTTGCAATTTTTGCTTTTTACTTTTTTATTTTCCTTACTTTATATTAGTTTGTGTTAGTTTTTATCTTGTTCTTTAAAAATATCAATAAATATAAATATACTAGGACGTAGTGGGTTTGTGGAAGGGGTGCTAGTACTTTGAATGCTGACTACACACGGAGCTATCCTTGAAGAGTATGCAGAAGCTTCAACTGGTTCAAAATGTAGCCGTGCAGGCAGTTATGCATGTTCTGCAATCTGCACATTATGCTTTTGCTCTGTGAGCTGCACTGGTTGCCAGTTTGCTTCCAGGTTCAATTTAAGATGCTAGTAATAACCTATAAAGCTCTATAGGGAGCAGGTTACTTGAGGGATCGTCTCTCCTCCATTACATCTAATCATCCCATCAGGTCTGGCAGGTGGGGCATGTTGCAGGTCCCACCAGTCAGGAAATTTAATCTGGCAGGAGCCAGAAAGAAAGCCTTTTCTGCCTTGGCAACAATCCCATGGAAAATAATCTCTCCCCACCCATGAACCCCTCCCCCACCACAGGAATCAGATTGGCTCTGACCCTGCTGGCTTTTTGCAAGGCCCTGAAGACACGATTTTGCCAACAGATACAAGGGAATGTGGTGGAACTGGTGCAGTAACTGAACTGATTCTTGTGATAAACGAGATTAGCTCAGCTGTAAGTTGTATGTATTTATGATATTTTTATATATTTTTATATATTTTTCTTGTTTTTAAATTTATTTTTTTAATTCAAAACATTTATATAACCGCCTTTTGTATAACTAATAAAATATTGTTCTTTCTATATTGTTTTTTATATATTTGTTTGCAAGTTATCCAGAATTATGTATTATATATATGAAATGGGCAATTATATACATTTGAATAATAAATAAATAGCCAATAATGAATATTCAACCTTTCCAATTCCATAGATTAAAAAAGAATTCTGTGCAAAAATCCAAAACCACTTGAGTGTCCATAAAAAAGCAATTAAATTAAATCACATCAACAATTAAAAATTAAACTGTAAAAGATAAAAGCTAAGACAAACTTTTAAAAAAAGTTCTGTGAAAATTTACACTACAATAATCCAGAAACCTTCCTAGATGTATTGTTATTGTGCATTAGGGTTGAATTTCTAACGTCAGGCTGTTTAGACATGAATCAATTAACTTAAATGCTTCAAGAAAACAAATATGATGTTTAAAGATTCTACAAAAAGTAATTTTATATTTATTTATTATGACTGCTTTTAATCATAGCATAACTGAGCAAACATTTGGTAAATAATTTTCCTTACCTCCTGCCAGTTTTGTATAAGATATACGAGCAACTCTGAGGCCAATTTAAGGGATATGCTTTGAATTTCAATGCTGTAAAAATAAATGTTAACACAGATACACCAAATTAAATCTTTAATAAGAATAGTGTGGCAATCAACAGGCAATCTGTCTGAAAATACAGTATTTCTTGCTAACTTGCTTTAAAAGCCTTATCTATTAAATATCTCCAGATATTTAACCCCCAAATTCCCAACTAGCATGATAATTTAAGAAATGTAATTTTTACAAATCTGGAGGCCACCAGGTAGAGATAGGGTTTATTACATAAGCATATTGCTTTGTCGCTGAATCCAGAATTAAGATTAATCTAATTCAATTTTTCATGGCTACTCGTGAGAAAGCATAAGTAAACAAGCTAAACAAGTTTGTCTTATGCATGAGAAAGATGTGCCTTAAATGTATGAAAACTATCCATGCGCTAAGTCCTGATAATGTTTAAATACTATATGTTGATGAAGATTCTCAGTCATCCAGGTAGAATTGTCTGGAAGTTGTATCATGGCAATTGGGCTTATATTTTGTTGCTCTGAAACATTTCGCTGCTTATCCAAATAGTTTCTTTAGTCTGGGAGAATCTAACGAATAGGTTCGTTAGATTTGTTAAATAAGTTTAGTTGCCCTGACTCAACTTCCAGACTTGAAATACTGTAGTTTCTGATTCAGGCAGTCGTCTACCTATAACCAAAACTGGGCCCAGAATCTTGGTTGCAGAACGAAAGTGTTGTTAAATGACACATTAAGTGACCATTTAACTTAGTGGTGACTGTTAAGTGAAGTGCCAGGAGAGGGTCCTCTCCCAATGACTGCTGCGTTTACTTAACGATTGATGCAAAAAAAGTTGTAAAATCAAATGCAGTTACATGGTATCTCGTTTAAAAATTGGGATGGCTTACAACTGTAATTCCAGGCTCAATCTTTGTTTTAAGTGGAAAAATGTATAAAATTACAGTTAATAAAATTCAGAAATAATGTTTTCCCTTTCTGTATCAAAATTCATTTTCATTAGCAGTCTGCAATCAGTAAATACAGATTAACCAAACACAAAAAGACAAGACAGTATACCTGCCAGAAGTATTTGCAATATTCATAATCCAATGCAAGAACTCTCTTGGATTCATTTTTACAGCATCTTCCATCTTTGCAAGCACACTTCTGAGGTCCATTTTATACAGAACCTCTAATATCTATTACAGAAAAAAAAATCAGCTACAGGAAATACTATTCTGAGCCTAATTGGAATATATAACGAGTTTAATTTGAGAGAGAGAAAAAGAAAATGTTTTATTATGCTCATAAAAAACCCTCTTTTACAACCCTGTAGTCCCTATTCAGGCACAGGCCAGCACAAAATGTTACTTTAAGTTCTTATTTTATTATATGTAAATTACTTGTCCTAAAGAAAAAGAAAAAAAAATAGGATATCACCTTGCAAAAACATTCAGGATGCTTTTCCTTTACAGCTATCTTAATAAGTGTTTCCTCCAAGCCAGATAGTAGATTCAACAGAACATTTCCTTTTTCTTCCATCACATGTTTTGCATTCACTTGATTCAACCATAGCAGGACTGTTTCTAAGACCAATAAGCGTACTTCACAAAAGTCTGAATGTAACAGGTATTCAACTGACAAACATGGATTCATTGTATTACTTTTAATAAGTAAATTCCTGTTTGCAAATCTAGGTTCTGAACACATAGATGTGAAGAGTCTGGTGATGCTCTGGAGAAACTGAGTAAGTCCTGGGACTGCAGGAGAATACTTGATACCCGTTGCTAGTTCAGAATCCAAGATAATAGTGCTAATCTTTCCCCAAAATGTGTTCATATCTGTTTCTGAAATGAAATGAAATAGGGTGGTAAAATGAGAAAGGAAGATCATGTATGGTTACCACACAAACACTTAAAGCATGCTCACCTATTTGAGACACATATAAATCAGATGCTCAAAGGGAAGTTACACATCAAATAAATTTAGCTAATGAAATGATTGTGAGCCTTAGTTGGTGTATCCTTTTTTCCAATCAGAATGCATCTACCATTGTAAAAAAAGAAACAGTTAGCATTGTCTGCTTACAGGTCTGCTATATTATTGGCTCCATACAAATAGCAATTGGTAATCTTTAGTTTAGTGTCCTGAATGAGCAGGCATCCCTAAAATCCTAAATCTTTCAATATCTGGTCAGTTGCTGGGAAATCTATGAAAGCCAGGATATTATATTGCTGAAGGTATTAGACTAGGTGTGAGGACACCCAGGTTCTAGTCCACCTTTAGTCTCAGAATCTTATTGGGTGACTTTAGACAGTCATGTTTCTCAATCATCTCACAAAATTGCAAGGAAAAATTGAAGGAGTGTTATGTATGCCACCTTAAGTTCCCGAATGAAAAATGTGTTATAAAGCTAATAAATAATATGCAGAATATTGATGTTGGGATCTGATAAACACAACTACCATTCAGCAGTTCATATGACTGAATGGACATTAAGAAATCTAAACTTTCATTAAACTTAGGGAGCATTTCTGACCCTTCATTCATTTTGAATTATTTAGAAATCAACTATTCTAAATTCACACCTATATTAATGGCAACCACAACAGCCAGATTGATTTTATCCTTATGCAACAATGTGATTTCCCCACTATCATAGAGGTAAAAGTCATTCCATGTGATTGTCTCACCCTCCAACATAAGATGATTACTGCTGATATAAAGATCAGCAAACATACAGAGTGGCGGTAGCATACTGGATCCAGAGAAAATCAAGTGGTGGAAGCTATAAAAGCACAATGTGGTCATCATTAACTGCATCACATTTCCTCCAATCACTACAGGCTAGATTGATACCATTTGAATTTCTGAGAGTCTATTATCATTGCTGTGAAAAATATCCCTAGACACTGCAAGACCAGGTTGTCATCAAAACACAAGCAGGTGTGGCTCTGGACAGAGCAGGTGCAGCAGAAAGTTCAGAAAAATAAGGTTCTTACAAAAAGAGGTATATGCAGAAGACCAGTGAAAACTGGCAAAAATACATCTTTGCAAGAAAACACACACCAAGGCAGGAAAAGAACACTACCTATGTGTTAAGGACAAAATAGTTGGCAATTGCAGAATAAGCTCAAAATCTTAAAACACTGGCAGGAGTACTTTGATGAAATCTCTAATGTCAAATTTCCACACCTACCAATTCCTGATGGCTTGGCTAAAAGTCGACTCAATCCTGTACTTTACAGCTGAAAAAGTTACCAAAGCTATCATGAAGAATTTGAAAGCATCTGTCCCAGACAATCTACCAGCAGACATCTGGAAACTGAAAGAACTTTACAACACAGCAATTGACTGACTGACAAACTTCTTCAATGCCACTGTGGACCCTGACTGGGCCACGAGTATCACAGGTCTCCTCTTCAGGACAAAGGCAAATGGGAAAACTACTGACCAATCAGTTTATCACACACAATTAAAATTTTTGAGTGGAACCTCAACCAAGTGACACTCTTGAAATCAGTATCATCAGTGCAGCTATTGTCAAAGACTTGAGTACCACTGATACCATTTTTGCAGCCCACATGGAGAAACATGGAGAAAAGTTTTTAATTATCTTCCATGTCAGATGATATGGCATGCATTACGTGACCATGGTGTGCCCAAGCCATTTATAAAATGGGTCTGGATTTTTATTTATTGCAGCCAATTACTATACATTGGCTTTTCCAAGAGCTTTCCTATGAAAATTAATGTGCACTAAGGCTCAGCATTATTACTATTGTTATTTATTCTCATCATGAATAAGCATCACATTAAATCTGGGACTTGCTTGACGCTGATGATGTCCTGCTCACAATTACCAACAAGGAAGAACTGCACCACTCTTTTCAAACATGGAACAATCATCTTAGCTAATTTGACTTGCGCCTTGTTATCAAGAAGTTATCAAGCAGTGAAGATCTAGTGAAGACAAACTTCTTCCATTACTTAGGATCTGCAAAGTGATGGCAGCAGTAATGAATGCACAAGGATGGATGCAATGTGGCTGAGATTGAAGGAGATCATTGGAATGCTTTGGGATAGGCATATAGCAATTCACTTGAGATCCAAAGTGTGTAACTTGTATAAAATAATGTACCATATGGCACCAAGTGCTGGCCAACCACCAAAAGTGCTGAGTGCACTTTAAATTTCCCTTTTATTTATGATACAATCTAGCAGCAGGTGGGTGTTGCACCAATAATAGAGAAAACATGGGGAACATGCCTATAGTGCTAGGGCCACATTTTACAAGCACCACCTTACACTATCACCTGCACTGCCTACCACTTTAACAATCCAATCAAGTGGTCAGATTCCACCACAGGCCATTGTGGTAAAGAATCTCATGAGTTGTAATCCAAACACATCTGAAGGAGACCATGCTGCCTAAGGCTGACTTAATGTATTCAGAACAAAATTACAGTATCATACATACTTACCTGATAATACAATCAATTGAACTGAGCAGGACTAACAAGAATTTTACACAACACCACACAGCACATTGCTATTTTACAATTTTATTAAATAAACCATATATATATTGCAAAAGTTAAGATTGTAGGGAAAGGGAGATATAAATAGGAAAAGAAAATGAGCATGAATATTGTGAAATGTAATAATTTAAAGCATAGCATTTAAATTCACATAAAAGGTATATTCTTTTTTAAAAAAAAAATCCATTGTGATTGCATAAGAATGCAAGCCATCTTTGCTATAAAAATTAAGAACTATTATTCTTAATTTAGTATTCTAAAGTATTTGGAAGAAGCTTTGATACTAAACAAAGATATTTGTGCTTAGTTATTTTTAGTTGTGGTAAAGGAAACATTTTCTGTGGAAAAAAATACTTTGATCTGAGACCATGTTTTTTTTATCTATTATCTTTTCTCCTTCAATGAAACACAGAGAAATTTCTAAATTAAAAACAATCAAGCCTTCTAGGCAGATGAACAATTTTTCATATCCACTGCAACAGCTGTCTGATCTTTGCACTTCTGATGTGATTACCATATTTCTAGCAAGCATGTCACAACATGGAAACCAGCAAAAGTATCCCCTAATATATGCTTACTAATATATGCTGGTATGTTCTCACCCTCTCATAACTTGAGCTCCATCAATTACTTTTCAAGAACCTGGGTCCTACTTTGGAAAATGGTTCTTTCCCCAATATAGGGGAAAAGACCACTTTTCAGAAAAGACTAATGCTTGCAATCTCTCTTTCTCTGACACATATACACACCAATACAGGAGAATATTTCTCTCTGTCTCTGTCTCTCTCTCTCTCTCTCACTCACACTCACACAGACAAACACAAACACACCAATAAAAGAGAATATTTGTAATTCAGGGTTAAACTGAGGGGTCCTTGGTACTCTCTGAACTTGATTGTTTTCTTGCAGACATTTCATTACCTAAACTAGGTAACCAATAAACAATATCTACTTACTTGGCTGAGTAAATCTGCCCAAATAACAACAGAGAATAGTAGCTAATATAAAATAATATTTTATATTGTTCCTAAGCCCAAATCTCTTAGAGGTTGCTAGACTATACTATAAGACGCCCCCCCCTCACCCCCCCACCAATGTAATAGGAAACCAAGGGAAAAAATAAAGACTTGATTTGACTTAGAGGCCCTTTCCAATTACAAATCACTTAAAGAAAATCAGAATTTTAAGACTCGTGATGTAACAATTGGTTCATTTATACCAAAACCTCCAACTGTGCATAAATTAGGAATCAAATGCTGACACTTACTGGAAATTATCACAGCCCTAAACATGCAATTTGTCAAAATGAATAGCATGCAGTCCTAAATAGGCCAATTATGTTCAAAGTGCTTGCAGTATTAAAAACACCATGGTAGTAGTAGCAGCAAAATGTATCAATATCACTGAATCACTATTAAAATGGGCAGAAAACTTTGAACGTGGTAGAAGCACTGACTACTCTTAGAGACACAAAATACAATAAATCAGAAGAAGCTGAGCAACGCCACAGTATTTGCTATATTTTCACTTAGAAATGAGGATAGTTATAAATAGATGAAATATATACAACTGTCATCCTTTCCTTTAGTGGCCAAGAGTAGGTGGGCTCTTTAATAGAATATTCTCCATATCTTTTTCCATATCTTTTCTTTGGTGCCAAAAGGCTAGAGGGATTTAAGCATGACATCAGACATCATGAAACTCCCATTAAAGAAGGAGCTGTTAGACATTCAATTTCTTTTAAAAAGGATCCAAGCTAAAAAAATTCTAGACATTAAAAGATGGCAAAAAAAGATTAGAGTTTAGATACTACCTCCTCAGCTAATGGCACAAATATACAATTTTTATACTTCCAAACTGCTGAGATGAGAAATATATGGGGACATCTGTCTACCAAACTCCTCCTGTCTTGTCTTCCTCCTTTCCTATTTTTCAAAGCTATCTAAAAGCCAAGCTATATGGAATGTATTAAGGTCTATAAGTAACTTTTACTGTATTTTTCCTCAAAGGTTAAAAGGACATAGCTCCAAGCTGATTCAGGATAATCACTTATCCATAGCTTCCTAAAAATTGTTTCTCCATCCTTGTTCTTATTAGCTCTACTTGGGAAAATATAGCTATTCTTTTCTCTTCTAGTGGGGATTTAAACTTCTTTGAGATAGGGCCATTTTGATCTCAGAAAAAAGACATAGGGGCTTGGTTTAGCAACTTTCTGCCACACTGCTTAAGTTACCTTCACTTTGCTTTTCCTTTTAAACTCCAGGAAAAAAAAAATTCTAAATTTGGTTCCTATTCAAGTTTTAAAACAGTATTATATATTTAGATAATTTTTTTTGAGAAACAACAGAAGTGTGCAGTTCTGTACAAAAGTTCTTTGTAAACAGGATACAGAAATGGATTGCACAAGATGGAGCTTAGAAAATAAAGCCTTAAAATAAGCCTTAGATATGAGAAACATTTGAATGATTTAGCTTTGATCTTCTATTCAAAGATTGTTTTTTAAAAAACCTGAATATTTACAATAGATCTGTGTTCCATGGAAATCCCATGTGGATAACACAGTGTACGGATGATGGAGCTACCAAAAAAGAAAGAATGGGTGCAGAGTATAAAAGAAATAGCTGCTGCCTTGATACAAGGCCAGTGGTGTAGCTGCCATTGAGAAACCCTAATATTTGGACTACCCACCCATTTATCCACATCCTTTTGAGGCTTTTCATGGTAACTCATTGTTCCCATGGCCATAGACACAGGGAAAGGGTCTGGACAGAGTGGTGGTTTCCAAGCCCTTGGCAAGCTGCAATTTGCTCCTAGAAGCACGAAGCCGAAAACACTAGCCTGAAGATGACGAATGGGACTTCGTCAAAACGTTGCCAAGATACTTCCAATTTTATGCGGGAGAAAACCCAAATAACCAAAGACCTACATACAAACACCCGCGAAAACCTCAGAAAGCATATATATACATCCTCGGTGTGGAGGGAGTCCTGTGACTGTCTTTGTCTCTCTTGGAGGCGGTTGCTTAGTACCGTGACCGCCGGGTCTTGTGGGATGGAGGTGAAGAGTGAGATGACATCATACGACGACATTACCTCATCATCCTCCACTTTCAGGGATCTGATCTTTTTCAGGAACTCCTCTGCCGACTTTACCGTGGTATCGTTGTCATCCACCAAATAGCTGATCCGGCTGCTTAGCCATTTGGCCAATCCCGAGGTTGGTGTGCCTTATACGACACAATGGGGTGTAAAGGCACCCCTTGTTTATGGACTTTTAACAGCTGTGTTATTAACTTAATCACTGCAGTGATTCCTTTAACTGGCAAGAAAGATTGCAAAATGGGGCAAAACAAATGTCTCACTTAACAACAGAAATTTTGGGCTCAATTATGATAATAAATTGAGGATTACCTGGGTGTGTGTGCACATGCACACGTGCACGCATATTCTTATGGACATTGCTTTTAAAGATAATATGTATTTATAATTGAATATTTAATTTGAATATTAAAAATGAAACAAATCAAGCTAAAATTTCATCTCTTTTTTTAAACTGTTGTCACATAAGCCACATAAGCAAAACCCCATTCTCTTTATATTTTTTGGGAAAAAATAGGACTTTCAATTATATGAAAAAGTCATGGTTTTTAGTTTCTGATGAAGACAATGCATCTGGAAACATTTGAAAAATGAGTATTTCAAAAATGAGTATAGGGGATTTGGTTGGCTGGCTAATAAATGCAGTTAAATACACAGGCACAAATATAATGTAGATAGGCTTAATGCATTGAATATTGCTAAACATTAGTTAATATACATTATTATAAAAATGACCATTCTTTATTGGCTAAAAACTGAACTTCACTGGACAATCATGTATCTCTTATTCGATTCCACAAGAATCTTTGGGCTACTTCAACATTTAATTTGTTTTGGCTTATTCAATCTTTCTTGGTCTAAAGCAGGGGTAGGCAACCTTGGCTCTTTTATGACTTGTGGACTTCAACTCCCAGAATTCCTGAGCCAGCCATGCTGAGGGGAAAGGGAGAGGTTTCCAAGCTGAGCCATGCTGGCTCAGGAATTCTGGGAGCCAGAATTCCTGAGCCAGCAAGGTTGCCTACCCCTGATCTAGTCCAACTCAAGAACACTGACATCCCCTAAACTCTGCTGAAGATGTTACCTAGCCTGGTAACCAACCCACAAGCTCAGAGAATGAACCTTCACCTTCAGATGGGAGTTAGCTTACGAAGACTACCCCATCCCTTCTTTTAACAAAATTCCCCCGAATTCCAGCCCGTCCGATGTCCGTTTATTTATCTATCCAAATGCATCCCACCAAGCCCAGAGGGTTTTCTTTCAAGTACGCCTGCACGGGATCAAAATCTTTAGCAATTTTCCCATATAGGAAAATGTCTTTACTTACAACCTTTTGTTTGGTGCCCATTCGAAGTTACACCACCATGGAAAAAAGTGACATATGACTGTTGCAGCATCCTGTGGTCACATGATCAAAATTTAGACACTTGGCAACTGGTTCATATTTATGATGGGTTATAGTGTCCTGGGGTCAGGTGACCATCTTTTGTGCTCTTCTGACGAGCAAAGTCAATGGGGAAGCCAGATTTACTTACTTACGTGTTGCTAACTTAACGACTGGCAAGAAAGGTCGTAAAATGTCGCAAAGCTCACTTACCAACTGTCTTTCTTAGCAACAGAAATTTCGGGCTTAACTGTGGGGTGTATGGCGAGCAGGACCTGTATTACTTTGCTACTTGCCACAGTGCTATTCTGCAGAATTTTCCATTTTATGGGTCACCCTTAAAAGAGGAAATTCAAGAAGCTGCACTTTTGCCTGCTGTTTGTGCCAATTTACCACAGCCTAGCACACTTCCACACAAACCTCTAGGTCAGTAGTGGCGAACCTATGGCACGCGTGCCAGAGGTGGCACTCGCAGCCTTCTCTGTGGGCACTTCTCTGAACTGATCGTGATGGGCTGTGGAGCCCGAGTGTGCCGGTCGAGTGGCTGGCAGGCTTTGGCTGCTGATGGACATTGTTGGCCCCCATGAGCTCGCTGGACTCTGTGTGCAAGGGCTGATGGTGTTAGGCAGCAGCTGCCCCGGCCCCTACCTTGCCTTGCCCTGAGGTAATGGCACCCCCACCCTGCCTCGCCTCACCCCGCAGGACGAGCCTCCTACTCACCATCCCACTTGCCAGAGACCCCCTGGATCTCCCCCAACCCTACCTAGTCCCCACAGGCGTTCCTCCCCACAAGCAACATCGAGGTGACCAAACCTACCTTGGCCACACCCACCCAGTCTGCCATGACCACCACAGCCACGCCAACTCAGTGGGCCACGCCTACCTGGCACCCGGCAATAAATAAGTGGGTTTTCAGTTGCAGTTTGAGCACTCGGTCTCTAAAAGGTTCACCATCACTGCTCTAGGTACAACTGCCTCCACTTATGTATCACTCGAAATAAAAATATCCAATCACACCTCCAATGTAGATTGAAGTACATCTCCTCTAACCAAACTGAACACATCTAAAGACATGTCTGGCTGTTCACCAGCTTTTTTTTTCACCATCTTTCACCCTGCCCCACATGACTAATTCCTCTCTCCTTTGGGTTTGCTTCGGGCTTCATCAAATCCTCCAGTTCTGAAGTTGACCTGACTTTCCCTTTGATCTCCTTGCAAATCAGGCTAACTTCTCATCCTTGAGCTGTAAAGACCTTCCCTTCTTCTATACCCCCGGATGAAAGACTGATCAGGTCATTTCAACCGCACAGAAACTCGTCCTGCAGGCACACATGTTCCGTGCAAGAGAAAGAGACTTGCAACAGCTTGTCCAGAACCTGTCACCAACACGTCACCTAGAACATGTTCACTGGAGTTCCTGCAGAAGGACCATGCATGAGAAGAAGCAAGCCATAGGTTGTGAAGGGATATTCTTCAGATGCAAATGGGCTTCAGGAACACCAGTGTTGGTTGTCAACTAGACAAGGAAGAAAACAATTTAGCAAGGATCCCAGCTTCTTCCATGACCTACCTACTTGTCTAAGACATGCATGCAAATTCAGTCACTTTGACTCCAAAGAGGCTTATACTAGAAACAGGGTTATAGTCTAATTCTTGACATGTTTGTCCATCAGGAAAAGAACTTCATGAGAAGAATAGTTTCCTTTAGGGCAGGGGTAGGCAACCTTGGCTCTTTTATGACTGTGGACTTCAACTCCCAGAATTCCTGAGCCAGCCATGCTGAGGGAAAAGGGACAGGTTTCCAAGCTGAGCCATGCTGGCTCAGGAATTCTGGGAGTTGAAGTCCACAAGTCATAAAAGAGCCAAGGTTGCCTACCCCTGGTCTAGAGATTATGACTATTTTTGCAAGGAGGAGTGAAATTTAGCAAATACAATCTTTTCTATTACCTTCATACTTGTTGAGGAAAGAATTGTACTATCCCACTTAAGAGGCATTTGGAAAAGACAGACTCATAGCATGGCAGAGGAGGAACAGCACATTGAACCTAGAATTCCGATAGCGATTATCCCCTAAAAACCCAGGGGACAAGGTTTAATGCAATATAAACAAGGGAAGGGAATACATTTTAAAATCCTACTCTGGTTCTCATAACACATACTGAAGCATTTTTCTAAAATTTTCTAAAATGAATTAGGCACTAGCAGAAAAAAATGCACAAATGGTGCTCACTGTATTGATATAATTAAAGTAATGTCCAATTAGAGGTATCAAATTGGCTAGGATTATTTTGATGCAACTAGTCTTCCATTCCCCAAACTGTCTCCATAGCTACCCACAGCTGCATCTTAAGGAAATATGAGCCAGTGAGTTCTCCTTCATCACTTCAACTTGGTACACTGCCATCTGCTAATGGATACATTATTAGGCTAGATAGTCTAATAGTATAATACTGCTACAGGTTTTGCGTAATAACAATTATCTCTGGATTTCTTGAGTAGCATTTATTTCTAAAAGGGTTATAAGCTGTGCTTTTCATTAGCCATCTCTGCACACTATTTATGGACATCATACTTGCCACTGGGAATTGCAGTGTAATTATAACCATAAGATTCCAAACTGGCCTAAATTTAATCATGCCACAAAAAAAATTTTGTACTGATCTAACATTGCAAAATAAATTTGCTATGGTAGAATTTAAAGCAAAATATTTAGGAACAGCCAATGATAGAAAGGTAGAAAAGCAAGGGAGTCATTTTCTGGAAAAAGTAATAGCTTGTAGGTTATCTATGAACATTGTAACTAATTAGAAATTGTCCATGTTTAATCAGCTACAGAACTCTTAATGTTGCATTTCATTTTGTGCTGATTAAGCTATTTCAAGTAATAGGGAATATCTGTCCCATCGAGAAAGACTTCTCATTTTTTTTCTTAAAAAGTCTTTTTTATGTTAGTTATATAGAGCAGGAAGATCACTGATACATTATTGTGAATATGAAAAGCAAATAGGACAAAATGCATTCTTCAGAAGATTATTTTCAATTGTTTGATTCTCTTTACACAAAAATAAATAAATAAACATAAAGAAGTAATATGTTGGTTCTAGGTTGAGAATCTTTTTGTTTTGGAAGAATTCATTTCAAAGATCACAAGCTATACAGTAGTATATTCTGTAGAAGGCTATTCCCATAACAGTTATCTCCCTGATGAACAAGAACAAGAGTCCAATGTGGGATTTCCGGTTTTTGCCGTAGCACACAGCCAAGGGATTGTGGAGCTCCACACCCCATGGCTAGTTTCGCCCTGTCAGGGGAACCTAAATGGGTCTAAAGTCACCCTGGAGAGGTGACAAAGAAAGAGAGGTGCCCTGATAATCACGGAATGATGGCAGTCATCTCGCTCCATCCAGGGGAAGCACTCTAACCTCACAGGAGAAAGGCTGGCCACACCTCACTGACCAGAGATCTGCAGGAACAATGACTTAAGACAAAGCAAATACATTCCAGGAGAAAATATATGCAATGCTCTGACAGATTCAAATGACAATTGTCTTAAATCATGATGAGATTAAAAATAACTTTGATAACATAAATGAACATATCTCTAACCTAAATTCACAATTAAACAACACTAAAAAAATGATGATAAAGAATGAACTAATAAATCAGGCAACAGAATACAAATCAGAGGAAAATGACTTAAATATGGAAGCCAGAAATGAAGAGAACTACAACTTAATACAAACAAAAGAAAATCTGCAAAATTTTGCTACAACAAAAGAAATAAAAAAGATGTTTTATCTTCCAGGACTTCAAAACAAACTTGAGGACAAAAAAGAAGATTTAATAAAAAAGATTAAAGAGCTGTCAGGAGAATCATTAAAGCGTGGGAGACAAAAAATGAATATTCTACTTGATTTGTTTTTTTTATCCCCAACAATATCTACAAAAATATAACCTGGCAAGCTAAACCTATTGATTTGGAAAGCGGTCTGGCAAAAGAAGAAGATTAGAATTAGATTTAAGAGATATGATTCAACTTACCAGCTGGAATACTATATGACTAAACACTTGTTTGAATAAGGTTAAAAAGTATAAGGTTTGGATATAAAGAGGCCCTATAATAAGATTGCTATATGTTGTACTATATGATTAAATACTTGTTTGAACATGGTTAAAAGAATAGATAAAGCTTGGACATAAAGGAGTCCTACCGTAAGAGGGATAAGATATATAAGTAGCATAATACTTTTATAATATATGAAATGTAAAAATATTGAGATGGTGTATTTGAATGAAAAGTTTGGATGTTCAAAGGTAATGAATTTTGAGAAAATTATGACTGATAAGAGTGGTTTCAATACTGAGGGGAAATTAAGCTTAAATAAAAATTTTGAAAACAGGACATATAATAACTTAATGACTTCTATAAATACAATTGAAATATAAGCTGATTAGAAAAGATGTTATATGTTTATGTTATTGTTATATGTACAAATACTAAAAAAATGTTTATACCCAACTCTGTATGTATTGAAAATATTAAGAATTATATTTGTTTAATGTAGACAAAAGGAGAATATTACTGAAAGAAGAGAGGATCAATGAAATATATTATCAACTAACATATTGATCAATTATAGAAAATAATTATTATTGTTTTTAAATATATGAACCCAGACAACACATTGTTCACTAAGCACTATTATTGTAAAAAATTAATAAAATATATTTTTTTAAAATAACAGGGGTCCAATATGGAAGAGTAAAAAGAAGAAAACAGTGGGATATACCTAGTATCCCAGTTATTTATGAAGTTATCTATATAGTTATTTATGGACTATGAAATGAAGCTAAAACTGACAGCTGTGGAATATAGCTTAAAAATGAACTAATCACATACACAGAGATGACAAAGCCAAAAATACTGTCAAAAGATGCTTTTGAAAAAATAATAAGGAATCAAGTCATTAAGAGCCAAATCATATGCAAAAGAAATGCCATTGGAAACCAGACCAATAGAAGCTATATACAAAGTGCAAGGAAGTCTCAGTCCCATCAACGGTTGCTGAATTTTCCTTATTATCATAGCATGTTTTGGCTGATAGATGGTCTGTTATTTGGACCATCTATATAAAGAATAAAGGAAAAAATAAGACCCTTTAAGTAAGTGAAATGAGTAATTATATGCAAAATGTGGATACTTTTCTAATACAGCCACTTGAGCATATTTATCTCTTCATTCCCATTTTTACAATAATTTGAGCCTTGGAATGCTTTATCTCTATTAAACTCTAGAAGACTCTGCCTTTCTTCACATTCTTTTTACTGGCAGGAAAGTGATGCATTAGCTCATGCTTACCTTTAATTTTTGCCTTCCCCAGATAATTATTCAACAGAACAAGGACATCAAGATATGCTGCTCTAGTCACCAGACAAGGATTTTGCCTAGAAACAAAGTCAATAGCAAAATTTAAATGACTTACACTTTAACATTTTATTTTTCTTCTTCTTGCTTTGTTCTGTCCTGTCTGGCCTCAATCCTTAATCAGAAACAAGTATATGTGAGTTGGCAAGGATTATTATTAATATGCTACTATGTTTCTCGTTTTATTTTTATTACAAAATTAGGAAACGTATATCTAAACACCTAAGATAAACAAAAATCTCTGCTTAAAGCACAGTGCTCTCCAACAACTGTCCTGTAACATTCCTTTGTTGTTCTTATTTATCATTACCATATAAGGTTACCACGTAAATGGAGTGAAGTACCAGACATACATATATGTCAGGACTAGATCACAGTTGTGTTCAGAAGATCCAGTTTTGGTATCCTTGTGGAGCTGTGTGAATAATTTGAAGTTATCAAGTATTTAGTTCAGTATGGCTATATCAGGGGTCTTCAAACTTGGCCCTTTTATGACACTGGGTGAGGAATTCTGGGAGTTGAAGTCCACAAGTCATAAAAGGGCCAAGTTTGAAGACCCCTGGGCTACACTGAACCAAGTCAATGGGGAAGTCAGATTCACCTAACAAATGAATTACTAATGCAGTGATTCTCTTAACATCTGTAGGAAGAAAAATCATAAAATGGGACAAACCTCACTTAACAGCAGTCTTGCTGAGCAACAGAAATTTTGGCTCAATTGTGGTTGGAAGTGAAGGACTATCTTTCCTTACTTCATATTTATAATCGAAGACAACCACTGCCAGCCCCAAAAATCAAAAGAGAGTAATAATCCATATAATGCAAGTAAATTAAACAATATAACAAAAGGAGACTGGATAAATTGCTCTAGTACAGTTGAATTATCCTTTTGATCTTTAAAGTCCAAAATTTCTAATGACAAGAGGAATGGAGCAGAATGAAGACAACCTGAATAAAAATGAAGAATTTAAATTTCTGGCCATCCAGTGCATCAGTAAGAAGTAAATAATAATAATAATAATAATAATAATAATAATAATAATAATAATAATAATAATAATAATAATAATAATAATAATAGTAGTAGTAGTAGTAGTAGTAGAGAAAAATCAAAAATTGGTCAGCACCAGGTGAAGATGAACTGCATGGGTTTTGGTTGAAACAGCTAACTGTTATACACCCACTCATTGCCAAGCAGTTCAATAATATACTACAAGGAGGAGAAATTGAAAAGTGGCTAACAACTGGGAAAACCTACCTAATAATGAAAAATCCAGCAAAAGGGGCAACGCCAGGCAACTACAGGCCAATTACCTGCTTACCAACAACTTTCAAATTACTAACTGGTGTGGTAGCTGATGCAGTACAACAGCATCTAGTTGAAAACAATCTCTTTCCACCTGAGCAGAAAGGAAACCGCCCCAATAGCAGAGGAACAAAAGATCAACTCCTAATAGACAAAATGATCTTGGAAAACTGCAAGAGAAGGAAGACCAACCTGAATGTGGCATGGATTGACTACAAAAAGGCATTTGACTCTCTGCCACATGATTGGATAATCAAGTGCCTAGAAATAACAGGAGTCAGTAGAAACATCAGAAAATTTGTGCAAAGATCGATGGCACAATGGAAGACACAGTTGCAGATCAATGGTGAGAGACTGGGAGAGGTTAATATCAAGAGAGGAATATTTCAAGGAGATTCATTATCACCATTACTATTTGTTATTGCACTGTTTCCTCTGTCAACAATACTGAATAACTCAGGACATGGCTATCAAACATCAAAAACATCTGCCAGACTATCCCACCTCCTTTATATGGATGATCTGAAGCTGTATGGAAAAACATCATCTGAAATAGAATCGCTGCTCAACACTGTCCGTATATATAGCCAAGATATTGTAATGGAGTTTGGCTTGGACAAATGTGCCACACTTACTATCAAACAAGGAAAAATAGTGAAAACTGAAGGAATCAAGATGCCCCACGAAAATAACATTAAGAGTCTGGATGAGGAAGATTACTACAAATACTTGGGTATCCTTCAAGCTGACAACATCAAGCACACTGAAGTCAAGAAAAAGATTAGAGGTGAATACATCAAGAGAGTGAAGAAGATCTTAAAGTCCAAACTCAATGGAGGAAATACCATAAAGGCAATCAACACCTGGGCAATTCCAGTCATTAGGTACACAGCTGGAATAGTGGACTGGACTCAAGCAGAACTAAAAGCAATGGATAGGAAGACCAGAAAAATAATGACAATGAATCATGCCCTTCATCCACGCAGTGACATTGACAGACTTTATCTACCAAGGCAAATAGGTGGGCGTGGAATGCTACAAGTACATCAGATGGTTGAAGAAGAAAAAATGGCTTTGGAAGAATATCTGAAGAACAGTGATGAAGATGCACTGAAATTAGTATATCAGGAAGGCTTACTGACTACTGGAGAGACCAAACTGGCCTACAAGAAAGACCAAATGAAGAACAGAATAGAGGCATGGGAAGACAAAGCACTACATGGCCAATACATTAAAAAAATAGCTGGGAAAGCAGATAATAACAAGACCTGGCAATGGCTAAGAGCAGGAAAATTGAAGAAAGAGACCGAGGGACTAATTCTGGCTGCACAAGACCAAGCCTTAAGGACAAATGCATACAAAGTCAAAATTGAGAAGACAGCAACAGACAGTAAGTGCCGCCTATGCAAAGAAGCTGAAGAAACAGTGGACCACTTGGTAAGCTGTTGCAAGAAGATTGCACAGACTGATTACAAGCAGCGGCATGACAAAGTAGCAACAATGGTGCATTGGAAGATCTGCAAAAAATATCATTTGCCTGTAAGCAAAAACTGGTGGGATCATAAAATAGAGAAAGTCATAGAAAATGATAAAATTAAACTGCTCTGGGACTTCAGAATTCAAACAGACAAGCACCTGCAACATAACACCCCAGACTTAACAATTATCGATAAGAAAGACAAAAAAGTCTGGATAGTGGACGTGGCAGTGCCTGGAGACAGCAGAATAGACGAGAAAGAACTGGAGAAGATAACAAAATACAAAGACCTACAAATAGAAATAGAAAGACTGTGGCAAAAGCAAGCAAGGGTAGTACCAATAGTAATAGGCCCCTTGGGTGCAATCCCAAAACAACTGGAGCACCACTTGAACACCCTTGGCATTGACAAATTCGCTATTAGTCAATTGCAAAAGGCAGCCTTACTAGGAACTGCTTCCATCCTGCGACGATACCTGTAATACCATCAAACATCCACATCTGCCTATCCCAGGTCCTGGGTAAGGACTCAATAGGTAGACAAAATGCCAAATGCAGTCTGAACATCTGGCTGACTGTGCGATGATCAATAATAATAGTAATAAAGTTGGAAGAGACCTTGGAAGTCATCTAGTAGTCCAATTCCCTGCTCAGGCAGGAAACCCTATACCATTTCAGACAAATGGCTGTCCAGTCTCTTCTTAAAAACTTCCAGCGTTGGAGCATTCACCGCTTCTGGAGGCAGGTTGTTCCACTGGTTAATTGTTCTAACTGTCAGGAAGTTTCTCCTTAGTTCTAGGTTGCTTCTCTCCTTGATTAGTTTCCATCCGTTATATATTAGTTATTATAAAGACAGCAATGGAGTAAAATGTGGGCAACTGGCTCAACAATGGATTCAAAGCAAACACAAAATCACTCCAAATATAGGATACATTGTTATTAAATCTTCTCCCCTGTTAAAGTGATGACATTTTCATACTGATGAAAACCTTATTGGCCTATATCATTTATACAACCCCACTGCCTCAATCTGATGTCCTATATTTATATATATTTGAATATTACTTTGAATTTCTTACTTTTAATGAAATGTGATAGGACTAGTTTACAAATAAATTTTAATTATTTATGAAAAATTGATTGTAAGTACTATATATTTTTGTAATGTTTTTTTGAAAAACTAGCTATCAGCTGTTGTTCATTTCTTATTGTCTTAAGTATGTAAGGAAATGTTGATTTAGTTCTTGGAAATATATAGAGTCTGACTAATGTTTATATACTGATTTTAAATTTATGAAGCAAATTTTCTCTTGGAAGGATTTAGGCTTCAAATACCTTGGGATTAAAGACATATATATTTTGTCTACACAGCTGGTATTACTGCAAGTTTTATTCCTCAGAGAAAGTGGTCTCTGTTATTGATAAAAATACACATTTTCTTTTTTTTTTTTTTTTTTTTTTAAAAAAAAAGCTCTTTCCAGAGAAAAATATACGTGGACTAAAAATAGGTGCCAGATTTGAAAAAGATTGAAATGAACTGTTCTAATTCACTGTGTTGAGCTAAAGCATCACAGATTTATATTCTAAGTGATGGTTTGCCTCTTATTAAAATAAAAGCCAAATCTCAACCCCAGTGTAATTCCACATAATTGGCAATATAGAATTACTCATTTATCAGAAATTTTAGTTGTCTTACCAAAAGACTACAGGCTTCCTGGTATAATATCCAGTACAGGCAACCACTAAGAAGGTTTGGTTGTTGTTGTTGTTGTTATTTTATTAATCAAATTTAGAACCCACTTATTTGCCTCATAGAAGGACTCTGGGCAGTGTACAACTAAAATATTAAAACATAAAAACTGTATATAAAATTTAAATAAGAGGCAAAGATCGTTCCAATCCAACATTCAAAGTTAATTAAAAGGCAGGGTAAGGCCACCATGCTATACTCATCTGTGAGTCCCTAGTAAGATGGCAGAACCAAGACATTTCCAAAAGTCAAAATGGCAGGGGCCTGCCTCCCCTCTAGGAGGGAGAATATTCCAACAAGAGCAACAGCAAAGAAGGCTCTCTTCCTGGTTGGAATTTAACTGATGGGTTCTGCAACATACCCTCCCTACCTAACTGGGTGGGACGGGCTGATGTTATGGGGTGAAACTGGTTCCACAGGTAATCTGGTAACTCCATACCATGCAGGGCTTTAAAGGTCATAACCAACACCTTGAACGGTGCCTGGAAGCAAACAGGCACCCAATGAAGCTCATGTAACAGAGGTATTACATGCATCATTCCTTGGATACCCAAGATTTCTTACGTGACCACATTCTATACCAGCTGAAGCTTCCCAATACTTCTCAAGGGTAGCCCCACAGAGAGCTCATTGCAAAGTCCAAACAGGAGATGACCAGGGCATGAGTGAACACGTTGCCTAGTTATTAGCAATTATGTGGTACCCTCATTTTATTACTATTTGTCTTACTGTGCATTTCATATTTGCTTTTATTTTTATTGTTGTGACTATAAATAAATTTATTCCATTTTTGTCTTACCTGTTTGCCAACCATAGCTTGCCACATACATTAGTGATAATGTTGCTCAAACCATGATGAAAATCTGAATTAGCCCTCTGTTTAGATTCCAAATAAGATTGTAGCAAGTGAAGGACCTATATTTAAAAGAAAAAAGAAAAAAGTTGCAGACTGTTGTAATATTTTTCAAATATCTCCTCCCCTGAATTTGGATTTTGCTAAAAAAATAATTCTTTAGTGAGAAAAACTTAGCCACTTGGAGAATAACCTTCCAAACATCTACAGAAACAAGTTGACACTGATCAAATGTAAAGATAGTTCCTTCATCACTGAACCATGATCTGTACATTGCTGTATCCTATAGTAGTCTATCTTCACTAAATGAACTATTTTTCACCATGTCACTTTTCCTTACAGGAATTATAATGGTAGCATTATAGCATATCTACAACAAGGTAATTTGCATCAGAAAAGGAAGAAAACCCTGTATCAGTGCTTATCAGAGAGGCAGCATGCATGTATAGTTTGTGTAAATAAGCAATCTTAGGAACATTTTTATAACATTATTTGGTATGTGCAGTGTAATATTTTTAATTACTATGGAATATGGAAATAATAAGAGTTGTATACAAACACTGATCTCTTCTATGACCGTCCCTTGAATCTCATACTTGGCATGAATGTGTATAACTAAATAAAAAATACAGGTGCATTCAATTACGCATTTGGGACATCCTTTTTTTTTTTGGGGGGACCACCCTCTCTATGTACAGTATATGGTAAATCTGCAAATGTGCTTAAAGGAATATAACATCTCAGTATAAAAGAAAAAAGGAAGAACAAATTAGTTGTCCTTTCTATATTAAAAGTCAGCAATATTAATAATTTTCAAAGAACGTGAGCACAGTGTAAAAATAGAAATTATCTGCTCCCATCTGCAGATTTTTGAAGAAAGCATAAACATATATTTGATTTTGGTAATTTGATTTATAATACCATATACTGGTTAGAGAGAGAATTGCAGAAATCACATCAAAGATAAGGGCTTAAAAGTATAGTTTTTATTGTTAACGTCTATCTCCTCCATGGTCGCACTGTTTCAAACTTATTTATTTACTTTTATTTTTTATTTATTTAGTTTACAGTATATGGCTACCCATCACAAGTATGTGATTCTGCAAGATTCAAAGTTCCTTTCAAAGTTATGAAACATAAGAGTTCACGCAAAATTAAAAACCTCATAAACTTTCTTTATAATGCAACTGTTTTCAAGAGCAATGTTTTCTAGACACTTTAAAACAATGTTTAGATGAAATACCAACTTATTGGATTTGTAAATAAGAATCAAGTTTGCTCAGTATACTTGGAAAAAGAGCAAATACATTTTTCTGAATTATAGTAAGCTATGATTTGATTTTTAAAACAACGGTGTTATCATTGTTACACTATCTAGATGGCATCATCATCTTCTGAAAAAAACAGAAAAAGTCACTTTAAAACTTGGATTTGTAGTTTCTCATGAAAGGTTAAAAAATTCAAATGGCTAAATACAAGGAAACATTCCCACAAATGGAGTTTTCAATAACAACAACCTCTTTTCTGGGACTTCCAGGGAAGAAATGGCAAACTGAAGATGGTTCTGCTAAAAGCTGACTTCTTACCCTTTAAGCAGTAGCATCTGAGAAAAGCCAGAAAGTGAGCCTTTTTTGTAGCAGCACCTCCCCTCTGAAACATCCCGGACCGCCCCAGGTGCATCTGGCCCCCACCTTGGCTGTGTTCAAAAGAGCTCTGAAAACTTTGCTCTTGGGTTCAAGTGGGTGGCTAGACATGTGTGACTATCTTAATGGTTGTTTTTCTTAGAGCAGGGTTTTTCAACCTTTTCACCCACTGTACCACTTTTAGGATATGGCAACATCTGAGTACCACCAGTTGCCTAGCAAGGTGTCAAAAACTTGATGACCAAAAAAAAAAAAAGGAAAAAAGTGATAAAGTACAGGTACTCCTCGACTTACAACAGTTCGCTTAGTGACTGTTCTAAGTTACAATAGCACTGAAAAAAAGTGCCCCCCAAGCCACAGCTGAGCAAGACACCTGCCTGCCCACCCGGTGGCGCTCTTCCTCCTGTCTGAGGTTTTCATTGTTATGAGCATTTCTGTTGAGGATTGGCAGTGGTGATGGGATGGGGGGTGTTTGGTTTTTATTCCCCCTGTCTGCTGGATGGTTGCAGCAGGTTTTGGTCACTTCACATGACCCTGGGACACTGTGACCGTCATAAATATGAAACAGTTGCCAAGCATCTAAATGTAAACCAAGACCCTGGAGATGCTGCAACATTCCAGCTGATTGGCACTTCTTCTGGGCTCAGCAGAAGCGCCAGGATCAGCACTGAGCTCCAGCTGGAACCTAGCGCTGATCCTAGTGCTTCCGCTGAGCCCTGACAGCCCTGCAGCTCCAGCTATCTCTCGCTCAGGCTTGTGCGGTGCTGCCACTGGTTCAGCTCATTCCCCTCCCCCGCTACCACTTTTCTAGGATGTTCACGTACCACCTGCCAGGTGCCAATGTACCACAGGTGGTACCCGTACCACTGGTTGAAAAGCCCTGTCTTAAAGCATTTGGTATTTTTTTTGCTTTAGTTATAACTCTTTTTATTGCATGTGCCCAGCATTACTGTAGAGTTGGGTGGCCATATAACATTTTTAAAGTAAATAAATGCACATAGACATTTAAATCCAAAAAGAGTTACACTGATTTTACATTTACTAAATAAGATTTTCTATATGTACATGTGGAAGAAGTATCTTTTTGCTTTTTTAAAATCCATAACAAATTATTTCAAAACATGCATGAGAGATAACTAACAAAAATGTGTTGGAATATAAGCACAAAGCCAAGTCTAAGAAGCGAATGAAATAAAATTTGTACTTTTTAAAACTATTGATGCTTTACTGCCCTTATCACCCTAAGGAAGGATTAATACAATAATCCTCCACTTACAACAGTTCATTTAGTGTCTGTTCAAAGTTACAACACCAATAAGAAAAGTGATTTATGATTATTTTTCACACTTACGATTGCTGTAGCATTCCCATGGTCACATGATCAAAATTCTTATTTTGATCAGACATTTGGTAACTAACTCAGATTTATGACGGCTGCAATGTCCTGGGGTCATGTGATCACATTTTGCGACCTTCTGACAAGCAAAGTCAATGGAGAAGCCAGATTCATTTAGCAACTAGGTTACTAACAAGTGCAGTAATTCACTTAACAAAAACAGTAACTGTGAGACGGACCTTGGAGTACTAGTGGACGATCATTTAAACGTGAGTCAGCAGTGTGCAGCAGCAGCCAAAAAAGCTAATACAATCCTTGGTTGTATAAACAGAGGCATAGAATCAAAATCACATGAAGTATTAGTACTGCTTTATAAAGCCTTAGTAAGGCCACATCTGGAATACTGCATCCAGTTTTGGTCACCATATTACAAAAAAGATGTTGCAAAGGTCTGGATACTCAAATATCTGAAGAATAGTTGCAGGATTTGGGAATGGCCAGTCTAGAGAAAAGAAGGACTAGGAGGGGACATGATAGCAGTATTCCAGTATTTGAGAGGCTGCCACAAGGAAGACGGGGTCAATTTATTTTCCAAAGCACCAGAAGGTAAGACAATAAATAACAGATGGACACTAATGAAGAAGAGAAGCAAACCTGTAATTAAGGAGAAAATTCCTAGCAGTGAGGACAATTAACCAGTGGAAAAGCTTGCTTTCGGACATTGTGGGTGCTTCAGGTTTTTAAGAAGAGACTGGGCAGTCACTTGTCTGAAATGATATAGGGATTCCTGCTTGAGCAGGGGGCTGGACTAGAAGACCTCCAAGGTCCTTTCCAGCTCTATTCTGATTAAATGTGGCAAGAAAGGTCGTAAAATGAAGCGAAATTCACTTAACAACTGTCTCATTTAGCAACAATGTTGGGCACAATTGTGGTCATATGTCAAGGTCTACCTGTAGTGGGTCTAACCCATATTGAATTGAGCTATTACATTCCATTTTCAGCCTTTGTTGAGTGCCAGCAATGGCCTAGATCAGTGATTCTCAACCTGTGGTCCATGGACTCTTGGAGGGGGCTATGATATTGTCACAGGTGACCTGCGAAGGCTTGAAGAAACATTATGATTTAAATCTTGAGTTAAGTCTTGGGGGTTTGTGATCCGTGGCCATAAAAGGTAGTTAAAGGAGGTTTGTGGTAAAGAAAAGGTTGAGAACTATTAGTCTAGATGTCTCTTCTCTCTTTTCATCTCCCTCCGTTTCTCTATGAACCAGAGGGAATGATGGGATCCATCAGAGGGGAGAATTTGAACGGGCAAAAATCTGATCCAAAGCTTTCTCTGCCCTCCTATTCCAAGCAGCAACTAACACTTCAGATGAAATTTATATAAAAACTGACTTTCTATTAATTAGACAAAAATTACATACTGTTCCACTATACTTGTAAAATCTCTGCTTGCATATCATTAGCTTGTATACTAGAGTCAAATATAAATAAATATTCAAATTTCTAACTTAAAGATTGAAGGAATTCTGTTCAGTTCAGTGATTGTTGAAAAAAATTATATGAATGAACCGAGATCACTCTATATTAAACATTTTTGACAGAGAAAATTTGACACCCTGAAGGATTCTACATGCTTCAGCAACTGAAATGAATACCACATACACAGTAAGTTGCACTAGTAAAGGTGAAACGAAAACAAAAAAACTTTGTTTTATCCTGAATTCAGGCAGGCTGATAGTACCACATAATATGGTATTTTTCTAAAGAAATCCCAATAGTTGCATTTGGCTCGTGCTCAGGATCTGATCAAATGTAGTATTTGATGAAAACAAAAATCATTTATATAAATAAATGGAATAGCTCCCTGAACTGGCTAAAGGAGAGTGATGAGAGTCAACACATTTGTCTAATATGGCAGACTTTTGTTTGTAAGCACTGTTATATCTGATGCTTACTAAATTGATAATTCTCTTGTTTCTCACTCCTAGGAACAGCATGAACAATCTTACCAGATTTTATTGATGGTCCATCTGGGAATAATCCTTGTATCAAAGTTTACAGTCTGAACAAATAATTAGTTAATGCAAGTTCTTCTGCTGTTATTTATTAATGCATTTCTTTTCAAATTATAAACTTACTAGAAAGAAAGCCTCTAATGAAACTCAAACTCTGGGAAACAAATGAGCCACATAATAACATTTACTATAACTCATCAGATTTTTACCATATGGATATGAACGAGTCTATTTATAAATTTTATTTCCCATCAGGCTAAGCATGTCAGCTTGTAATAACATATTAATGTTAATGTTTTCCAGTCATTTTCACAGTGGCATTTAAACTGCAAACGCCTAAGCCAAGGTAAATCTAAGGGCAAACTGAAGGCTAACTACATAATCAAAACCAGCCTTAACGAGTATTGTGCTAACACAGTGAAATAAATATTAAGGCTAACTTTAGTACATAACAGTATTTAAAACAGTATTTGTTTTAAAATTTCCACAGCATTTTTATTACATTTCCAGAACTACCTGAAAATCAAGTAATCTCATTGCAGGTGACCTCATTTCCCATTTGATAAGTGGCACATAAATTGCACGCATCTAATGCAAAGCAGAAACGGGGGGGAGGGGGGAAGCTTCCAAGGCTTTCAAACTTGAAAAAAAAACTAAAGCCAAGATTCCTTTAAAAATGTTATTATTAAATGTCTCTTGTTCTTCATAATTTTCTAAAACCAAGTTGAACACTGAGCATTTCTATTTGGGAAAGAAAAGTAATTTAGCTGCACAGTAGCCCTTACTCCCTTCCCATATGCACAAGTCCATGTGGGATACCATCCTTGCTGGTCTGCTGATAGTGATATTCTGCCACTATGCAAAGCATATACCCACATGTTAGGTTGCTAATAGCAGCCCTCTGTGTTACACACAATACCTGGCCATCTTTATAAAATGCACAAAATATCAATTCCCTAGCTTTATTGTAGCACACCTACAAAACAAACAGCAGAGACACATGGGATGAAAAACATCCTAGGACATAATCACGACATCATTTATAAACCGTCCTCAATACATGCATATTCCAGTTTGATTTACTCATTAAATGGATGATTCAGTGATACTTTTGTGCAGTAGCTGCTTAAATATTAAAGACTTAGAATACCTGACAACATAATAAAGTTTACCTACCTGTTGATACAAGACTCCATGTAAAAATTTAACAACAAAAACAATAAAAAGGTACATAGCCATAATTTTTATGTTTTCCTCTCCACTTGACATTAGAACTTTTTTTTTCAGCTTCAAAGGAAAGCTTATCTTGGTCAATAAAACTGAACTATAAAGAAGAGCAACTGCAAGGAAGGGGCAATGAAAAATATTTAATGATAGTAGTTTTTCTGCTTTGATCTCTACATATTATAACATTCATTCATAATAACAGCCTTTATAAATCACCTATGAAAAACTACAAGTCAAATACTTTTGCCAAGTCAAATACCAAAAATACATGATTAGCAATATTCTTATTTCAAAAGGCCAAGGGAGTTAACTGAAAATTCTACTACACAACTTATTACTCAAAATGCATGTTATTATGGGGAGGGGTGAAATGTCCACAGAGGATACAGCCAGATACCCTAAGACACCAAGCAATCTTCATATATGATTGGCTATTTTTGCATGTCATTTTTAAAAATTGTTTTGCCTGTAAGACAATTTCCTACCAACAGGACAGAGAAGGAAATTAATCATTATATTTGATTTTTCCATACTTTTAGTTGGTTATTTTTTCAAAAGCAGTTATGATCCTGTTCTGACCCATTTTTTAGAATTTGCCCCTTCAATGTCCAAGTGTAGCTCTTGGTCCCCCATACTGGACCCCAAACTAAGCTGTAATAGTAACTTTACACATTAAAATTGAACTCCTCTATTTTATTCCATGCCCTCACACATTAAGTTTCCTATGAGAACCATTCCTTATTATCGTGGGAAAAATAATCCATATGAACAGAGACACAGCATAAAATGCTGCTGCTTTCCTAAGCTACTGCCAAAAAATAAAAAGCAAAATTTTAAAAGACAGGAGAATGAGAGCATAAGCATATGTAGCCAAGAAGAAATTTAAATAATCATATAATACAAATAAAATCTAGGCTTAACTCAATTCCAAGTAAGAACTCTACCATTAATATGCATTCCATCCTATCTACAAATTATATAATATACTTTGCAATCATACTTCATGCAACTCTACAATGTAGAGCAAAGCAATATTTTCAGAATATCTGAAAAGATTTGGAATATACATCTTCAGGAAATTCAGAAAAAGGCAATATAAAGTGTCCAGGGTGATGTCATGATAAATAGAAATAGCACTTAAACTTATATAATGCTTCATGGTGCTTTACAGCCCTTTCTAAGTGGTTTACAGAATCAGCATATTGGCCCCAACAATCTGGGTCCTCCTTTTACCAACCTTGGAAGGATGGAAGGCTGAGTCAACCTTGAGCTGGTCAAGATCGAACTCCAGGATGTGGGCAGAGTTAGCCTGCAATAATCACTTAGCAATGGCCTTCCAAAGGTTGCTGAACTACAGATCCCAATATCCCACACAATTGGCCATGCTGGTTTGGGGTACTAGGAATTACTTGTTCAGTAAAAATGAAAGCTGAGATTTCCCTCAACCTTGACTTAGAAAAAGTACAAACTGAAATGACTCATAAATCTTTGGTGTATGCTGTAGTTATTTTTCTTAAAAGTAAGCTTATAGTTATATTGTCACTTTGATACAAAATACCTGCATTTAAAACTGAAGATTCATTTATTAAGTTACAGTTCATGCATATTTGTTCATGTATATTAATTTTTTTGATAAAAAATGTAAAAATAAGAATAGCAAAGGAGTAAAACACTGAAAATTAACAGTAGAAGTACAACAATATGAAATTAAAAAGATGAGCGGAGGGGGAGCAGGAAGTGCAGGGGGGAGATGGGGTTAGCTAGTTAGTCCAACAGCCACCTTCATGATCAAGTGCTTCCCTCTTTTATTTGAGAATGATCATGCATTATCTTTGGGACTTTTTGCAAGGTCAATTATTGAAATAAAGTCTGTATCCCATTTTTAATATCTTGACTACGGGAATCACCCCGATTTTTAAAAGTTAATCATAAGTCTGTTACAAGTTTTTATCAATTTGGATATTACTTTTTTGTGAATAAGTGTTTACCTCACTGAGGCTACATTATGCAAAAAGGCAAAACTCACTTGTAATAGCGTTCCATGAACTGCATTCTGCCGTATATAAGGATCAGTGCTATGTGGAAGGCCGGCTAACAAAGAAGATACTGTCTGTGGCACCAAATTTAGCATAACGAAGGGAACAAGGGCTCTTCCAGCCAGTTCACGTGAACGGTACACAGGAGAGTTACCACATCTAGAAGTCAGGAGACAGAAAGGCAGAATTTTTCAGATCTCATGCATACACAAGGTATCTCAAGAACAGTATTTATAATGAAATACTCAAGAAAATATTTATGCAATCCTCATAAATTATATATTTCATCTGAAAATGATTTGTGAAATGCATAAATGGTTTATACACATAGCACTTACCATTTTTAATAACCTTATGAGGATCATAACAATAGCTTTTTTTGGAACAGACTGGAGCTTTTTGTTGATTTCAGTTTGCATACATTTAGCATGCCACAAGGTGGCACTACTTGAATTGTATTTTAATTGTGTATTTTACTTATGTGAATTATACTCACCTGAAACCTATGCTTTTCACCACAGAGATATACTGTTGACTAATATAGAACGAATCCCATTCAAGGTGTCAACTTATGAAAAATGTTTATATCACAAACCCTACCTAGCAATAAATAGAAGACACCATAATAAAGACAAGTTCTAAAAAGGCATGGCAGCTGATCTAAGTTCAGCTAGGCGGATGACACCAATTAGAGGTAGGAAAAGACACAGCTCCCTTTTAAGTGATATTTTTAAGGATTTCCTTACAGCCAAAAGAATTTTGTTTTCTGTGAAATGGGTACAGAACAAGAATCCCGGTAGCCAGTATCTGCTGTCAGGCTGCACAGAACAAAAAATAACTCTGCTATTATCATTCTATATAAAGCCTATTTTCTGCCATATAATAATTTATTTATATAATAATACAGATAGTCTTCAGCTTACAACCGTTTGTTTAGTAACCATTTGAAGTTACAATGGCACTGAAAAAAAGTGACTTATGACCCTTTTTCACAATTATGGCTATTGCAGCATCCCTATGGTCACGTGATTTACATTTGGATGCTTGACAAGTGGTTCCTATTTATGATGGTTACAATGTCCCTGAATCATGTGATCACCTTTTGTGACCTTCTGACAAGCAAATCAATAGGGAAGCCAGATTCACTTATCAGCTGTGTTACTAATTTAACAACTGAAGCGATTCATTTAACAAACTTGGTAAGAAAGGTCATAAAATGGGGCAAAACACAACAGATTTCTCATTTAGCAAAATAAATTTTGAGCTACATTGTGATCGTAAGTTGAGGACTACCTGTATGAGCAATCTTCATTTTAATTATTGGACCATATTTCATTTAGAGAACCTCATTATTTTGGGCATATTTTCAAATCAGCAGATTTATAGGTTCAATACTACACAACTTCTGAAAATGTGGTCCTTACTGGTATGAGATACATGCTATTATTGATTTCGGCAGGAAAAAAAATCTGCTTACAACATAGCACATCAGAAAATAGTGACTAAAGTATGAGGTACATGGCACAATGTTAACACAGTGTTGCACTTGCTTTAATGTAGGCATTCTTCCAATTCATTTATTGGCTTATTTATAGAAGCACATACCACGTGGAAAGAAAATGAGCAGCTTAGCAAAAGGATTAATTAAAATAAATAGCATTTTACCACAACAGTGCAATATAATTTATCTTAAAGTGCTTCCATATTTAAGCTATATTATCTCTATTCATATTTAACAGGTTTTTGTAAATGTTTCTTTTCAAATACAATTAACTCTGACATGATTGCTAATGTTTAGTTTCTAATTAGCAGTAACTATACACTCAAGAATGCCATTTTTTCTCTTCACAATCATTTACAAATGATGATTTCCCAAAGGAATCTGGCTTCAGTTCAGGAGAAAGAATGGAAAATGGGAACAGTGCCAATGTTTGTGACTGCCAGATATTTTGTCAAAAGGTACTTTCCAAAAGCATGATTCAGAGAGCTTTTTTTTCATAACCACTCTAGAGCTACATTCCACTGTATTTAATTGCATTAGTTTCATTTCACTAACATAATCAAATACTCACAACACGTCAAGTAACTTGATTTAGTGTGTTTTATTAAAGATGTTTTTAAACAGAAGCATAAGCATTTAGAAATCTAAAATTATTTATTACATAATGGCAAATTAAATACAGGTGTGAATATAACAGTATAATGCATTAAGGCAAAACTAAAATAATTTCAAATTAAGTACTTAATACTGCAAACACAGAGCTATATAAAACAGGTCTATTCCATGTTATGAAATGCCTCTCACAAATATCAAATTAAACAATATATGGCACTGCCTGAATATTTTTCCTTTTCCCTCCATGCCACTTCTTTCTCATTCAGTTCTATTCCCAACCTCAATTTATTAAGTTTATTAATTATAAACTCTTTTCCTTCTAGGACTACAAATAACCAGGCCAAGAAGGCAGACAGCTTCTTTTTCCATGCATGTATTTTGACTTTCCCCCAAGAGAAGAAGTTACCATAGCCACATGAACAAGTCCTGTACACCTACAGACAAATTTAAATTTGCACCTTACTAGAAAATTGTTTTAGACACAATCAAGTACTAATTTCAATTGTCTGTTTGTTATGCCACCCATCTCACTGATACAGTGACTCTGAGCAGCTTACAATAATAGTTGCTTCTTAATGTCAGGCAGAGGCAGATATAAGATGTCGGGCTGTGCAATCTTTTGAGTTCATTTCCCAAAATGTGATTCCAGGCATACAAGGTTGTGAACACAGAGCCCCTATGCAACTACCTAAAGCAGCTTTATCTTTTCCCAAGAGTTAAATGACAAAAAAAAAAAAAAACCCTGAATGTGGGCTCTTCTTACTACACACATTTAAAATTTGTTTGGGTTTCTTTTTTTAAAGTATCCATAACTTTTTTTTTGGGGGGGGGGAGGTTGCTCGCTTTCTCACTGAACTGGATAAAATTTAGAGAGAAGCTAGATTATTACTGAAAGATGAAGTATGCCAAATTTCAAAGAAATAAGCGTGCATAGTTGGCACTGAGATTATGAAATGAAAGTTGGAGCCCCAAAAAAGTACAGAAACCAAGAACAGCATAAGCAACAAGTAAAGTCAGTTGGATACAGCACTAATCAGGGGACAACCTGTTGCAAAACTATCCTGGATATTTTGATCTGTATTGTATTGTCTGATCAAAAAAGACTCATTCATCTTAAAGCACAATTGTTTCATCTCTGCTAGAATATTAATTCCGTTAACTTACAGGGGAAGGAAGGGAGGAAGGATATAGCTCTCTAGATACAAGCCTTTAGTGAAGTAGACTGGAGAAATACATTTCATTATTTTCCAGCAAGGAATTCCACCTTTTGATTCCTCCTGTATTCCCCTCAACTATTCTTTGTCAGAAACTACCAGACATAAATTTATTGAGCAGAAGGGAAAGAAAGAAAGGCATTACTGCATAATAGTCCAGCAGATGTAAACAAGTCATAAAACTTGAGGTTGGGTTGCCTATTTTTGCTTCCTTGTTATTAAAGTCACAAAGAAGTCATTCAGCAACAGTGTATCTGATTCTGGAGTTCCTGTCCGTAAAACATACTATTTCCTTCTGGCAGTTCACAGTAAACATAGGAAATTGTTTGAATTGTCAAATAAAGTCTCCAAAGAATAAAAGGTGCTAGTAGCAACCATGATTCCTTCATGTTAAAAAATACCAACAATAAATCTAGACTTAACAAGACTGGATTACAATGAAATCTCTCTATGATCTTTCTTTTCACCGAAACTGACTTGGAAGGTTTTTCTTTTCCCCTTACCATTACTCTGAAGGGATTTGCCTTTTTAAAGTGAATAAACAAAGCAAATCAGACAGGCTTTATCATGCAACACCTGGAAATTCTTGAGGTAAAAGCACAAATGTTGTAATGAAGTAAATGCTCTGTTTGTATTGTCTGCATTTAACCTTTGCTTTGTTAGAATAAACTTTAAAGTATGTCATGCCTGAGCATGAAAAAAATGAACATATTGCCCACATAAGACTTTCCTGAAATCCTGGCAGCCCTAAATAATTCTTCTGTTGGCTAAAGACGTACGTTGCTTCTCCTAAGATGTCTACATGATCAAAAAATATACTATATAGATGAAATGCACACCCCAAAAAAATTCTCTATCCATATCTCTGTAATTTACAATTTTCAGTTTAATTTTCTTTATTCGGAATGTACTATCAACCTGATAAAAATCAGGTGAATGTCATGTGATAATTAATTAACTACTGATTGGAATATAGTCCCTACTTTCAGAAGCAGTAAGCATCTCCACATTTGCTACTGGACAACACAAATGGGAAAATGACATTTTGCTTATCCATCTAATTGTAAAGCTCACTCACTCTACAAGTTTTACTTATGGTTTTCCAACCAGCTGGAGAATCCTGGTCCAGATGAGGAAATCCTCTGATCCAAAGCATCTCTTATATTCTTATTTAGATAGTACAAATTTACAATACAGGAATCTGTAACAAGGTACAGAGTTTACTAGAGAAAAAAGAAAGAGAGAGAAGGCAGAACTGAATTTCTCACTGCCTTTGAACCTAGAAAATTGCTGGAACAGACCAACACTTCAAAATCTCATTTAGTAAAGCCAGAGTCAATACAATCTCTTTGGTCAAGGGTGGCAAGCTTTTTGTCTAAAGGGCCAAATCTAGTTCCCTTCCTACTCTGCAAGCATAACTGGCAGGTCTGCAAGCCAAGGAGGATGGTGCCAGTTCACAAGCAAGGACACCACTAATAGCCTGTTGCCACTGCCATTCCAAACACTCTGCCCCCATCCCTCTGCCCCACTCCTTGCTCCAGGAGCATAACTGAGGCTCAGCTGAGGCTTGGGCCTGAGGATCTGCTGCCCACCCAGCATTCTATTCTTAGCTTAAGGACCTACAAAAAACCCTGGTGCGGCTGTGAAATTCTGAGAGTTGGTCTACCCACCTTAAAGTTGTTGAAATTGGGAAACACTGAACTAGATGTTTATTGCATTTCACAGAGCTCATTTCTCCATCCCAATATGAGTTCAATTAATTTTGTTTTGCAATTTTTTAAAGCCACATGGAATTTATTACATTTTTTCTTTAATTATCATTGGTTTTCTTCATAATAAAGGATAATTCTGCCAACTTGAAGCTATTTGAAAAATAATATAAAACAAACAAAAGCAACTGCTTTCTTGTTACAGCCATTTTACTGATGTCAACAATAGAAATATAAAGTACATGAGAACCTTACTCAGTAATAGGTGACTTTAGGAAAACCATTATTTAGGGTGACCAATCGTTTCCATTGAGGAAAACCCCAGATATACAGATCCAAAGAAATGGGCAACAGTGAAGATGATTTAAGAGGATAGTCAAATTTAGTGATAATTCATTTTTCCCAATAGAAACAAAAGTTTAATAAACAATGGAATGGACTAGATGAGGTTGATTCTTCCCCAGTGGAAGATCACATAGTCTACATTTTGTTTCCCATTAGCTCATAAGAATTTTTTAATTTTAAGCAATAAACACAGAGAACATGTTATTTACTCCTGATTAAGAGCCTTGTAATTGCTCTTACTGACTGACAATCTTAAACATGTGTAGCACATTTTGTTAAGAGAACATAGAGCCTGCAAACAGATCCATCTTTTAAGATTAAATCCCAAAGAATCTGACTTGGCACTCTCCACTGTTATAACTTTCCCCTTCCCTTACATAAGAAGGTTTATCTTGGAGGCAAATAAAAATAGGTTTATGCAAATATTCAAGACAAATAGATGAACCATTGAACCACAGACATTCAAATCGAACTAATTAACCCCATTAGTTTTCAAGTCATTTCTGACTTGACTGTAATGAGCTAAAACAAAACGCAACAGTCACAAAATTACCATTGGAATATTTTATATACATACATACATACATAGGTACATACCGTACATACTGTACATACATAGTTGCACCTGACTCAGAAACAAATTATCTATTCTACCTGGCACAATCTTAATTTACTTTTGTATTTTTAAACAAAATAAAACAGAAATCAAGGGTAATGCTATTTGCACATTTCTCAAGGTGAGATATGACTTGCCTCCGCAAACAAATAGCTAATCAAGATACAACACCCAAACCCACAGTCCATATTTATATTTCTATCAATATTGACCAAGTTGAAAAGATGAAAACTCAATGTTTCAAGCATAACATCATCTAGTTTCAAGCCCCTTCATTAAATATTGGCTGTGCCACCCCTAAAAACTATTTAGATAAAACATTTTAACTTGCTTTAAAAGCAAAAAGACATAGTTTTAAATTGACAAATTACTAAGCATTTATTAACTTCATTTAATTATTTCCTTTACATATTTTAAAACCTCATAAGGCAGAAAATTAACAGTTTTGCAATGTTACTTTTGTATTACTTTTAATCAAATATTGCAAATGAGAACTAATGCCAAGTTGCCCTTTCAAAATATTTTTCTATTCTTTCTTAATGCAATTTATGAATGAGCTAGTGTGTGGTATAAGCCAGTGGTGGCAAACCTATGGCACACGTGCCAGAGGCAGCACGCGGAGCTCTCTCTGTGGGCACGCGCCATCGCCCCAGCGCACGTGGTCTCTAAATGTTCGCCAAAACCAGCCAGCCTGGAGCTGCTGTTGGGGAGGTGCTGCCTCCCCCCATGCAGCAGTGCAGACATACCTTGCTTATGGGCAGGCAGGGTGGGACCTCGCAGAGGAGGAGGAGGAGCTCGTCCTTCCTTGGGATGAGCTGCGCTTGGCGGACAACCTGTAGGTGCCAGCGGCGACAAACTTGGCTGTGTCCCAACTGCGGGGGAAGTCATAGAAGAGGCAGTGCTGGCCGGTTGTCATGGTAAGTGTGGGCTGGCGGGCAGGCCCGGTGGGCACAGGCGGCCGATCTCCACCCAAAGCTCTGACTCATAGGAATGGATGGAAAATATCCGGCAGCAAGAAGGGAAATTGAAAGACAGTGGACAGGGCCTTGCAAGCAGAGCGTGAAAGGGTGCTCTGCGAAGGTTGGGTTGGCGGGAGAACACTCCATGCGAGAGTTTGGGGCGGCAGGAGTAGAACGCTCCATGCAGGGGTTGGGGCAGTGGGAGAACGCTCTATGCGAGGGTTGGGGCGGCGGGAGAATGCTCCGTGCGGGGGTTGAGGCAGCAGGAGAAAGCTCGCGCGGGAGTTGGGGCGGTGGGAGAACGCTCCGTCCGGGGGTTGGGGCAGTGGGAGGATGCTCCGTGCGGGGGTTGGGGCAGTGGGAGAACACTCTGTGCGAGGGTTGGGGCGGTGGGAGAATGCTCCGTGCGGGGGTTGGGGTGGCGGGAGAAAGCTCCATGCGGGGGTTGGGGTGGCAGGAGAATGCTCCATCCGGGGGTTGGGGCGGTGGGAAAACACTCCATCCAAGGGTTGGGGCAGCGGGAGGATGCTCCGTGCAGGGGTTGGGGCTGCAGGAGAACACTCCATGTGGGGGTTGGGGCTGCGGGAGCAGAACACTCCGTGAGGAGGGAGCAGAAAGCTCAGTGCAGTAAGTAAACTTTAAAGAGAGTTTTAAAAGTATAGCAGTATTCGAGAAAATCTTGCCCCTTACATGGGATCAGGTTTTTTTTCTCCACTCCCTTTGGCTGTTCCCTGCCAGACCATCTGGGAGCAAAAAGCCAAGGAGAGAGGAAAGAAGGCTCCTTACGTGGGATGGGCGGGCGGGGGGGGGGAGAGTTTCGCTGCCAGATTGTTTTGCTTGATGCAGCAGAATGGGAAGGATTGTCATTCTGCAGTAAGTAAACTTTAAAGAGAGTTTTAAAAGTATGGCAGAGAAAATCCTGTCTCTTATATGGGATCAGGTTTTTTTTCTCCATTCCCTTTGGCTGTTCCCTGCTAGACCGTCTGTGAGCAAAAAGCCAAGGAGAGAGGAGAGAAGCCTCCTTATGTGGGATGGGAGGGGCGTTTCAGCTGCCAGACTGTTTTGCTTGATGCAGCAGAATGGGAAGGATCCACATTCTGTAGTAAGTAAACTTTAAAGAGAGCTTTAAATGTATGGCAGAGAAAATAATCCACTTTATGTGGGATCAGGATTTTTTTCTCCGCTCCCCCCGTCCCTGCACACCTCAGTACCTACCACGGCTACCAGCTACTCGAGCAGGTCATTAGGCCACCGCCCAGAGCTGCATTCCTGCCCAGCACAAAGGAGATGAAGCAGTCAGCTAGGAAGCCCCACTTAGGCTTAGAGGTGGTAGAGTACACCCAGGGCCAGCAGGCAAAAGACCACCCCAAGCAGGAAAGCCAGATCCACCTAGGCCCAGCAGAGATGAAGAGAGGCACACAAGCCTAGCTGGGACTGGAGGGCCATGGCGCCGATGGAGATCTGGCTTTCCCCGCTTGGGATAGCCTTTGGCTTGCTGGGCATGGGCGTGCTTTACCACCTCTACTGCCCTGCCCCCTGCTCACCTTGTCTTGCTTCGCCTCACCCTGCAGGATGAGCCTCCTGCCCACCGTCCCACCTGCCAGAGACCTCTTGGATCTCCCCCAACCCTGTCTGGCTCCCACAGGTGTCCGTCCCCATGAGTAACATTGAGGTGGCCCTGCCCATTCTGGCCACACCCACCCATGCTACCATGACCACCATAGCCACACCCACTGTGTAGCCACTCCCACTCTGGCCATGCCCCCAGCACTCGGCGATGCATAAGTGGGTTTCAAGTTGCAGTTTGGGCACTCGGTCTCAAAAAGGTTCGCCACCACTGATATAAGCTATAAATTATGACTTAGTGATGCATGTCACCTTCTTCCTGGCAGGAGAAAGTACATTTTAGCCCCTTTTCCAATGCTACCATTATGCTAAAAAAAAAAAAAAGGTTGTAGCAGGTATTCCCTTTGACAGCCACACAGACTACCCTAAACATTTGGGACTGTTAGGATTCTCATATACAGAATGAGAAACATCATATCAAAATAATAGGAAGTGATAGTACCACTCCAAGTTACACTGCAGTTCTGTGTCTAGTTCTAGTCAACACAATAAAAGGACACTGAGGAACTCTAATTTGTAGACTACATCATACAAAGATTAGTTAAAGGAAGCTGATATGTTTAGCTTAAAGAAAAGCTAAGCAGGGATATGATAGCAGTCTTCCAATATATGATGGAATGTTTTCCAGGGTAGAGGGGATGGAAGAATTCTCATAGTACTTGAGGGAAAGACAAAGCTAGTAAGTGGAAGTCAATAGGGAGAGAGCCAATCTTGAAATAAGGAGAAATTTCCTGACTACAAGAGCTATTAAGTGATGGAACAGCTCCATCACCGGAGGTTTTCAAGAAATGATTAGACAGCAATTTGTCTGGAATGGTCTAGGATTCCTATCCTGGGATGGATATTGAAGTAGAAGTCTTTCTTGATCCCTTCCAACTCTAGGATTTAATGACTCATAATATTCAGTAGGGAACAGTATTTTTTAAATGTCATTTATTCCCAATTGTTTTGGCCATTCTATATTTCTAATTGCATTCTTTATTTGCCATTCTTTCTCTCTTAAGCAACTGCTTGATCTTTTGGATCTTCCTTGTTATTTTGATATGTTTTTAATCTCTTTGTACACTGCCCCGAGTTACTCTGTGATTGAAATTAATCAGAAATTAATTGAATGAATGAACAAATGAAGGAGTGAATGAAATTATTGCTTAATGGAATTCAAAGGGGCCATTTCAACACCCTTCTCCATACAGGATTCCAAATTAAAATAACCACAATAGATGACGATGGAGCCCCACTTGAACACCATCCAACTAACAGGAGCCAACATCATTCTGAGTCACTCTTATTGTTGGGATTTTTTTTCTAATATGCAATTACTAAGCTCTTCCTTCTATTGACTCTTCCTTCTATTGATTAAAATTAGCAATAACCAATACATTAGTTTAAATGATTGCTTTTTAAACCAATTAAAGTTGAGCCCTATTTAAGAACTACAGCCTATCCATTATACAATGGAACTAAGACCCATATCTTTTGCTGAAGGCATAATGCCTAAAGCAAAACCTATAGCAAACAATGAATCAATCAAAATAAATGCATGGTAAATCAGAATTAGCAGCATTTAACAGAGGAGATAGAAATCCACATGTAGTAAAACTGCTAACAAAGGCAAGTAAGGGCATATAGTGTTTCATGTGCTAGAGATTTTCTTTCTTTCCCCTTTACCTCCTCACTGTGTCCTATTATTTGCTTTTGTATTTTTTATTTTATTCTATAATCTAATAAAATGTTATAAATTTAAAAAAGAATCATGTGATATTTACATTATGGTAAATGTGCTTATATATGGTATCTACAGTACTAGATTAACATGCAATTTTAATATCACACTGAATAAGAGTTGTCTCATTTAATAAGGAGAACCAAGTGATCTTACCACACAAATTACTGAGACTTGTGACTAAAATGATTTATGCATAATTCATTTAGAACACAGCAAATTTTTAATTCAATTTTTGCTAAATTAAAAATTCCATGTGTTGAAATGAAAGTATTCAAAACCTAATTAGAAATGGTTTATCCTGTGTTTTAAATATGTAAGAACACAGATAGAAAATCAGACCCTCAGGGTTTCCTACTGAACTAAGCTAGATTTTGACCATTTCTTTTCTTGAAAGGCAATGGGAAGACCATACAATTGGATCTTCATACCCATCATTGCTGTCCATAAAGTAATTGAACAGGCAGGTACTTTACTGTAAAGGTACTTTACTGTAAAGGTACTTTACAGTACTTTACTGTAAAATCACCAGTGGTGGAATTCAGCCAGTTTGTGCCCATTCGCACGAGTTCAGCAGAACCGGTAACTAATTTTTTGTTGCTCAGGCCCAGAATGGACTTCTGGAAGCAGCATCCACACAGAGAAATGGTTGTTCCCATATCTGAATCCCACCACTGAAAATCACCCTTCATTTAGCCTCTTAGGAGAATGAATCTTCTCTCACTTTAGCCTTTTGAAAAAGCACCTTTGGGATAATCATGACCTGGATGACTGAGAATCTCCATATATGTGCTACATTATACTTAACATTTACTAAAAAATAAATGTTGCAAAGGAATGAATGAAAAACTTTGCATAATAAAATTAATTGGGAACTTTCTTAAGGAAAACTAAGTATTAAAAATGTAACTTACCTCAAAATAAGAGGAACAAAGGAAGCCATGCTAAGGGCAGAATATGTGCCATCCATTGGTGATGGATACAGCTTACTCAAGACCAAAAGCAAGAGAAATAAGCTTGGGTGAAGCTTCAACTCTTTAGTTTTACTATATAAAAATATACGAAGTTTGTCTAAATTATAATCTTGCTTTTTCAATTAAATGTTCATATAGATAAAGGGCGAGATGTTTACAGTATTTCATAGTCATGGACCAAATTTATTTACTTTTATATCTTTTAAAATGCACACAAGCATATAACCCAATTACATTGCAATAAGAGAACATATTTTTAAAAACTACTTTTTTCTCTATAGGAAAGCGGAATCTCAAAATCACAGGTAAAAAAATATATCAATGTGAATTTTGTCTTAATATTTTAAAATAAAACTGAATTTAAAATTAATCTTAAAACCATTTTAATGCAGAATGTCATCCTTTTATGTTTAAAAATACATAAGAATGAAGAGAACAATTAATTGCTTTAAAAAGTGTTTAAAAGAGTTGTGAGCAATTTAAAAATTGACAAGGGAAAAAAATACTTCAGAACTATTCATTAAGGCAACCTACATTTTTCAGGCTTCCAGACAAAAATATCATCAGCTGTAATAAATACTGCTTAAAGAAACCACACTTTTATTCAGGCTAACAAGGATATCTAAAAAAACAAAAAGCCTTTTTTTATGAACAGCAGAGAAGTAACATGGTCATGCCAGGTCTGAAGTACTTTTTCCAAATAATTTTTGAAGCATGCCCAGCAAATCTTATCCTATCCTATTTTCCACTTCTAACAATTTGTTGTGATACATAACAATGAGTTTTCTTACCTGTCTGCTGTAGCGGTTATTTGTTCCAATTGACTGAGCAAAAATGGATAAAGACTTGGAAATCGAGTAAAGAACTCCCTCCCTGTCATTCTGTAGAAGAATATAAGAAAATCAGTAGTTTATAACAATGCACTATTTTCAAGAACTTTGTCTTCTAGATTTATAGGTAATTTGGTACAATCTAAACAATTCAAAAGTTCATGTTACTCAAAAACATGTGAAAGATACTATAAAATATGTATAAACTATTTAAAATATTATATGAAATAATTTAAAAAGTAACATTGAAGAATCTCTTATATTAGGCATTTATTTCATTGAAAAACTCACTTAACACAATTGTGGAATGTTAACTCATCATTCCAAATCATCTCACCTATTGATGAGTTACAGCATTCTAGAGTTAGGGGATCTGCACTTTGATCAGAGTTTATGATTTTAATGCTTCAGCTTTTAGAGGAAGCTCCCCTCCATTAAGTTTAATAAAGCAACAACTGAAGTGGTAGAACAAAGTAGTAGAACTATTATTGGATTGAAAATAATTGATAGCAATTGGAATATGGAACATGGCAGTACTGAATATTTCCCCCATTCAAAAGCTTCCTACACACAGAAATTCACGTCCAGGTACAGGAGAAACCTTTCCTTCAACACGATAATTTTACATATGCAAAGTACATTTCTTTCTACTACATTTATTCCTTGCAATATAATGCTTTTTAAAAAGAGAAGGACGAGGGGGGACATGATAGCAGTATTCCAGTATCTCAGGGGCTGCCACAAAGAAGAGGGAGTCAAGCTATTCTCCAAGGCGCCTGAAGGCAGGACGAGAAGCAACGGATGGAAACTGATCAAGGAGAGAAGCAACTTAGAACTAAGGAGAAACTTCCTGAGAGTTAGAACAATTAATCAGTGGAACAACCTGCCTCCAGAAGCGGTGAATGCTCCAACACTGGAAGTTTTTAAGAAGAAACTGGACAGCCAATTGTCTGAAATGGTGTAGGGTTCCTGCCTGAGCAGGGGGTTGGACTCGATGACCTCCAAGGTCCCTTCCAACATCATCATCATCATCATCATCATTATTATAAAACTTTGGCCAAAGCTTAATAAATCTAAATTGTTTCATAAAAAAGAAAAAGTCATAGCATAGTGGCTGGGAAATTCTAGGAGTTGAAATCCACACATCTTAAAAGTTGCCAAGGCTGAAAAACACTGAACTGTAGTGTAGATGGTGTTACTGGAGAAATATAATAGCTGTGCAATTTATTTTATGTGTGTGTGAACACTCCATCTGTGCCTGAGAACTGGATGAGCACTGCAGTAAAGAAAGAATGAAAACTAGAAAGAGATTAATTTGTTAAGTGTGCCAGGGGAGATACTTAGCATAATTTTAATTGAAAGTTCATGAGAAATAATAATGAACAAATTGGGGAAGCACGCTGAAACTTTGTGCCCAGCAAGAGGTGTACAGGTCAAATTGTGGTTTTTCAGCAGATCATTGAATAATATATATCAGTGAAAAGAAGCGTTAATTGTTTGTTGATTTAAAGAAAGTGAATAGGCTTGAAAGTGATAAAGTAAATAGCCTTGAATTACAAGTACTTTGGAATATGAAGATAAAAATTGAATTGATGAATGGAGTAGGAACATAATGGAAGTTAAACAATCAAGAAAATAAATGGAACACTTAGGATTTCCTGCCTGAGCACAGGGTTGGACTGGATGACCTCCAAGGTCCCTTCCAACTTTATTATTATTATTATTATTATCGATCATCGCACAGTCAGCCAGATGTTCAGACTGGATTTGGCATTTTGTCTACCTATCGAGTCCTTACCCAGGACCTGGGATAGGCAGATGTGGATGTTTGATGGTATTACAGATATCGTCGCAGGATGGAAGCAGTTCCTAATAAGGCCGCCTTTTGCAATTGACTAATAGCGAATTTGTCAATGCCAATGGTGTTCAAGTGGTGCTCCAGTTGTTTTGGGATTGCACCCAAGGAGCCTATTACTATTGGTACTACCCTTGCTTGCTTTTGCCACAGTCTTTCTATTTCTATTTGTAGGTCTTTGTATTTTGTTATCTTCTCCAGTTCTTTCTCTTCTATTCTGCTATCTCCAGGCACTGCCACGTCCACTATCCAGACTTTTTTGTCTTTCTTATCGACAATTGTTAAGTCTGGGGTGTTATGTTGCAGGTGCTTGTCTGTTTGAATTCTGAAGTCCCAGAGCAGTTTAATTTTATCATTTTCTATGACTTTCTCTATTTTATGATCCCACCAGTTTTTGCTTACAGGCAAATGATATTTTTTGCAGATCTTCCAATGCACCATTGTTGCTACTTTGTCATGCCGCTGCTTGTAATCAGTTTGTGCAATCTTCTTGCAACAGCTTACCAAGTGGTCCACTGTTTCTTCAGCTTCTTTGCATAGGCGGCACTTATTGTCTGTTGCTGTCTTCTCAATTTTGACTTTGTATGCATTTGTCCTTAAGGCTTGGTCTTGTGCAGCCAGAATTAGTCCCTCGGTCTCTTTCTTCAATTTTCCTGCTCTTAGCCATTGCCAGGTTTTATTATTATCTGCTTTCCCAGCTATTTTTTTATGTATTGGCCATGTAGTGCTTTGTCTTCCCATGCCTCTATTCTGTTCTTCATTTGGTCTTTCTTGTAGGCCAGTTTGGTCTCTCCAGTAGTCAGTAAGCCTTCCTGATATATTAATTTCAGTGCATCTTCATCATTGTTCTTCAGATATTCTTCCAAAGCCATTTTTTCTTCTTCAACCATCTGATGTACTTGTAGCATTCCACGCCCACCTATTTGCCTTGGTAGATAAAGTCTATCAATGTCACTGCGTGGATGAAGGGCATGATTCATTGTCATTATTTTTCTGGTCTGCCTATCCATTGCTTTTAGTTCTGCTTGAGTCCAGTCCACTATTCCAGCTGTGTACCTAATGACTGGATTGCCCAGGTGTTGATTGCCTTTATGGTATTTCCTCCATTGAGTTTGGACTTTAAGATCTTCTTCACTCTCTTGATGTATTCACCTCTAATCTTTTTCTTGACTTCAGTGTGCTTGATGTTGTCAGCTTGAAGGATACCCAAGTATTTGTAGTACTCTTCCTCATCCAGACTCTTAATGTTATTTTCGTGGGGCATCTTGATTCCTTCAGTTTTCACTATTTTTCCTTGTTTGATAGTAAGTGTGGCACATTTGTCCAAGCCAAACTCCATTACAATATCTTGGCTATATATACGGACAGTGTTGAGCAGCGATTCTATTTCAGATGATGTTTTTCCATACAGCTTCAGATCATCCATATAAAGGAGGTGGGATAGTCTGGCAGATGTTTTTGATGTTTGATAGCCATGTCCTGAGTTATTCAGTATTGTTGACAGAGGAAACAGTGCAATAACAAATAGTAATGGTGATAATGAATCTCCTTGAAATATTCCTCTCTTGATATTAACCTCTCCCAGCTCTCACCATTGATCTGCAACTGTGTCTTCCATTGTGCCATCGATCTTTGCACAAATTTTCTGATGTTTCTACTGACTCCTGTTATTTCTAGGCACTTTATTATCCAATCATGTGGCAGAGAGTCAAATGCCTTTTTGTAGTCAATCCATGCCACATTCAGGTTGGTCTTCCTTCTCTTGCAGTTTTCCAAGATCATTTTGTCTATTAGGAGTTGATCTTTTGTTCCTCTGCTATTGGGGCGGTTTCCTTTCTGCTCAGGTGGAAAGAGATTGTTTTCAACTAGATGCTGTTGTACTGCATCAGCTACCACACCAGTTAGTAATTTGAAAGTTGTTGGTAAGCAGGTAATTGGCCTGTAGTTACCTGGTGTTGCCCCTTTTGCTGGATTTTTCATTATTAGGTAGGTTTTCCCAGTTGTTAGCCACTTTTCAATTTCTCCTCCTTGTAGTATATTGTTGAACTGTTTGGCAATGAGTGGGTGTATAACAGTTAGATGTTTCAACCAAAACCCATGCAGTTCATCTTCACCTGGTGCTGACCAATTTTTGATTTTCTTTGCTCTTTTTTCTACCATTTTTGTTGTTATTACTAGTTCTTTCATTTCAACTTCTGTTTTATTTGCATCCACCTCTTTTAACCAAGCCGCATCCTTGTTGTATTTCTTTGGATTATCCCATATCTGCTTCCAGAACTGCACTGTTTCTTCCTTGTCAGGTACTGACTGATTCCTTGCAGTTTCTCCATTGATGGATTGGTAGAAACGTTTCTGATTGGATTGAAATTGGAGATTCTGCCTATAGTTTGCAATTCGAGCTTCATATCTACTGATTTTCCTGGCTATAGCTGTTATTTGTTGCTTTATTATTTCCAGTGCTTCCTTGATCTTCCTTGTTTCTAAGTGGTATTTCTTGATTAGGTATTCTTTGGTCTTCTTGTTCTTCAGCTTCTTTTCTTTCATCTGTTCTAGCTTGCTTGCATGTGATCTTAACTTGCTGATCTTATTTTCTAGTCTAACCTTCCATTTTTCTGGTGCACTGTTTGTTTGTTTTTCTTCTTTGTTGATTTTGCATCCCAGGTATTCTGTTATAACTGCAGCTGTGCTGTACATTAGTTGGTTTGTTTCTTGCAGTGAATTGGTGCTTATACTTGCTATTGCAGTATTTGCATCTTTTAATGCTTGTGCTAGCTGTTTCTTTGGAACAAGCTTCAATGCAGGTAGCCTTATTCTGTTGTTTTTGTGCTGTTCTAGATGCTCAGTTATTCTTTGTTTCAGTTCTTTTATTTCTTTAGTTAGAGGGTTTTGTTCTTCCTGAGGTAGAGGTGCCTGGTTTCCAAATGAGAATAGTTGTATATCTCTGCTAGATTCCTTCACTGCCAACCCCCCCTGGTTTGCCTCTACATTCTGAATTACTTCTGGTAAGGCTTTGATTTCTTTGTCCTGGGTAAACCTTTGCAGTTCGTCCAATTCTGTTTCTGTGAATATTTTATTTCGTGTTATAAATCGGGGTTGATCTGCTAGTCTCTGTTCTGTTATTTCTGATTCTGGATGTTGTTCTTTCCAGAACTGTTGCATTCGTTTTAGATATCCTCTTCTTGTTGGACTTGATCTGTAGTAACAGATCATTATTTCTTTGTTTTCCATCACTGTGTATCTGTGACGGGTAAACACCTTTTCTTCCAGTAGTTCTGCAGCTGCTGGCCCTGGTTGCTCAGCCAACAGTCCTGAGTCCTATAACTCATTTTTCACCAGATATCCAGAAACTCCAATATCTAGTGCGGACCTTGTTAACCCGGGCGACGTCCGAGCCGGTATGGCATTCTGCAATTTACGTCTCACCATATTTTTTATGGGAGAGACACTCTTTGTCTGACTCCTCTGATGAGACCTGTCCAGTATGGTTGAACCTCTAGCATAGCTCTCATATTCCTCAGAGTACACAAGCCCCACAACCACGTCAAGGTAGTGCCTCACTGGGGGTTATTATTATTATTATTATTATTATTATTATTATTATTATTACTACTACTACTACTACTACTACTATTACTACTACTATTATTTTATGGAGAAAAATATAAACAATGCGATTCTATATTGGTTGTGAACTAAATAGCAAATGAAAGATTATATGATACAATGAATGGTATAGCTCTGAAAATGAATATATTCAAAAATGAAGATAGCTGGGTCTGACAGGAGAAAATTGTGGCAAAAAATGGGAGCAAGGAGTTGAATTTGTATGCCTTGGGAAGTTGTGGTTACATTTGATCCTTGCTTCATGAGCCATCGTCCTCATTTAATGACAGCAACGGGGACTGCCAGAATTTCCATTCTAAACCTGATGGTCATGTGATGTTTTACAATTGCATTGCTTAGCAACAGAAATTCTGGTCCCAATTACCATTGTTACCCAAGGACCTGTTCAGTGACCAAAGTCATGAGGGTGCTGAAAAAATGGATCTGTGACTGATCTTTGAACTTATGACAGTCACATTGTCCATGTGGTAATGTGGTAACAATTCAAAACTGCCTGCATTTAAGGTAACTAGCAGAATGGGGGGGGGGACTAGGAGTAGTGGGTAAGGGCAAAATAAACCATTCAAACATCTTAAAGGAAGTTGAGAAACAGTCTCTCCTTGGTGCTAGACCTACCCAAGTCTTCTTTGAAAAAGCAATTAAGAGAATTATACTTTAACAAACAAGCATGCAACATTTTTGTTTTAAAAAAAACACTGAATTTTTGGAAGAAGCCAGTTTGGTGTAGGATATAAGGTACAAGCCTAGAAACCCGGAGACTGTGAGTTCTAGTCCCATCTTCTTAGGCATAAAAGCCAGCTGGGTGATTTTGGGCTAGTCACTTTCCCTCGGCTCAACCTACTTCACAGGTTGTTTGTTGTTGGGAGGAAAATAGGAGGAAGGTGTATTTTATATCTTCACTACCTTGAATTACTTATAAAGTAATAAAGGTAGGATTAAAATATAATAAATAAATATGTACAGGGGCTATAAAATATATATTTTAAAGGCATTCGAGTACAAGCTAAAACAAAATGCAAAAGTGTGCCGATACAAAGATAGGACCTTATTGTAGAACAATATATCCAGCTTAATTGTTTAAATAGATATTGCAAAAAAAAATTTTTTTATCAGCTATACCTTTGCAAAGATTAGTGATTGTAGGAGATATTCCAGTCCATACCAATTTAAGCACAATTTAAAAATAACAAAAATTTGAGGCAGACTGCAATATGGCAGCGGTAGAGTAATACAGGTAGTCCTCAATTTATAATCACAACTGAGCCCAAAATTTCCATTACTAAGCAAGACAGTTGTTAAGTAAATTGTGCCTCATTTTACAACCTTTTTTGCCACAGTTGTTAAACAAATCACTGCAGTTGTGAAGTGAATTATATGGTTGTTAAGCAAATCTGGCTTCCCCCATTGACTTTGCTTGTTGGAAGCCAGTTGGATGGCTTATAAATGGTGATCACATGACTTCAGAGCAGTGCAACTGTCATAAACATATACCAGTTGCCAAGCACCCAAATTGGAATGCATGAGCTTGATAATGCTGCCACGGTCATACAGTAAGTGTGTAAACCAGTCATAAGTCACTTTTTTCAGTGCCACTGTAACTTTGAACAGTCACTAAATGAATGGTTGTAAGACAAGGACTACCTGTAATAGTTAAGATTCTGTTGTGGGGCAACAGAGAAAATAATTTAGGCACCATTTCTACATTGTCACTTTAGTTACAGATTATTTTTGTGAATTATTCACAGACATAATTCAAATTTATTAAGCCAAGAAAAAGAATGTCTGAAAATCTATTATAATTCAATATCAGTAAAATGAAAAAAGAAAAAAGATTGATGAATATAGTGTTTGTTTTCCAAGAAACAGCAAGGCAACATGCTTAACTACCAGAAAGCAAACAACACTGCTTAAGTTCATTGACTTAGGAAAACACTGTTCTATACTGCATAGGTCTAAAATAAATACTTTGGGGAAACAGAGAACAAGCTATTGTACCTTGGCTTCCATTTTCTTTCAGACAGAAACCGATAGAGCAAACATTCCTAAGGGCTTACCTTGCCTGTGTTTCTATAAAATTAATAACTGAGCTGTCAGTCAAGGCATATATAAATACAGTAATGCTTTCTGCTTTAGAAGCTCTCCTATTTACAAGAGCAGCCAGCCAAGATTCTGAAATGACTGCATGGTCTGTTGGCTTTGATCTCTTTTATACCCTACTCTCCCAATATCTAGTTTGCTATTTATGATACCTTTGTGTATTTAGGCATAAGTAAAGCCACTGTGAAAAGCCAGCACTTCTTAATGATGAAGAAGGTAAATACATCAGGTAGTGCAAAGGATTGAAAAAAAAAACATTCCAGATACGTCATTTGTTAATGCAGGAGACGGATAGCATTATTTTTCTAATGTTAAAAAAATAAAGCTTAGCTGTGTTATTTAAGCATATAGTAGCTTCATAGTTGTAGAAACATCCCTCAGTATTCTCTTTACCATCAGCAGAGAAGGCAGCATATGACCTAACCTAAGTATAATTAAGGCTAGTAGCCTATAACTTCTTTAGAATATTAAAAAGCATTATGAAAAAGCCTTAACTAAGTTCACGATGGATAGTGAAGTTCAGCAAATAATGGGCCATGTAATTTTTATGATTGTGACTTCTATGCATTAAAACAATATAACTTCAGCCTCATTTGACTAACTCTGTGGTGGCAAACCTAGGGCACACGTTCCACAGGTGGCACGCAGAACCCTCTCTGTGGGCATGTGCACCTTTGCCCCAGTCCTAGGCCTTCAGCTGGGTTTTATAAAACCTTTTCGCTTTAGGCCTTCGCTGCCGTATGCAAAAAAAAAAAAAAAAGGTTCAATCAATCACTTAATTTCAACTTCTTGCGGGGAAAAAAAGATCTCGTAAAGTTGGAATTGATTGATTGAACTTTTTAGTCCCACCCAGTCTGCTGTTACCACCACAGCCATGCCCACCCAATTGGCCATGCCCACCTGGCACCTGAAAATACATAAGTGGGTTTTGGGTTGCAGTTTGGGCACTCGGTCTCTAAAAGGTTCGCTATCACTGGACTAGCTGATGCTTTCTTACAACAACTAGGGCAGGGGTAGGCAACCCAAAACACTCAAAGAGCCACTTGGACCCGTTTCCCACCAAAAACAAAACACTGGGAGCCGCAAAACCCTTTTGATATCTAAAATGAAGATAACACTGCATATATCCTTTTTTACCTTTTATTTATATATATATATAAAGGTAAAAAATGATATATGCAGTGTTATCTTTATTTTAGATGTCAAAAGGGTCTCTCTCTGTCTCCCTCTCTTTCTGCCCTTGATCTGCCAATCCTCTTCCCCCACTCTTTCTTTCTCTCTCTCTTTCCTCCCTCTCTCTTTCTCTCCGCCCTCCCTCTCTCCAATCTGCTACTCACCTGGCAAGCTGGTTTCAAGCTGTTCTCCAACAAGCTCAATGATAGGCAACCTTGGCTCTTTTATGACTCATGGACTTCAACTCCCAGAATTCCTGAGTCAGCATAGCTGGGCTAGCTAGCTCTCTCCTATCCTTCCTGCTTCCTGTTTCCTGCAGAGATGCAGCAAAGGGAGGAGCCACGCCCAATAAGCTTTTCAGCTCCTCGGAGAACACCGTGAGTCCACTCTCTTTTACACACATACCACACACACACACACACACACACACACACACACACACACACACACAAAGAGACAGAGAGAGAAGCAGGGAAGTGCAAGTGCCTCTCTCTGTCCCCCCCCCTCTGCAAATGGCAGAGGAGGCTGGGAGCCACAGGGGAAGGCTCAAAGAGCTGCATGCGGCTCCGGAGCCGTAGGTTGCCGGCCTGTGAACTAGGGAAATAAGTGTGGATCTTCTGTGATTAAACCTCAACTTCTATATCTTTTCAACATAGCACTGCCCGTCATTTATAAAGTTAAGAATATGGATTTCATTTACATATATGTACCAAAATAAGTGCTTGGAAATGGAGATTCAACAGAGATGAAATAAATGAATTTCTTAATTGATGAGACTTTCTTCATAGTATCAGACATGAAACTGTTACCAAACATCAACCTGATTAGGTGATTCTTTAGCTTTGGAAAACACTAGTTGTTGTGTTGGCTGGTGTCTAGCAAGCAAACATATTTGCTCTTTATATTAATCTCTAACATACTTTAAAAACAAGGAGAAAAGATATGTGAATTAGGAATTAAATTAAAGTATGTCCAACTCCATCCCAAGTTGAAAGAGTTAAAAAAAGACCAACAAAACTGCAGGGGTAATGAGCTTGAAGAAAGTAATTAATTATAAAAATATGATAGAAGAAATAGGAAAGAAGAGAGTGGAGGATATTTGGGCACAAATATATTTTCCAGCATTTGTTTTAAACCTATTTAGAAAAATAATTGACTAATCAAGGTGTAGAAAATGGTTTAGAAATTCAGTACCTAAGCTAGGTAAAGCATATGTTATCTAAACAAATAGACTAGAAGATGGAAACAAAATTCAAAATAATTATCATAGGTTAAGTGCTAAACGGAAAGATAACAAAAAATGCAAAGTTCTCAAATTTAGGGGAAAAAAACAAGGCACAGATGAACTTGACTTCATAATAAGATATATGAAAAAGCCTGGAATTATAAATCAGCAGTGTGACATGGCTGCCAAAAGACAAGAACCAAAATATTAGCCATTTCAGGGGAAATGTTAGTTCTAATATCTTCCACACTGCACAACTCCCAACTAAGTACTGTGTCAGGTTCTGCATACTACAATTTAGGAATTCCATTAAATTAGAATAGATAATAAGATGAACAACCAGGTGTAAAAAGTTTATAAATTTTTCAATTAAAAAAAAAGAAAATAAAAAAATGGACTTCTTGTTTCTATGTATTGGAGTTAAAGTATTTTAAATTTTTTTGGATGTATGTATAGTTGATTGATGTTCATTTAACTTGTATGGTTTTTTTTTGTTTTTTAACCTTGTATTCAGCTCTGGGAAGGAGGGGGGAGGGTTATGGGGGGTGGGAGGGTGGGAGGTATTTTATTGTAAAAAGTTTATAAATTTTTCAATAAAAAAAAGATGAATAACCAGGAACTGGTTAGAAATGAAGTCTGTGGGAAGATTGAAAAGAATTAGAAATTGGAATTGGAAAGAAAAGTCTTAACAAGAAGAGCAAATAAGCAGGGAGATGAGGAGTTCCCCTTCAATGGATATATTTATGTTATCATTTGTTGGCAATAGCTTTATTTGGATTTCTGAACCTCAGCATGGGTTGGACACTAAATAGCCCATGTTTTCTCTATTTTAAAATATGTTAAATCTGCAATTTACAATGGTTTGGAAAGGCATCCTTTATATATCAATGAGAAATAGGCTAGTGGCATGAATTCTTGTAGAAGTCTAGGAGACATTTTACATTTCTAGTACTCTGCTTTGTTAAAAAAATATTTATATCAATATTCCCTAAAGGGAATCAACCTCTTAATGGAATGATAATCAAAGTAATATTCTGAAATAAATAATATCTACTTGAATAAGGTTTCCTTTGTTAGACAGCCTGGATGTTTCCATTTGTTTGGAATCTACAGAAATAAAATTCACTTTTATGAATCAGTTCCTCCTTGCAGATTTCACAATTCCAAATTATTGCCACATTTAAAGTGACAAAACTAGCTTTATAAAATGCAATCTAAATTCAAGATGAAGATGCAAACAAAGGCTATCTAAGGAAACCAAACAAAACATAGTTGCTGTAGGTGCACTGCATTTGTTTTATTAAAAAATGTATCAAGGGAGACATCTAGTGGTTTTGAAATACAGAGGTGAAAAGCAATAATGTTTTCTTCAGCAGTGATTTTAGGCAAAGAATGAATTGTCAAAGATCAATTTAAAATAGTGTCAGTGCATTTGTTACATAAAGAATTCATACATTCCAGTAGGTTCTGGTTATTTCTCAAAAACATTCTGTATTTGTTAAGTGTGCAATGTTTGGCACAATTCTGCATGAGAGATAATAATGAGCCAAATCTGGAATGTATAATGTGGCTATATGCTAGGCAGGAAATAAGCAGCTGAGATTTCTGATTTTCAGCAAGACACCGAGAAATGTATAAAAATGAAAGAAAATAGACTGTATATTTCTCGTGTCAGAAAAAGCAAATGATAAAGTGAAAAGGCTTGAACTAAGCAATGTTTTGCAAAAATGTGGAATTGAAGATCAGTTGCTAGATAAATCAGTACATAAATACTGATATATAATGGAACTAAAACATGTGTGACAATAAATAGAATGCTTTGTGAAAAGTTCAAGAATGTCCAAGAAGACATAGATTTCAGATGGAGATTCAGAGGATTTTTTTTTTCAGATAATGATTCAGATAATTTTTTGAATGCATTATATGCAACATAAGCTAAATGCTTGTGACAAAAATGATAAACCTGTTTTTTTGAGACAGGTGTTTCCAAGAATACGTAACTGATGCCAAGATTAAGGAAGACATTTTTGTTGGTCCACAAATCAGATATGTCAACAATGGCAAGTGCTTTGAAGGTCTGTTAGTGGAGCCAGAGAAAATTGCCTGGAAAGCAATTCAAGGATGTCATTGAGAATTTTCTTGGCACCAATTTTCAGAGCACCAAACTACATCCGGCTGATTAACAAACTTCTTATACCATGAAGTGCAATGTGTCATTGACGATTCATTTTCTGCATTCACGCTTGAACTTCTTTCCCAAAAATCTAGATATAGTCAGTGATGAACATAGTGAAAAGTTTCACCAGGACATTGCCACAATGGAAAAACAGTAACGGGACAACTGGAATCCATCAATGTTGACTGACTATTGCTGGACACTACAGTGAGATGCATCAAACACCAAATACAAACTAAAATCAGCAGCAAAACATTTTTAGCTCTGTTGAATTCATGCAGCATTTTGAAAACTTTATGCAATTAAATATACTATAGTCATTAAAAGTTAATTTCATATTTCTTAAGATACCTACAGTATGTAACACAGACATTCTGAAATTATACTTGTGTTCAGTTTGAAAGAAACTGTCATACTCACTGAAAGTTTTTGAGAAAGAAATATTTCTGAAAAAAATTGTTGTCTGATGTAATTAAAGAGTATAATCAATACATCAGAATGTATGTAATGCTTGGGATCATTTCTGAAAAAAGACTCCATATCGTTTGGTAACATTATGTTTCACATATAAATTTATATGTAATCAAAGTTTATAAATTTGTTCTTAACTACAATACATTTTAGAGAAGTATTTCTTACTGAAATGAACATACCTGTTTTTCTTTGAGCTCTCATCCTTTCCTCTCTTAACTCCAAATATTCTTGTAATGAGAGTGCTAAAGAGAAGCGTAGATGAATTTCTCACCTAATATATTAAGAAACACAGCAAATATTAAGATATTTGTATTCAGTTTTTAATAGGCTTGTTTGTTAAATTTATATGCCACTCCATCTTATCCTGAAGAGCAACCCAAAGGACGGGTCAAGCCTGTCACCAGTTTGGAGTACTTTGTGCCCATAAGAGATATGAGTCCAGACCTCCTTGAATTCCGTTGACTCTTTATCAACCGCCAATTTGCCTTGACTGTTAATAGTTTAGATTCTTATAGTGAGCTAGCATGGATTAAACTTGTACTCTTTCGAACAACCTTGGTTCCTGATTTCTTGTGCCTGACATTCTTGATAAACAAGCAACACAGTAAGGATTCCCTAGTTTCTTCCTACTCCTAACACAACAGCATATTTTAAGAGACAAGGGGGAAGAAACCCACAAGCCCCTACACATTTTTAAGAATATCATTATCATCCACTTTCCTAGACAATGGATATCTAGAAAATGAGAGAGATGGGCTTTATCCCCATTTTTAATTAGAATCAGCATGTGGGAAAAGTAATATCACGTTGAATATATACTTACATTACAATACAAGATGCAATTTGCAACTCCCAAGCAGGGGAAGGGGGATTACTTAATCTGGACCAGTTATCAAGGCATACCCGATGATTCTCCTATCTTTGAGTACTATTCTTTAAATACGTACTAGATTACAGATGTACAATCTCCTGGCCTTCTGCAAAGGAATCCAAACTTGGTCCTGTGACCTTGCATGGGAGGCACAAAGAACCACACAACTATGAGGCTGGCTGGCCCCATGAGAAACCTTCCATCTGTATTAATTAATGCTAAATGCCCATTTTGAATTTTTTTACCTTCTTGAAATTTTATGTTATAATTTTAAGTTTTTAAACCTTAAATTAATTTTAATAATTTAATGTTAATTTTATACATTCTTTATATATTGATTATATTGTATATCAACCAGAGACCCTCTCTGAAGGAGATAGGCAGTTCAGAAATATGATGATTGATTGATGAGGGAGGGAGGGAGGGAGGAAGGAAGGAAGGAAGGAAGGAAGGAAGGAAGGAAGGAAGGAAGGAAGGAAGGAAGGAAGGAAGGAAGGAAGAAGCCTAATAAGAATAGTATACAGTTTTTTGTCCTGTGGGTTCTTAGCTATCTGAAGACATTTCCTGTTGTCTGATTTCTTTAGTTATTACACTGGATTTTGTAATATTTGGAGCATGGAGCTTTACCACAAAATATCATCTTTTATACAGAAATACATTATTTATATTTCGTTCTGTTTTATATTACAATTTTATCACTACTTTATAATACATCTGGGTAGATCTCTCTCAGGTTGCTCATTACAACTCATTGTGAATAGTAGAGATTAAATCTTTATAAAAGGGAATGGAGGTTTTTACATCAAAGTACATAAGTAATCCAGAATCACAAGCTTCTCTTTCCCTGTAGTTAAAAGATCAAAGTTTTGGGACCATCAAAAAAATGAAAAACTGTTTCTGATGCCCTGGAATGGTCTTCTGGCTTCTAATGTGTCATGAAGGTTTCAGATAAATTAACTTGTAAAAGTTCCTTTAAACCCTGTGGATTTATTTATTTTTTTTGTTTAATTCCAAATAAAATGGGGAAAATACACCAATTCAACTGAACGCTCAGCTGATAACTAGGGAAAATGTCAAGGCACTGATCAATCAAAGGACCTTGGGAGAAAAAATATGGATTTTTTTCCCATTTAAATAGCAAATCAAAGCAGTACAATTTTATTTCATTTTTTCTCAAATAAAACTCTATTGAATAAGAACTTCTCATCAGAATTTAAGAACCTTTTAGCAATACTACAAACATTTGGGGCAATGACAAAAGAAATCATATAGACGTTTTAAGTTTATAGTAAAGTACAATTAACTCATATTGGACCGGATATTCAAACTTCTTCACTGTTTACTCTAGGGCAGGTAGTACAAAATAAAACCAAACTATATGTTGCATTTATTTACTTTTGGGACTGTTGATTCAGCAATATTTGATTAGAATAAAATTCTAATATACATACAAGATTTTCCTGAAATAGTTTTCAAATCTGTCAATATCTCAGTTACTTGTAGTATCAATCAATATCTGATGTACTGTAAATGATACTATTTTAGATCTGACAAGAAAGCCACATTCTGTAGTTCAACTATGTAAAAGAAGACTTAATTGCTTAATATTGATAATGTGATTCTTTTACCCCTCAGATTGACAGGAGTAGTTTATAACTGGCCTTGGATAATTACTGTGGAGGTAAGTAACTAAATATAAAAAAGCAGATGTTAAAAGTTACAAACTGAACATAACTGAAGACAATAGCCTCATTCATTGAACAAATGCCCATGTATTGTTATCTATGCCAAAGCACCTGAAGGAAGGACAAGAAACAATGGATGGAAACTGATCAGAGAGAGAAGCAACCTAGAACTAAGGAGAAATTTCCTGACAGTTAAAACAATTAATCAGTGGAACAACCTGCCTCCAGAAGTTGTGAATACTCCAACATTGGAAGTTTTAAAGAAGAGACTGGACAGCCATTTGTCTGAAATGGTATAGGGTTTCCTGCCTGAGCAGGAGATTGGACTAGATGACCTCCAAGGTCCCTTTCAATTTTAGTAGTAGTAGTAGTAGTAGTAGTAGTAATAGTATTTGCCTCATCTGACAGTCAGTTTGCTCAATATAAAACATTGAAGGTAAATGATGCTACTAAAGGAGGTTGTCATGCAGGAATACAAACTAATTTGAGGGATAATCCACATGGAGCTCCATTTCCATCTGTCCTGTTTGCCATCGTTCGCTCCCTAGAGACTAAAATGGAAGATCTGTAACTTGAGCTGGCCACGAACAAGGAGTGTATATTGGAGGTGGTAACCCTTTGAGAGCTGTATGCAACAAAATTTCATTTTGATGTATGCCGATTGGTGTACTTTCAAAGTGACAATAAAGTTATTATTATTTATTATTATTATTATTATTATTAAATGCAATCAGTCCTTCAATAATTAAAGCAAGAATAGTTCTCCATTTCTGTATAGTGCTAAAAGCTAGGATATGCATATCTTGTTAACAAAATACATATTTAAGACCAATTTTAATTCATTGCCTTCTTCTCTCTATTCTGAAATAGGCATACTTCAAATCAAAATCAAGTTTCTCTATGAGAATGTTTAATTTTGTTCTCAAATTACAATCACCTTGAGATAATAGACTATCTAAATTGTCTTCAGATATGAAGGACATGTGCAAGAAAAGTACAACATGTTTTCAAGGTCTGGGCTCTCAAAGTTTGTTTTTTATATTAGCCTTTTTCATTTTAAATCATTTTACAGAAAAAAACAATTATATAAAATTCGGCTAGATGATACAGCTATCCAAAGTAGCCTACACTATCTAATGAAAAGACTGCTACATGGCAATAGTGTAATGCAAAACAAATTTGAATGTAAAAATTATATTAAAAGTATTTCTTCCTTTACAGGAATTTCTTGATATAATTAAGAAGGCAGCAAGTGCCTTCAGCTGTGCAAGATGTATAAGTTATTTGTAATCTTTGTCAATGACCTTATGGTTAAGAGTGCTGAAGAGGATATTGCTCGTTATTTTCTAAAATTTGTCCAGCAGTTCATATAAAATATTTAATCTCAATCCTCCTGAAAATAAGTACTGGATTGATTTCAGAAGTTCCACTTCCTTACGCCAATAGTAAAACAATAGAAACATTTATTTGCTCTAATAGTAAGACAATCCTTATGGCTGTGGAAAGATTTCCTTGAGGATATGTTTAAAGCAGTGGCATTTTCTGGTTAATTTTTATAACTGAATATATTTTATGTTTAGAACAGTCTCTGATTCTTTTATCAGATTTCTTATTTGACCGATAATCTGGGGGTTTTGTGTGTGTTAGGGTTAGGGTTAGGTTTATAAATCTCTTAATTGTAATTTCAGTTGTATGCATTTTCATCTTATTAATAGCTTATGGTAACGCACAACATTTATGACTATATTTTAATAACTCCCTAAAATATCTTGACATACTGATCCACTATATTTCCATCTGTTTTTAATAAATTGTTGACATTAGGGGTCTGATGCTTTCAGCAACCTATAGTGCATAATAGTCCCATATGAAGTAAATTGTAGAATAAAGATTGTGAATATATAAATAACGTGATCTCATTTAGACCATATATGAAAACATCTGGCCATGTAGTCTCCATATGAATGCCTGCAAGAACTCACTGGAGGTTCTATCCTGCACTTTCAGAGAACAGCATTCAAATCTAGCAAGGAAGAGACTACTCCCTTTCTCCATGGCCATACTGTATTTTTGTGTATGTTTAACGGTACAACCCCTTTCTGAATTAACTGAGAAAAACATAATCTGTTCATAGAAAAGATGTCACATTTCTTCTTGAACTGCCAGTTCATTTGCATTATTTTACATGCATAGAGAAGTAGGCAGCTCCTTTCTCTATGGACACAGAGCTATGTATAAGTAGTGTACATGTCTGGGAATATACAGAATATATGACACAGAGAAATGTTTATGGCCTGCATGCAACTTAATATGATTCTGAAATGCCAGTGAAACCAGTCAAAAAAATATTCTCTTATTTTAGACCAAGAGACTACACTGGCTACTATTACTATTTTAATCGGCTAAGTAACATTTGAAGATATAACAATTTTTTAAAAGTACCTGGATTTTAATTTCAACATATCACTTAGAAGCTGTATTCTATGTCATGAAATAATTTTTTTCAGTCAAATAAATGTTTAGCCTTTAGTATAAAAACCCTAAATAAAAATCAAATGAAAAGTTAGTGGATATAATAGCCAATTTTAGTGGTTTTACACGTTTCATAGCATGTGTCCTATGAAAGCAGGTTAGCTCTATACTCAGCATACCTTCTATCTAATTTATAAAAAATAATTAATTAAAAAAATCTGACATTATAAAGTTATAGAAAACCATAATCTCTGGTCTGGTCACCGTTAATACAATGCTTTCAAACTTAATATACTATAAGTAAAGGATCAACTTACTGCCCAGACAGAAGATGTAAAACCTAATATTGCTGCTTGCATTCCATCTGCCACATAAGGAATGATATGTTCACCTAAGCGGGTATCTTTGAATAAAGCTCTCAAGATATTTAATGCATGAACCTGGGGGGAGGAGTTAACATAAGAACTTTAGTTGAAATGTATCATAAAATTATGTATGCCAACTTTATTACAAAAAAAAAATCCAAATACAAATGGGGTATTAGTACAAATGGTACTAATCAGTACCCTCCTATATCTCACAATCATTCCACAAGACTTGTAATTTAAGGCCCTTGATATTTAGATTTGGCTCCTAAAAGTCTGCCTTCAATTTAATTAAAATTGGATAGAAGATGAGCAATTCTAAGCATAGAAGAAGGAATCATATCAAATTTAAATTCTGCTCACAGCCTCGTCCTCTGAATTAACAGAGAAAGAGACATAAAGATAGAGAGATGCATTACCTGAGAAATTATACTTGCGAGCCTATCTGAAGGTAAAGCCAAGTTTATCAAACTTTTCATGGTCATTTTTAGTAGACTTGCTTTACCTTTCTTTGGTTCTGAAGCTAATAAGGCCTGAAATAAAAAAAGAAATAAAATAAAATGATATAATATACATTTCTCACTTTTATTACATTTAAACATGACAACTTGGAAATTCCAAATATAAGCTTCAGGAGCAGCAAAAGAACATTTAAACATTTCAATCAAACAAAATGTAGAATTGTGATTTGCATTTTAGTGTTATGTTTATGCAGAATTCTCATGCAGTATCTTTTTAGGAAATTGAAGCAATTCGTTAAAAAATTCAAAAGTTCTTTAAATCTATTATATTTAGGACAAAGGAAATAGAAAATTGTACGGGAAAAATGTATCACCAACTCCATAAACGCTCATGTTGTTTACAGAGATTAATAATAAAATATAGCAATTAGAGACTGTTCAACATTTCAGCCATAAAAGTGGCATCAAAATAGTAATTGACTCAAATACTAAATGGAAAAACAAAGCTTGGAAGCAGCAGGCAAGTACACTATGAGAGAATCTACAAATTAGTCTTTGTGTATGTGTTCACATGTGCTTTACATTTCAGCATCTTTGATACTATTTTGTATCCTGTCTCATTTCAGAGAATAAGTTTCCAAAATCCATGAGCAAATAAAATGATAATAACCTAAGAGCAATTCTCCAATATAATTCTGAATTTCTTCTATCTTCAGTGTTATGATTATCTTTAAAACAGATTTGGAACTTAGAAAATGTAAGACTGATACAATGCTAAAGGGATCTTTTCTTTATTCTCTTTCTGCATACACTATACCAAATATGCTTCAGAAGGGCCGTCATCCTATAACAGCAGCTTTGCAGAAACACTCTCCTTTTGGACTCTGCAGTATATTTATATGAACATATGTGTTGGATTTAACTAAAGCGTGAGGGTTGAATATTAAAAGTATTTTCTCATCATGACCAGGCCTTTCTTCTAGATTCTTTGTTCTTTTATTTTATATTGTAGCATATATAGTATTTTGTATTTCATTTAATTTGCATTTCATTCTTTAGTCTCCATATAGCTTCCTCCTTCCGTTATGTATTCAAGATGGACAGTGATTAATATTTATATGTTACTTGTATGTAAGGGTGTAGGTCTATACATATGTTGTATATGAGAGGAAGCAACTAAATTTCATTTTAATGTGTGCCATTGTGCCCACAGGAAAAAATGACAATAAAGGTTATCTAATATAATCTAATCCATATAGATCACTTAAGTCCATAACTATAATTATCAGAATCAATTATAGTTTTGTGTTCTCTGAAGATTTTTTATACTTTATTTGTGTTTCAAAGATCTTTAATTTGAAGTGAATGGTATGTATGTAGTTATCAAGTTGTACATTGCTTAAATCCCCAGTAGAATTGTATTAGGCATTAGTCTTGAATTCAAGTCATTCTCCTAAATCATATTTGTAAACAATATGTAGGACTATAAAGCAAGTATAGTATTTGACAAAAGATGCCCATTTTGTGGGCAGAAAGATATAACTATATTTCATCTAAAATATTACTAATAACAATTCAAAGTTCTAACAGAATAAGAGAATTGGAAGAAATTCTAATACCATTAGATTAGAATCATCCAACCAAAAATTTCTTAGTATTTAACTAACAATACATTGTGATTCAGTCCAGAAACTGTGGTCATATCAAGATCAAATACATATGGTACCTGTATATAGAAAGGAATTCCAGCACTGCGTCTGGTGACACACAGTTTAGATGAAGGATTACTAGATTTAATTTCTTCCAGGACATTGTATAACCATTGCTGTGGCAATTTGTGTAAATCTTCATTATTACACCTATTAAGAGTAGGAAAACAAACCTATTAAGAGTAGGGAATGCTAGAAAGCAAAACTGAAGAAATGTGTTACAAAATGTTTAATATTTCGATGCAGAAGATCTAATATTTTGGAAGAATTGGATAAGTGAAGGAAAGTCATTAGTTTTCAAAAAGGATTATTTCAAATACACCAGACAAGAATTCCTTTGGCATTGCCCAACAGGATGTTTCTTATTTTTATAAATCTGCATTATTAAAGAGCATCAGGTGACAGCAATTTTGTCCCCACAGTTGCTATTCTCTTACAATACAATATATTTTCTTTAATAGCTAATTGGTAAAATCTAAAAATTCAGGACAGTGTATTTTGGAATGGCCAAATGTCATCCTTTCCTAATACAAGAGAAGAGAGTCCTTCATAACAAACTATGCTATAATATGCAGCAATACATAATCACACTGAAAATACGCCTTCATTCTGTAAAGTTTAACTGCTCCTATGTTTTCTTCCAATGGAAATCTTTCAACTGAGCATCTCTGGATTTCTCTTTTGTAATTTGTCATTTGTTTATTTACTTACAGAATATATATGGCTACCTATCTCATATAATGATCCTAGGTAGCTCATAACCATGAGTAAAAGCAGAGTTAAAACAAAACCACCATTCTCTCCCCACACCCAATACCAGAACAAACAGGCTCCCAGTTACATCCTCATGCTAGCCTAATCCTTGTGTGGGAAGATCCAGGTCTTCATGTTCATTATACATTTTCCTGTGTGCTTCCTAACGATTCCCCCAGTGTTTCTCAACTTTAATAAGATGTATGAACTTCAACTCCCAGAATTCCCATGTAAGTATACTAAATGGGAAATTCTGACGGTTAAAGTCCATGCATCTTAAAATTGCCAAGGATAAGAAATATTGCTTCCTGGATAACAACAGAACCTTAAAGAATTACAATGTTTTTCTTCCCCATCTTATATCACGCATAATCAAGGCAGTTTATAAATTTCTATTTATTTATTAAATGTATATGCCACCCATCTCACTATCCAAAGCTAATCTTCTTTTGTCTTAAGGGCTTCTACATACTTTTTCAAGGTTATTTATGCATTTCTCTACAATGTTGGACTTAGACTGTCTTCCTGAAAAATAGATTGTGGCAATAAATTAATTTTCTACAGAAAGTGGCAGCACTGCCTTATTACTGCCCTTTTCTAAGTTCCCCCAAACAGTTTGTATTACACACTTTTTGCTTTTTATCAATCTTTAACTTACTGGAGAGTACATGAATCAATAGACCTCTTGAAATACTAGAAAAACAGAAATATAATTTATATCTGTTCATGGGACTTATTACTCCTCTCTTACTATGGAAAGTAATCAAGACAGTACTTTGGCAGAAAAAATAGTAATAATTAAAATACAGTTATTTAAAAGAGCTTAAAATAGTGCTCCAACCTCAGTCAGAAGTTCTTTACATGTCAATATTCTGCCCAAATAAAATTTAAATTCCTGGAAGAAGCCATGGAAAAAAAATCCTGGTGATGAGTGTGGGACCAATAAAAGAGTGTTTGATTTAAGTCAGCAAATTGAAGAGGGAGAAGGTGAAAAATGAGCTATATTTTCTATGTTTCAATGTAGACTTTGACCCAAATCTATTATTTTTTCAGATATTTCTTCAAATATGGATGGGGAACCAGTTATTGATAAACTGTAAAACTCATAAATAGGCAGTACATATCATAATAACTAGACTAATGGGAGAAAGTAGCCAACACCATCTCAGGAACCAACCAACCATACACTAATAAGAAACGTCCATTAAGAAGTATTTTTTCTTGCCTTTATGCCTTATCTTTACACTACTAACATGAATAAAATTCATGAAAACTGATTTTTTTCAGATGGTCTTTGAAAAGTAATTATTGATGCCGTAATTAACAGTTTATTGCTTAATTTACTTTGAATATTGCTGTTCACAATGATTTATTCATCAACTAACTATGTTTTAAAATAAGATTTTGCAGATTATATAAATGAGTTCCTCATTAAATCTGATACGGGCTGGGACTCTTTTAATCTAGAAAGATACATGAGGAACTTCTCCTGGAGTTTAAATAAACCAGAGCTATGTGATATCAACTAACAACATTCTACTAACATTCCTGCTGAGTTCTCCTCTATCTTGAGACTTTAAATTTCAAATGTTTCTTTGAAAAAACTGCAGAAATGGCAACCAGAATTCCCAAAGAATGTAACATGAAAGAAAATACAACCAAGCTACCACACAGTTGAAAATAAGTTGCTGCACTTATCTTTGAACAAACATTTTAACTCCTGCTGAGATTAACAGAAAGACAAAAATATACTGGAATGAAATCTGACAGACCCCTAACATTGTAACATGGTAGTGCTTTGATAATGCCAGAAGTAATTTAATCTTGTTCAATTATCCATTAACTTCCACATTTTGGTGCAAGCAAAATTTTGGTTGTCCTGAAGTAATAAAAATATTAAGAACTATTGACTTTAAAAACAAAAAAAGACTACTCCCTTTAATTTGGCAACTGTGCAACACTCTAGACTGCCTCAAAAATTATTTCCATGGGAAATAACAAGTTTCCCTAAAAATCTTTAAAAATAACATGCTAGCCAAGCATGACTTTACCCAACTTAAGAGTCCAAGCCCATATCAGATTTAATAAGCAACTTGTTTATATAATCTGCAAAACCTCTCTTGAAAACATAGTTTGCTGATGTATAAATCGTTGTGTGGTTCCAATTCAAGAAATACTCATTGTGGTTTCTCAGACTATTTTAACTAGCAAGCGGAAAATTCAGTCGCCTACATATTCGAAATACTTTCTCTGATCATTTTCAATGAATACAATAAATGTTCCACACAATCTACATCCTTCCACCCCACCCAAGTATAGCAGGCTAAAAATAATTTAGTAGACTCCTTGCTTCAACTTAAACTTTGCTGTGTACCGTAATTATTTGAAATATAATGGTACATATTGAAATTACATTTGAATTACAAATTCAAATTACATTTGAAATATACTGGTTAACCAAAGAAATATCAAAGTCTAATTCTATTCTACACCAACAATAATCTCCTTCTGCAATACCTCACTGATATATTTAACTTTATATCCTCTAACACTATCTCCCCCTTAGAAAACTATCAGAGTGAATCTTGCACAAAGTATGGTACAAAAACACAAATGTCCCCTAATTGCATCTTGAGCCAAGAAATAAACATATGCAGACAAACTCTGCACCAAGTGGAAGATCAAACAGGTTGCTGACAAACCTAGCAGACAACTCTGTCTCCCTAAAAGTAGAAAACATAACTAGGGGATCAACCATATTGGACTTAATTCTCACTAACAGAGATGAATTGATAGAAGGTGTTGAAGTCACAGGTATCTTGGGAGGGGGGAGTGATCATGCAATATTGGAATTCAACATTATGGAACACAAGCAATAGAACAAAGTCAAACTAGAATCGTAGACTTTAAGAGAGCTAATTTCAATAAACTTAGAGCTTGGGAAGGATTCTATGGATTGAGAATCCTCAAGAGGAAAACAACTCAAGAAGCTTGGGAAACTTTGAAAACTAAGATTATAAAAGCCCAGTCAGTCTAGCACAATATCAATGAAGAAGAAAAATAACAACTCTCAAAAGAAACCAACATGGCTGCATAAAGAACTCTCTGATAAATTGAAAGACAAAAAGGGCAAGTATAAAAAGTGGAAAGAGGGGCACATAACTAAGGCAGAATATCAACAAATAGCCCGAGCTCACAAAGATGAAGTGAGGAAAGCTAAGGCTCAAAATGAACTAAGGCTTCTGCCAAAAGTCAAAAATAACAAAAAAAGCTTCTTTCAACAAGTAAAAAACAAGAAAAAAGTGAAGGAAACAATTGGTCCATTAATGGGAGAAAGTGGCAAGAAGGTGACAAGCAACAGGGAGAAAGCAGAACTGCTTAACTTGTTTTTGCATCTGTCTTTACACAAAAGGAAAAAACAATCCAACCTATCAAAAACTGTACCATAAAAACAGATTAGGAATACAAGTCATAATAGGCAAGAAAATGGGAAGTAATAATAATAATAATAATAGTAGTAGTAGTAAAGTTGGAAGGGACCTTGGAGGTCATCTAGTCCAACCCTCTGCTCAGGCAGGAAACCCTATACCATTTCGGACAAATGGCTATCCAGTCTCTTCTTAAAAACTTCCAGTGTTGAAGCATTCACTACTTCTGGAGGCAGGTTGTTCCACTGGTTAATTGTTCTCACTGTCAGGAAGTTTCTCCTTAGTTCTAGGCTGCTTCTCTCCTTGATTAGTTTCCACCATTGCTTCTTGTCCTGCCTTCAGGCGCTTTGGAAAATAGCTTGACTCCCTCTTCTTTGTGGCAGCCCCTGAGATATTGGAACACTGCTATCATGTCCCCCCTCGTCCTTCTCTTCATTAAACTAGACATACCCAAATCCAGCAGCCGTTCCTTATATGCTTTAGCCTCCAGTCCCCTAATCATCTTTGTTGCTCTTCTCTGTACTCTTTCTAGAGTCTCAACATCTTTTTTATATCGCATGACCAAAACTGGATGCAGTATTCCAAGTGTGGCCTTACCAAGGCATTGTAAAATGGTATTAACACTTCACGTGATTCTATCCCTCTGTTAATGCAGCCTAACACTGTGTTGACCTTTTTGGCAGCTGCAGCACACTGCTGGCTCATATTTAGGTGATTGTCTACTAGGACTCCAAGGTCCCTCTCACAGTTACTATTATTGAGCAAGGTGCCACCTATGCTGTACTTGTGCATTTGGTTTTTCTTGCCTAAATGTAGAACCTTGCTTTTTTCACAATTGAATTTCATTTTGTTAGATAGTGCCCAGTGTTCAAGCCTGTCCAGATCCTTCTGTATCTTAAGCCTGTCTTCTGGAGTATTGGCTATTCCTGCCAGCTTGGTGTCGTCTGCAAATTTGATGAAATCCCTATCTATCCCCTCGTCCAAATCGTTGATGAAGATGTTGAAGAGCACTGGGCCCAGAACAGAGTAGATGCGGTTCCATTGAGGACCACTCACTGAGTACGGCCGGTCAGCCAGCTACGGATCCATCTGGTGGTGATGCTGTCTAACCCATATTTTTCTATCTTATCAAGTAGTAGGTTGTGATCTACTTTATCAAATGCCTTACTGAAGTCCAAGTAAATTATATCCACAGCATTCCTCTGATCCACTAATTTTGTCACTTGGTCAAAGAATGCAATAAGATTTGTCTGGCATGATCTATTTTTAACAAACCCATGTTGGCTTTTAATAATGACTTTATTTCGTTCGTTGATTCGTTGTTTATCTTTTCCAGAATCTTCCCAGGTATTGAGGTCAGGCTGATAGGTCTGTAATTTCCTGGGTCCATTTTTTTTCCTTTTTGAGGATGGGAACTACATCAGCTCTTTTCCAGTCCTCTGGTAGTTCCCGTGCTCCAGGATCTTTGAAAAATATAGTTCAGTGGTTCTGAGATCACATCTGCCAGTTCCTTGAGAACCATGGGGTGTAACCCATCTGGTCCTGTGATTTGAACTCGTTTAGGCTGGACACGTGCTCACTTACCATTTTCTTGCCTATCTTAACTTGTATTTCTATTCTGTTTTTTATGGCACTATTTTTGATAGGTTGGTCTGTTTTTTCCCTTTGTGTAAAGACAGATGCAAAAAACGAGTTAAATAGATCTACTTTCTCCCTGTTGCTTGTCACCTTCTTGCCATTTTCACTCAGTAATGGACCAATCATTTCCTTCACTTTTTTCTTGTTTTTTACATGTTGAAAGAAGCTTTTTTTGTTATTTTTGACTTTGGTCGCAAGCCTTAGTTCATTTTGAGCCTTGGCTTTCCTCACTTCATCTTTGCAGGCTCGGGCTGTTTGCTGATATTCTGCCTTAGTTATGTGCCGCTCTTTCCACTTTCTATACTTGTCCTTTTTATCTTTCAATTTGTCAGAGTTCTTTATGCAGCCATGCTGGTTTCTTTTGAGAGTTGTTATTTTTCTTCTTCACTGATATTGTGCTAGACCAGGGGTAGGCAACCTCGGCTCTTTTATGACTCGTGGACTTCAACTCCCAGAATTCCTGAGCCAGCATGGCTCAGCTTGGAAACCTCTCCGTTTCCCCTCAGCACGGCTGGCTCAGGAATTCTGGGAGTTGAAGTCCACGAGTCATAAAAGAGCCGAGGTTGCCTACCCCTGTGCTAGACTGTGCTTTTATTATCTCATTTTTCAAAATTTCCCAAGCTTCTTGAATTGTTTTCCCCTTGAGGATTCTCATCCATTGAATTCTTCCCAAGCCCTCTCTAAGTTTATTGAAATTAGCTCTCTTGAAGTCCAAGATTCTAGTTTGATTGTGTTCTATTGCTTGTGCTTCCATAATGTTGAATTCTAATATTGCATGATCACTTCCTCCCAGGGTTCCTATGGCTTCAACACCTTCTATCATTTCATCTCTGTTAGTGAGAATTAGATCCAAAATGGCTAATCCCCGAGTTCCCTTCTCTACTTTTGGGGAGAGAAAGTTGTCTGCTAGGTTTGCCAGGAACCTGTTTGATCTTCCACTTGGTGCAGAGTTTGTCTCTCAGTTGATATCAGGGTAGTTAAAGTCCCCCATTACTATTGTGATGTGCTTCCTACATACCTTAGTTAGCTGACTAGCAAAAAGTTCATCTAGTTCCTCTGTTTGTTTGGGTGGTCTGTAGTATATACCTATGACAATGTCATTCTTCCCCCTTTTATACTGATCCAATATATTGACCTGTTCACCCTGGAGGAGTTCAAATTACCAGGACCAGATGGATTACACCCCAAGGTTCTCAAGGAACTGGCAGATGTGATCTCAGAACCATTGAACTATATCTTCCAAAGATCCTGGAGCAGCAAGGAACTACCAGGGGACTGGAAAAGAGCTGATGTAGTTCCCATCTTCAAAAAAGGGAAAAAATAGATCCAGGAAACTACGGATCTATCACCCTGACCTCAATAGCTGGGAAGATTCTGGAAAAGATAAACAAGCAATGAATCAGCGAACACCTAGAGGCAAACAAAGTCATAACTAAAAGCCAACATGGGTTTGTCAAAAACAGATGATGCCAGGCAAATTTTATTGTATTCTTTGACAAAGTGACAAATTTAATGGACCAGAGGAATGCTATGGATATAATTTACTTGGACTTGAGTAAGGCATTGATTAAGTAGACCACAACCTACTACTTGATGAGATAGAAAAATGTGGGTTAGACAGCATCACCACCAGATGGATTCATAGGTTTACCAACCACACTCAACATGTAGTCTACATGGAGCGAAGTATGCACTGGGGTACCTCAAGGCTGTTTTAGGACCATACCCTTCAACATCCTCATCAATGATTTACATGAGGGGATAGAACTCATCAAATTTGCAGACAACACCACACTGGCAGCAATAGGCAACACTCCAGAAGATAGGCTTAAGATATAGAAGGATCTTGACAGACTTGAACATTGGGTGCTTTCTAGCAAAATGAAATTCAATAGTGAAAAAGTAAGGTTCTACATTTAGGCAAGAAAACCAAATGCACAGGTATAGTATAGGTGGTACCTGGCTCAATAATAGTAACTGTGAGAGGAATCATGGAGTCCTAGTGGACAATCACTTAAATATGAGCCAGCAGTGTGCTGCAGCTGCCAAAAAAAGAAACACAGTTCTAGGCTGCATTAACAGAGAGATAAAATCAAGATTACATGAAGTGTTAATACCACTTTATAACGGTGAAATTGACCGGTTATATGAAGCCCTACAGCACCTTATAGAATCAACACCAAAAAATGATGTCCTTATCATCATGGGGGTTTGGAATGCTAAAGTAGGAAGCCAAAATATAATTGGAATAACAGGCAAGTTTGGCCTTGGAGTACAAAATAAAGCAGGGCACAGGCTGATAGAATTTTGTCAAGAGAATACGATGGTCATAGCAAACACTCTTTTCCAACAACCCAAGAGACGGCTATACACATGGACATCACCAGACGGTCAACACAGAAATCAGATTGACCATGTGCTCTGCAGCCAAAGATGGAGAAGCTCTATATAGTCAGACCAGGAGCTGACTGTGCTCAGATCATGAGCTTCTCGTTGCAAAATTTAGGCTTAAATTGAAGAAAGTAGGGAAAAACACTAGGCCACTCAGGTATGAACTAAATCATATCCCTGATAAATATACAGTAGAAGTGACAAATAGATTTAAGGAATTAGATCTGATAGACAGAGTGCCTGAAAAACTATGGTTGGAGGCTTGCAACATTGTACAAAAGGTAGCAACTAAAACCATCCCAAAGAAAAAGAAATGCAAGAACCCAAAATGGCTTTCTGAGGAAGCTTTGCAAATAGCTGAGGAAAGAAGGGAAGCGAAAGGCAAGGGAGAAAAAGAAAGATACACCCAATTGAATGCAGAATTCCAGAGAAAAGCGAGAAGAGATAGGAATGCCCTCTTAAATGAACAGTGCAAACAAATAGAAGAAAACAATAGAATAGGGAGAACCAGAGATCTCTTCAAGAAAATTAGAGATATGAAGGGAACATTTCATGCAAAGATGGGCATGATAAAGGACCAAAATGGCAGGGACCTAACAGTGGCAGAAGAGATTAAGAAGAGATGGCAAAATTACACAGAAGAACTATATAAGAATGAGCTTAGCGTCCCTGATAACCACGATGGGGTGATCACTGACCTCGAGCCTGACATCCTAGAATGTGAAGTGAAATGGGCCTTAGAAAATCTGAGCAACAACAAAGCTAGTGGAGGTGACAGTATTCCAGCTGAGCTATTCAAAATCTTAAAAGACGATGCAGTAAAAGTGCTATACTCAATTTGCCAGCAAATTTGGAAAACTCAACAGTGGCCACAGGACTGGAAAAGGTCCGTTTACATTCCAATTCCAAAGAAAGGCAATGCCAAAGAATGTTCAAACTATCACACCATTGCACTCATTTCACATGCAAGTAAAATTGTGCTTAAAATCTTACAAGCTAGACTCCAGCAGTATGTGGATCGAGAACTACCAGAAGTACAGGCAGGATTTCGAAGAGGCAGAGGAACTAGAGATCAAATTGCCAACATACGCTGAATCATGGAGAAAACTAGGAGTTCCAGAAAAACATCTACTTCTGCTTCATTGACTATGCTAAAGCTTTTGATTCTGTGGATCACAACAAATTGTGGCAAGTTCTTAAGAAGATGGGAGTACCAGACCATCTTATTTGTCTCTTGAAAAACCTATATGCGGGTCAAGAAGCAACAGTGAGAACTGGACACGGAACCACAGATTGGTTCAAAATTGGGAAAGTAGTCCGGCAAGGCTGTATTCTGTCACCATGCCTATTTAACTTATATGCAGAGCATATGGGAAAGGCAGGGCTAGATGATCAAAAGTTGGAATTAAGATTGCCGGGAGAAATATCAACAACCTAAGATATGCAGATGTTATCACTCTAATGGCAGAAAGTGAAGAGGAGCTAAAGAGCCTCTTGATGCGGGTAAAGAAGGAGAGTGCAAAAATTGGCTTGAAACTCAACATTAAGAAAACCAAGATCATGGCATCCGGCCCTCTCAATTCCTGGCAAATAGATGGGGAAGAAATGGAGGTAGTGACAGATTTTATTTTCCTGGGCTCCAAGATCACCACAGATAGGGACTGCAGCCAAGAAATTAAAAGACGCTTGCTCCTGGGGAGGAAAGCTATGGCAAATCTAGACAGCATACTAAAAAGCAGAGACATCACCCTGCCAACAAAAGTACATATAGTCAAGGCCATGGTTTTCCCAGTTGCAATGTATGGCTGTGAAAGCGGGACCATAAGAAAGGCTGAGCGCAAAAGAATTGAGGCCTTTGAACTATGGTGCTGGAGAAGACTCCTGTGAGTTCCCTGGACTGCAAAGCGATCAAACCAGTCAGTCCTAGAGGAGATCAACCCTGACTGCTCTTTAGAAGGCCAGATCCTGAAGTTGAAACTCAAGTACTTTGGCCACCTAATAAGAAAGAAGGACTAACTGGAGAAGAGTCTAATGCTGGGAAAGAGTGAGGGCAATAGAAGAAAGGGACGACAGAGAATGAGGTGGATGGATGGAGTCACTGAAGCAGTAGGCGTGAGCTTAAAGGGACTCCAGAAGATAGTAGAAGACAGAAAGGCCTGGAGGAACATTGTCCATAGAGTCGCGATGGGTCGGACACAACTTCACAACTAACAACAACAAAAGGCTACACTTGGAATATTGCATCCAGTTTGGGTTGCCAGATATAAAAAAGATCTTGAGACTCTAGAAAGAGTGCAGAGAAGAGTAACAAAGATGATTAGGGGACTGGAGGCTAAAACATATAAAGAATGGTTGCTGGAATTGGGTATGTCTAGTTTAATGAAAAGAAGGACTAGGGGTGACATGATAGGGGCTGCTACAAAGAAGAGGGAATCAACCTCTTCTCCAAGCACCTGAAGGGAGGACAAGAAGCAATGAATGGAAAATAATCAAAGAGAGAAGCAATCTAAAACTGAGAAATTTCCTGACAGTTAGAAATTAATCAGTGGAACAACTTGCCTTTAAAAATTATGAATGCAACACTGGAAGTTTAAGAAGAGATTGAACAACAATTTGTCTGAAATAATATAAGGTTTCCTGCTTAAGCAAGGGATTGGACTAGAACAGGGGTGTCAAACTGCCGGCCCTTGGGCCGGATGCATTATGCGGAAACCATGCCCACCCCACTGCCGGCAATGGAAAAAAAGTTGTGATACGTTGCGACACGTCACATGACGTTGCGACCTCCAAGGTCTCTTCCAACTCTGTTATTCTGTTATTCTGTTCTGTTCTATCTCCAGCTCCACTTCCTGAAAGAGCAAATTTATAACAGGGGTTTTTGATCATTAGCTATCCCTGATTGCTAAGTTGCAGTGGTGACAAAGAGAACATTTATTTTATTTATTTACAAACATAGTTATATGTTTTTTTGTGTTATATCTGTTACACTATTCCAGTGTGGCTAAGGTGAGATTATCTTGGAAGATATAACTCAGTGGTTCTCAACCTGTGGGTCAGGACCCCATTTGGGGTCGAACGACCATTTCACGGGAGTCGCCAAACAAGGCTGTCCGCCATTTTTTCCCCCTTTTCTTTGGCCATGCCCCTGGCACCCGGTGATGTATAAGTGGTTTGGGGTCACCACAACATGGGGAACTGTATTATGAGGTCGCGGCATTAGAAAGGTTGAGAACCACTGATATAACTGATGTAAAATGTGATATTAAGGTATTAAATTTAATTCACAACGGAGTTAAAATCTGTCCCTTACAGATATATTTTTGGCTTTCAATGTATACAGAAAGACCACTTGCTTTTTGCTTTAATTATCATTTATTTTTTCACTTACTATAAGTTGAAGACCACAGAGTTCAAAATGGCTCTGAGTGATTTGCAACAAGCAACAAAAGCATTAAAATAAAATCATAGTATTTGAAACAACATTTCCTAATAGCTCTTTGTTCTCAGATGAGGACTATCTTCAAAGTCTTTGGAAGCACAACAATGGGGGAACAGTCTAGATATCAGGGAACAATTGGTTCCATGGGAGAAAAGCCATCTCTCTGAAGGCTTGGCTGATTCTATAGATGACATTTACCTTGGAGAAAATTCAAGGTGAGGAGGTACTTTGGTTAAAGAAGACATTATTTGGTGCAGGTAAAATGCACCAAAATTTGTCCTCAAAATTTCTGCAAAAAGGACAATAAATCCAGATAAGCAATGGCTACTTTCAGATAAGTATTAAAAATAAAGGAGTTCATAACAGATAGAACACTTTACCTTGAGAATACTTCAGTAAGTTTTATAAAGCCAGCATAAGCTAGCTCAAATGCTCCTCTATGTCTTGACTTTAAGAGATGATTCTTGAAATATTCCCCAATATCTTTTACCTGGCATGGTGGAAGAAAGAGAAAAATGTATGCCATGTATACAGAAACACTTTTGACGAATGAACTATGAATACAGGTAAATGATTAATCATACATACATACATACATACATGTATGCATACATTCTTCAACCTACTCAGACTTTAGAAGTGTATGTGAGAAAAAAAAAGAATGTAAGTTCATGGAATAATGTCTATGGAGATTCTCAATAATCCAGGTCATAATTGTCCCAAAGGTGCTTTTCAAAAGGCAAATGGACTTCGTTTTTTTCTTGAAAACGTTTCTTTTTTCATCCAAGAAGCTTCTTCAATTCAGAACTGAACTTTTCAAAAGTACATTTGGGATAGCTCATGGGAGAAATTTAGAACTACCACTGACAAATGCCAGTATGATTTCTATGTGCCACTTCAGACAGGTGGTGATATCAAATTTGATGTTTCTCCACATCAAAAAAAAATATATCAAACATTCCTTCACAAATGAACAGGCAATAAAAAAAGTATTATTGCCTTAAATTCTCATTGAATAGACTTATTTTATAAATATTAAAAATAGAATATTCCACAAAGAGTAGCCTTTAAGTGTTTATCACCTTTCTTCAGTGTAAAGTAGCTCAGCTAAGAAACACATGATAAATTTGTATACCTCTGTTTTAGTAATGTTGTTTCCATTTATTTTAAATTAATTACATTAACAATTGTTTTAAGGGAAATTGGAATATAAATAATTTGAATTTTAAAAACCTAACAGTAGCAGTAGTAATGCTATAAATGTTGAAATGTATATTGTAATGCAAAAATTTAGGAATGGACTATGTCCTTGAGTTATTACACAACTTCACTGAAAGTTTTCTCTTTCATTGTCTCTTAGTACTCTTGCTGCAAACATCAGCAATGTATTATGCACAGGTGCAATATAGGTAGAGCCTTGTATAAATAATATTGGTGTAAATATATTCCTTTGAGTCAGTTTTTGACTCCTGATGACTAATGCATAGATCCCTGAAATTTTCTTGGTGAGATTTTTGGAAATGGTTTGCCACCGCCTCCTTTCCAGGGCTGAAACAGAGTGACTAATTCAAGGTCTTCCAGCAGATTTGGTGCTTACGGTGGGACTAGAACTCAGTCTCCTGGTTTCTAACCTGATGCCTTAACCCAGTGATGGCGAACCTTTTAGAGAATGAGTACCCAAAAACTGGCCCCGCCCCCGCTCGGCCCCCACCCTGCCTCTCCGCAGGGCCACTCACTGCCTCCAGGGCCCGCCAGAGATCACCCAGGCAGCCCAGCAGGGCCATGGCGGCCATGCCCTCTGCCCACGTCCTGCAGCATCAACTATGCATGATGGGGTGTGAGGGCAGAGTTTTGTCTACGCTGCCTGGCTGCCATATCCTTGGCTGTGCTGCTCCACACGGGCCATGCTCAGGGGCAACTCTCCTCTGGGGGGGCTGCTAGTGAGGAGGGGTCGCGGAGGGACAATGGCACATGTACCACAGAGAGGGCTCCAAGTGCCGCCTCTGGCACCCATGCCATAGGTTCGCCACCACTGCTTAACCACTACATCAAATTGGCTCTAATAGAGGAAGCCTTAATCAAATAAACAAGGTTTATTTCAGAATATTACTTTGATTATCACTCTATTAATAGGTTGGTTCCCTTTAGAGAACACTGTACAAAAATTCACAATCTCCTGAATTCTAGCCCAGTGCTAATTGATGGTGGTTAAGGCATCACTACAAACTAGCTCTAAACAATATTTACAGCAAGTAAATTAAGATGATTACATTTCTACCTCCATAGTCACATAACTACAATTCCAAAATATAAAGCTTCTCTACAGATCACATGCTATGGTGCTGGAGAGAAAGCAAAATATAATGTGGTATACATGGAAGCAAAATATAACGCGCTCTACATGGGGCTACCCTTGAAGAGTGTTTGGAGGCTGCAGTTGGTTCAGAATGCAGCCGCGAGAGCGATTGTGGGCGCGCCAAGGTACGCCCACGTGTCACCTATCCTCCGCGAGCTGCACTGGCTTCCTGTGGGTCTCCGGACGCAATTCAAGGTGTTGGTTATCACCTTTAAAGCCCTTCATGGCATAGGGCCAGGTTACTTACAGGACCACATACTGCCGCACAGTTCCCAGAGACCGATGAGGTCCCACAGATTGGGCTTCCTTCAGGTCCCGTCGACCAGACAATGTCGGCTGGCAGGCCCTCGGGGAAGGGCCTTTTCTGTGGTGGCTCTGACCTGGTGGAATCAACTTCCCCCGAGGTTCAAACTACTCCCACCCTGCCGGCCTTTAAGAAAGCCATTAAAACTCTCCTTTTCTGGCAGGCCTGGGGCTGATGTCCCCGGGGGGGGGATATGATCGGACACGCTGTATAAATGTATTTATTTTATTGTTTTATTGTCATATGATTGTTTTAATTTTGTACGCCGCCCTGAGTCCCTTGGGATTGGGCGGCATATAAATTTTAGAAATAAATAAATAAGATGTTAAGAGTTGGGAAGAAGCTGTCCAGGGGATTAATATGCACCTTGAAAAGTTCACAAGAGACTAAATGTATTTCATGAATCATTACTATATATACAAACACTGTAACCTTATATAGAATTTCAAATATTTGAACATTCAAATTACCAAATTTTAATATTCTCTGTTTTCTGATTGCTCATGCAAAGGAACTATGGTATGCATTTCTATACCAGAAAAATTTGCATATGCAGTTGTCTTATGAAATGAACTCGGGAACAGAGTTAAATAAGATCTATGCAACCATACATTCAATGCATATAACTGAATGGACAAAAATATTCAACATTATTAGGATTGTTTTATTTATAATTATTCAGATTTATTATCTTCAAGGAGTAATCAAGGTTTTAGCATGATAAAGTGTTAAGAAATGTAAGAGATTTCCAAAAACAAATGCTGTTGACCAAACAGCAATAATTATGGCTACGTTTTCAGGCAAAATGCATGGCATTGGCTTTAAAAGGTAAACGTAACTCTTTAAAACCAATTCCTGTTTGACTTGGAACAGAAAAGGAGCTTAATGGTATATTGATGGTCATTTCTCTGCACTTCCAAAATGTTGCAAGACTGCACACACAGCTGTGAGACAGCTGAAAACATCTGTTTGAGACAATGTGTAAATAAACATGTTAGAATTATTTCCAAAACTCTATATTCAGCACGACATCAATACTTCTTCAGTCTAAAATGGTATTATCATTTAGAAGAACTACAGTTTTATTTTTGAACTCTCATCATAAGCTTCCCCTACAAAAAAAGGAAAAAAAAATCTATATCACGTATATCAGTCTCTAAGGCTGGAAACTGACTTGGTTAAAACCATATGGGAAAGGGAAAGGGTCATCAATTAAAAACAGAAATCTAATAAATCCAAAATATTTCCAAATGAAATACTTGTGGTAAGCCAATTTCTTGTAAACACTGCAGTCCATTCTCTTGAACAGTCCCAGATGGTGTGCTTGCCTTCATGGTCTTAAAAAATTGGGAGGGGAGAGGTTTAAAAACAGGTCTGAGCGAGCATAATTCTGTCATCTAGCCTACAGAGAATATGATATCCTCAATCAATCAATGTATTTGTTATCCAAAATTACAGACCATAAAAGCCTTACTTGAAATGGTAATTTCATCAAATCTCACCTTTCTGCTTGCCAAATGGAAAACATAAATGCAGAAGTAAGTAAATGAACTTTAATATATACACATAAGCACTATCCTAAGTTATTCCTAAGCCCATATGGCTGGAACACAGAGGAAAGCATCTATATTCTATTAAAACACTCATCATGACTTTTAACTGGGTGAAATGGTACATCATAGGGCAAAATATTTTGAACCAAGGTACCTCAAATGGTCTAACTTACAGAATGTGTCGAAAATCTGGAACCCATGACTTCTACATTTGTGGCTGCTTCAGTGCTACTGGTTGCTGCTATGCTGCTGATGTAAACATGTGATCTTCATTTTTAATGTTATCTGAGTTTCCATAACCAGTCTTGCAATCTCCCTGTTCCTCTCCAATTCAGCAGCAGACACTTACCAGTGGGGTAAGTGTCTATGCATCCTTCCTGGTCCGTGTCACCCTCTCCACACACTCCACCAACTTATGCAGCAGGCAGGCAAGAGGCAGGGTTTCAAAGGTCCCCAGCTCGCTTCCTACTAGGAAACTCAATGGAGGAGCAGGCAGGGAACTGGAAATTGCTTCTGCTCTCACTGCCTTTTTGCCTATCATGGTCATTCTCTGTTAAGAAAAAAAATCTCTGAAATGATGACCCAATGGGGCATGGGTTGTTAGTTTGTTTGTTTTTTTTAAAAAAAACCCTCTTCCAAGAGAATTCCATATTGGTAATAAAGTAAAATAAACTGAATTAGAATGTCAGAATTTGCACTGCTATAATATTCTTACTTCAACACTATTTCTCTTAATGTAAGTATTCATGAGCTGCCCTAGAACATTGCTTAAATAAGTTCTTTGAACTAATTAAGAACGTCAAATTAAGAGAAAGGAAAAAATTAAAAAGATCCCCATTTTAAAATAAGCACACTGCTGTTACTATTTTCCCCAAACAATTCTTCCTATCTATTTTTCATCAAGATATTGCTATTATTTGGAACATGCCAGACAGGGAACTATAGAACTGTGACAGGATAAATGATTCCAATAATTCATCCAGTAAACACTGAAATTCTCTGGATGAACAAATCGTAACATCTTAGGATACCCTACCTGATCCACTGTTATCAGTGCATCTGAACAACTAGGAAGAATCTGTTCAGGTAGAAGCTGACATAACTTCCCTAGAAGTAATGAAACCTCCTTCATGCTTCGCCAGCAACATACCAACACCATTTGAGCTGTGACATCACTTGTATGTTGTTCTTTACCTTAAAAAAATTAAGACACAAAGCAAACGTCTTACAACAGCTCTAACAACCTTTTAAAAATCATTCCACCAAGACTATTTAGCAATGTAATCTTTGAGTAATAAGGGTAAATCAACATCATCCATGAAATAAGTAAGATTAAATACATTGTCAAGACAACTAAATAATTTAATTCAACCAAATAATAAAATGTAAGTTTGCACAGAACTCAGTCTTGGCGTTTAAATGAACAAAGTTGACAAAACCAGCCAAGTAGAATTAGAATTAGAACTAGATGTGACAGGTTTGAATATTCAAGAAATAGAAAGTAACTAGCCTAGAAAACAATTAAGAGATTACAGCTTGGGCTGTAGCTCAGAAGCAGTGCATATAAAACCTTGCAAAATTGTTGGCCCTTAAAACAATTAATCTAGTGATCTTTTGGCATCAAATTATGGTCTAGATATTTCTTTTAGGTGACTTGGTATAAGAAAGCTTCTGTGTTTCAAAATCCAGGCATATTTTCAAGAAACAGGATTTATAACCATCTCAAGTGAACACACATTAACCTTCAAGCAACATCCTCCGAACATATAGTGGCATGTTATGAAATGTAGTTCTGTTTTTTGATGGTATATGATCTCACACTACAAAAGCTCATTATGTATTGATTGTTATGCTGCTCAAATGTTAGCTTTGACCAGATGATTGATCTATGCTTCCTCTATTTGGCATTGCACAGACAAAGTCCTGATACTGAATATAGAGTTTTCATTCTCTTCAACATCCATGTGCAGAGAAAACCGAAAATAGTATTCACTTTGTAACTGACCCATATGGTTCAGCAGTATAAGCTAAATAAATGCCTCCCACCACTCAATTTATTTCTGTAAATTAAACATCTACAAACCTGGACTACCCTAATCAAACCCACTCCCTCCTCTTTCCTTACCAAAAGTGTGTCACATCTGTTGTGCATCACATCTGTTGTGCATCAGCACACTGTGTTAAAAATCTGCAATGTACAGAGACAGACCTAGTGCATGGAGTCTCATGTTTAATTAGGGAAAATATATTGACCCACAGTATACAAATGATAAAATAGACTAGCTCTATAGGACAGCCCTGTTAGCTTATGGTAGCAAAATATCAGGTGTCTGGTAGTACCTTTTCTAACAAGTTTTATTTAAAAGTGTAAGTTTTTGTGAGCTGCAGCTTACTTCATCAGATTCATAATACTACAACCTTAGGCCTTTTGATGCAATTTATAAAAAAAGATACTATAAAACGCCTCCTGATTTTCAACTACTGAAAGATCATTATTTTTATTACTAATAACTGTTAAAATCTATGTGTATAAACATGAATCCCTATGATTAAACAGGGAAAATAGCAAAATTGACTCCTTTTACAAGCTGTTCCCTCTTTTTACTGTTTTATTTGTTTGGAATACAGATTCTGATAAATCTGTGGAATTCAACAACTCCATGTACTTAATGTAAACAGCAACATAAAGAACATTTCCCAAAATGGATCTATATTTTAAATATCCTGCCTGACCCATTAATCAATAAAATAAATAAAATGCAGCAGATTTTTATCCTTCAAACAGGACTTCTTTTAGACTTCTGTCACAATGTCATACTACTCTACTAATAATTAATAGAATATATCACATAATTTGGGTAAAAATACATTTTTATTATAGTAATACAGCTGCCCATCTCATAAAAAGTGACTTTGGGTAACATGCAACAATATCAATAAAATGACAAATACATAAGTTATTATAAAAATATTTAAAAAATCATTACTAAAAATGAAAAATACTATTTTAAATACTATTTAAAATTAAATCTACAACCCATATGAAAAAACACCCTCACAGTTACAACTGTTGCGTCACCCTCTCAGTCACATGATTATAATTCAGACGCTTTGCAAATGGCTCCTATTTAGAACAATTGCAGAATCCTATGTTTACATCTTCACAAATTGTGACTTTCCCAATTGGCTTCCAACAAGCAAAGTCAATGGTGTGTGTGTGTTTGTGTCTGTGTGTGTGCCAGATTTGTTTAATGACTTCACTTCACTTTTGTGACTCACTTAAAAACCACAGCAAAAAGGTCATAAAATCAACAGAGATTGTAAGTAGAAGATTACTTATATTCTTCAAGGGCAGCCCCTATATAAAGTGCATCTGGAAATGATTAGTGATTGTGAGCAGAGCTTCCAATTCAAGAATGGGTGAAACTGTGCAAAAGAATTCCTAGCCAATGCTACCACCTGCTCTTGAGTCATGAGTCTAGGAAAAAAAACCAGATTGCACATCGAGTCTGCCTAGGGCAGTGCCACCCCATCCAGCACCAAAGATGGCATAGTCCTAGAATCAGTAAGCCTCAAAACCCAATTAGTCTGGCCAGAATTCAGCCAAAGCCTGTTGTCCTCTGTTTAGATTATCACAGCCTCCAGGTACCAGGATAAAACTTCACATCACTGATTAATTCACTTGGGACAAAGATGTATATAGTTGGGTAACATCAGCATAGTGAGGAGACTCCACCCTAAGGCAATGGATGAATTCACCAAGCGGCCTCATGTAGGAGAGAAGAAGAATAGGAATAGGAAAAGGGAGAGCACCAAAGAGGAGAGAGAAGAGCACCTGTGGCACCCCACTTAGTTGGGACTTGAGGGAGGGACCTCTCCTCCTTAATCACCACTAACTGAATCAACCCTGAAGAAAGGAAGCAATACAGCACAACATTATGCTATCCACCCCTAATCTTCCAAGTCAATGAAGGATATTCTGTTTGATGGTATTAAATGCTCCTGAGAGGTCAAATACAAGGATTGATGCAGGACCCCCATCTTACATGCCAGGAATCATCCAAGGTGCAACCGATGCTGTTTTTATCCCACATCTGGGTCTGAATCTTGATTGAAAAAGATATAGGTAATCTGCTTCATCCATGGCCTTTTGAAGCTACTGAATAATCACCTTCTCAACCAACTTCCCAAAAAGGAAAAGTTAGTTACTGGATGAAAGTCGTCCAGTATATTGGGGTCCAGGTCTCACACGGACACAAACAAACAATGCAGGTCACTTTAACTATCCACATTTGCTTCTAAATGTTTAACCACTGGCATCTATACCAATTCTGAGGTATTATTAATGCTTCAGTCCATTTTGAAGGATTCTTTATGACAAGTAAAAGTTATAGTCAGCTTAGCCATTTTAACTGTTTTCTACCTAGTGCTTTAGTTCCCTCTAGTGTCCATTTGCAATCTTCAACAAGCCTAATACCAGTTTAGTTCTGCTTCAGTCACTTCCCATGGTATATTATTTAATTATATGCTTGTTTTTCATATCGTACAGCAAAAATAGCCAACATTCCAAATCTCTCTGATCTCCTAGTTCATTTAAAACTTTCTGAAATCAATCTTTTTAATGCTTTTTTTCCAATTGTATATTATTTTACAATTTATCTTAAATCTCTGTTTAAAATTCCTTAAAGTTGAAGAAATAAGCTCACTATTTTAAAAGTCTTTAATATATATAAAGTATTAAACTGAGCATTTCTGAATGTTAATTAAAAAGTGAGTTTAGCTGGTTTAGTTTCTGTTTAAAAGGCTGACTGCTGCTCAATTGGCTCCTGGCACTCAAATCCATGGGAGACCATTGTTTTTTTTCTTTCATGAAGAGCTGCCATCTAGAATATAATCTCCCTTTCTCTCTTTCTCTGGATAGATTCTTTACAGCAGTGCTGTCTCCATTGATCATGGATACCTCTTCAAACAGTCCTTATTCACCTAGAAGTTCCCCAATATTCAAATATTCATTTCCACTGGAAACATTCAACACATGCACAAGAATATAGTTCATTAAACAGTTCAGCTATTCCATGTCACTATTCTGATTAATATTGACAGGGAGCTCAGAAAGATGCATGCAGTATTATGCATACTATATCTATAACTTCTTTGGCTGCAAAGATAAGATAAAAGCTTGCAGAGTGTTAGATTTCAACTTTTTATTTTCTGGGAAGAAAAAAATCAAACAATTGTATTAGACAGTGTTTTTAGGCCTTTCACATTCATTCCCATCACAATATTATTGACAAAATACCTCAAATCTCTGGATATTCATGGTCAGTGGCTTCTTGTAAATAATAAACTTAGGAGAAATAAGTTGACATTCTACTCTTTTATTCAAAACAGAAATAAAGGTGAGATATAGGATGAGTTCAGACCACCTGAATGCCAAAGAATTAGAATCACCAGAACACCAACAACAAGAAAAAAATTATTCTACAATCTTATCTAAACTTTCAGAAAACACCTAAAAAAATTTACAATTCTATTTAATATTATTTAATATACCAATGATCATTCTATATGCATCAGCTAGTCTGTGCAATAAAATATAACAGTAATTTATAACTTCTCCAGAATAGAATGGATGCATCTGAATCTCTTCTGTTCCAATTCTGAGATTCTATAATGCTCCAACACCAATCTAATTCCATGAGGCTCCAAGATAATGCAAAAAAGATAAATACTTGCATTGTTAACATAAAAGTGGAGGCATTAGATATGTCTCAGAAACATTAGCGCAACATGGAAAGGAGCTTGATTTGCATCTCTAGGAAAGTATCATGCTTCTCCTCATAACAATCAAGCTTTCCTACAAATCACATTTACTGTAATTCAAAATAATAATTTAAAAAATGGAAACAATGTTTTTCCCTTATTAGATTATGGAAAAAGGCTTTTTTCCAAATATTATCTTTAAACTGGTCTTAGATTTAGACTGGACTAGCTCTAGAATACTACAAGCTGAACCAAAGTTCAGATTTAGGTCCCTAAATTAATTTGCAATTACTATGCAGATATTCCTCAGATATTAGTGGTAATTGGGATCAGAATTTTCACTGCTAAGCAATGATTTCACAAAGCACAAACTCACAAAACTTCACGGCCTAGTAATGGCACTCCCCATTGCTGTCAGCAAGCAAGGTTTGTGGATTGTTAAGCAAGGACCTTGATGTTGATGGTTGTCATGTTTTTAATTTTTTAATGCTTTTATATTATAAGTCACCCAGGTACGAAATAGGCAGCAAATAAATTTCATAAATAAATAAGGAGTTCCTCACAACTTCCTACTGGCTTCCAACAACCAAGTGAGTAGGAAAGTCAGCAGGAAGTTGCAAGTCCCAGAGGGGTTTGCAAGCAGGCCAGCAGGCAGGTAAGTGGCTGCAGCAGAGCAGGAGAGGATGAATGAGAGGCCAATACAGTCCAGCATGAATGTAGCAAGGCTTGGGATGACTGCTGTGCAGTGAGAGAGAGCTTGTGGAAGAGGCCAATGTGGTATAAGCACCACGAGACTTGAGATGGTTGCTTCCAGGCAAAGGAGATTTACCCAAGTAGCTTGCTACTTTCTCTGCTGGCTTCCCCAAATCATATGACTGTGGGACACCGCACCCCACAGTCTTAAGTGCAAATCAGTTGCCAATTACCCCGATTGTAATCATGTGACTGTGGAGAATGTGGGACAACCAGAACTTCAAGGACCAGCCATAAGAATTCAACACTCATTCCATACCATTACAACTCTGAACAGACACTGAATGGGTGGTTGTTAACTGAGGACTACCGTTATCTCCAGCACTCATCTGGATGAGTCCAATATTAAACTTTTATAATAAGAATAATCATTTTGAGATTTACTACTGTTAGTATAAGTAATTTTCTCAGGCAAATTTTCTCAGCTTCCTTTAATAGTAATCAATATAGTGCAGTACTGCAGGTCACTTTAGCTGACTGTGTTCAGCAGGTCAGCGGTTCAAATCTCACCGGCTCAAGGTTGACTCAGCCTTCCATCCTTCCGAGGTAGGTAAAATGAGGACCCAGATTGTTGGGGGCAATGTAAATATATATATATACATTGCTTACTGGTGTACACCTAGAGAGTGCTTGCACTTAAAGCGGTATATAAGTCTCATAAATAAATAAATAAATGCTTTAAAAGGCATTGAATCCAAACAGTTTACAATTATGCTGAGAAAAAAAAGAGAACAGAAGAAGCAGCAAGCAACCAGCAGTCCCCAATGACATTTCTCTGGAATAGCTATGGCAACAGACTAATCTTAAGATTAAAGATCAGTTGGATTCAAATAAATAAATGAGAAAACTAGTCTTGGTTTTTGTGAATAACAAGTTATTGGAATAAAAATTCCAAGATTATCCTCTAATCTTCATCATAGTCTTTCTTGACACAAACTTGTTTCACCCTTAATTACCTTTAATTTCAGTACAAACGTTTGGAGCTCTCCCATCACCACAGTCTGGTCCGTAATATTCTTTTAACAATTTTGCTTCTGTGAAGTAATCATTTGTATCACATGGCTGTATCTCAAGTAGAATAGACTGCAATCTCTCTGATGTTTCTGTGACCAAACAGAAAATTTACTTTAAAATATATAATGACTACACAAAGTCAACCTGTTAGGATTGCCTCATCACTGTGTGAAGTTCTTGTTAGGGTTATGTAATATAACTCTTCTAATTCAATCAATGCAATTTCCTTAAAGTTCCTGATCTCTTATTCTTTTGCTATAAAGTTAACATTGTCACTCTCTCCTTTGACCCTAATGATCAGTCCATTTTTTCACCTTCAGCTAGCCATAATTTATTACATTTCAAATGGAAGCATTATGTTCCTCCAGACATGATATACTTCTACTCCTTCAGAAACAGCCAGCTCGATTGATGGAAGAAACTGTAGGAATGTAATATGAAAGATCTGGAAACTACAAAACACCTGAAGGCAGGGACAAGAAGCCAAAGCACCTGAAGGCAGGACAAGAAGCAACGGGTGGAAACTAATCAAGGAGAGAAGCAACCTAGAACTAAGGAGAAACTTCCGACAGTGAGAACAATTAATCAGTGGAACAGCCTGCCTCCAGAAGCAGTAAATGCTCCAACACTGGAAGTTTTTAAGAAGAGACTGGACAGCCATTTGTCCGAAATGGTGTAGGGTTTCCTGCCTGAGCAGGGGCTTGGACTAGATGACCTCCAAGGTCCCTTCCAACTTTACTACTATTACTATTACAGGCCATTAACCCTGCACTCTGTGATCCCATACAATGATCTACTCCAAATTTTTCCCTGGTTTTGTCATCCTTTCCCTCTATTGCTTTTAATTAAATTTTCTTAAGGCCAGACCCATTTTTCTAGTTAAAACAGTAGGTTATTGTTACTTATATGCACCACCAGCAGATGTGCATTTTACATATGCTTTGGGCAGACCATTTGGAGCCATAGGTTTATAGATAGCTCTGAGACTAATATTTGGCAGTCTTCTGTGTAACTTTAAAACTTCTCATAAAAGTTCAATACAGTCTTTAGGTGAGAACCATTTGTCCTATTCTAAACTGCTAGAGAAAGAAAAAAATAGGTGTGTCCCTATCCATTGCTTACTTCATCAAAGAAAAGGCATGGCAACTTTAAAGAAGGAATGGCCTCTCAGTCATGATAGAGCAGAAATAATTAAAGAAATGAATGTGTAAGAGAAAAATTGGAAAGGATTTGCCAGTCCTGGTTTCCATTCTTCTTCTTCTGTGTATGTTTGGAAATGTGAATGTCAACCACATGTGGGCCTATCAACTTTCTATCTTGACCATGCTTAAATTTGATCAAGGCACTGACTATACCAGGCAAACATTATGCTTTTATGTTATCATATAAATACAAAACATGAAACCAATCCAGTTCAGTTTTCAAACACATAGCTAGTAATGATTTTACTCCAATGGCTTGCATGGATTTTTCTGGAAAACAAGTTGTAAGTTTCAGATTTATGTCCCCTTCTTTTAAACTTCCTTTAAACCTCTTCCTTTAAATCCCTTCCTTTAAACTCAACTGGCTCCTGCCCACCTACCAGTTCGAAAGCACGCAAATGCAAATAAATTAATAGGTACCACTTCGCTGGGAAGGTAACAGCATTCCATATGACTTTGGCATAGAGCAGGGGTAGGCAACCTTGGCTCTTTTATGACTTGTGGACTTCAACTCCCAACATAGCTGACTCAGGAATTCTGGGAGTTGAAGTCCACAAGTCATAAAAGAGCCAAGGTTGCCTACTCCTGGCATAGAGCCATGCTGGCCACATGACCACGGAAACTGTTTTCAGACAACACAGCCCCCTGGGCCAACAGAGATGAGCACCATACCCTAGAGTGGGCATGACTGACAAGGAAACCTTTGTCTTTTTTTAACTTTAAACCAAATAAATCAAGTTTTTTGACCAAACCAAATCAAAGACTGAACACTTATGCTAATAAACTCTTCAGCCCATCACTCCTAATAAACATCATTCTCCTCATCTAAAATGAAATAGCAATTTGTCATAGCCTCAATGTTATTATTTCCTCGGTCCACATAGGAAGATGTTTGGGGGCTGAAGAATCAAAAGAAATTGTGAGAATATGTATGGCACGTGAACACAGTATGTGTTCCGCAAAATTTATAATCAGATGCTTTAAGAAAGGGTTTTTCAAATTGTTCTGCAGAACCTTGATGTAGCAACAAATGTTCATTTGAATGCAGCCAACTATCTGTCACTAGAACTTTGTCTATTGATCAGATGTCCCAAGAATTTTTTTTTACAAATTCTGAAATCTGAAAAAGTTTGAAACCTCTTGACTTAAGAGATTCTCTGAAATATACAATATAATCAGGGATGCCAAATTTTTGCATATAGCTGTATCAAACAGAAGAGGGGCTTATCCATTTTTTTAATGGATGTAAGTATGTTATATCTAGGGGGTTTCTAGGCTATTTCGGTCACAACTGAGAAGCTTATAATTATGTCTCTGCTAATTATATGGATGCTTAGGGCAAAAATTTATAAATCATTATTATTAATCAGCTACAATTGCAAATGACTTAGTGTCATGAAACTTCCAGCAAACAAAAGTTGATTTGAACTAGGCAATGCTCCTACCACAAGGTTCCATTTTAGGCCCAGTACTCTTCAATATCTTTATCAATGATTTAGATGAGGGAATTGAAGGGGAACTCATCAAATTTGCAGATGACACCAAACTGGCAGGAGAAGCCAACACCCCAGAAGACAAACTCAGGATCCAAAAAGATCTTGACAGACTTGAACAATGGACCCTATCCAACAAAATGAGTTTCAATGTGGACAAAAACAAAGTTTTACATTTAGACAGGAAAAATCAAAGGTACAAGTACAGACTGGGCGAGACCTGGCTTAAAAACAGTAACTGTGAGAGGGACCTTGGAGTCCTAGTGGATAATCACTTAACCATGAGCCAGCAGTGTGCAGCAGCAGCCAAAAAAGCTAATACAATCCTGGGTTGTATAAACAGAGGCATAGAATCAATATCACGCGAGGTATTACTACCATTTTATAAAACCCTAGTAAGACCACACCTGGAATACTGCAGCCAGTTTTGGTCACCATATTACAAAAAAAATGTTGAGAGTTTGGAAAGAATTCAGAGAAGAGCAACTAAGATGATCAATGGCCTGGAGACTAAAACTTATGAAGAACTGCTGCAGAACTTGGGTTTGGTTAGTCTAAAGAAAAGAAGAAATAGGGGAGATATGATAGCAGTATTCCAGTATTTAAGGGGCTGCCACCAACAAGAGGGGGTCAAATTATTCTCCAAGCACCAGAGGGAAGGACAAGCAACAATGGTTGAAAACTGATCAAAGAGAAAAGCAACCTGGAAATAAGGAGAAACTTCCTGACAGTGAGGACAATTAACCAGTGGAATAGCTTGTCCCCAGAAATCGTGGGCGCTCCATCACTGGACATTTTTAAAAAGAGGCTAGACAGTCACTTGTCTGAGATGGTACAGGTTCTCCTGCTTGAGCAGGGGGCTGGACTAGAAGGCCTCCAAGGTCCCTTCCAGCTCTGTTCTGTTCTGTTCTATTCTATTCCTCGGTCACTCTGAGACATATATTGGCCATATACTCAATAGCTGCATGTTCTTGAGAAATAATAAGCATTCATATCTCAATTTTACAATGACCCTGAAAATACAGCATCATATTGACCAGAACCAACATATATAGAGATAAGAATACTGGAATGCACAGTTCTGGGGGGCTCAGAAAAGGAAACTATTTGATTCAGCAAAGAGACATCAGGTTTGATAAACAAAATACATAAAAGTCATTGAAGTTAGTGCATTAAAAAAATCAGGAATCTTAGGAATATTCCTGCATTACCCAAGTCAGTATCCATTGGAATAAGACCTTCTGGAGATGAACTCTGAACTACAGGAGATACTACAGCAGAAAGTTTGTAGGACATCAGAATAAGTTTTCTCACTACTTCCTTCCATTCACTGGTCAATGTCATATGACTGTAACAAATAAATTGAACAAAGAACAATTGAACAAAAAAAAAATTCACTGTGAATCAAGTCACCCTAAAATTAATTATAAGTTTAAAAATAAAATAAATATGATAAATTAATGCTTATTCAATATAAACTCATCACATATAAATTACAGCTTAAAACTACAGAATTATTTTACTGCATGCAAGATTATATTATAATTTATTACATGTCATATTTCTTCTCAATGAAGGTTATATAAATAGATGAATCACTGGAATCCCAAACACAAAGAGATATACTAAAAAGGATACTTCTCAGTATCTTCTCAAGGTGTCTTATTATCTGAAGTACAATCTAAATTTCCCCTCCTCTTAGTAAGCATTCCCATATTTCATCTATATTTCCTTTTGGCACTATTGAAACTCGTGGTTACATCCTAGGTTAACAGGATTAATCCGATTAGATGCAACTGTTTTTCACTGAGGAAGAAACATAGAATTCTCTTCAAAAGATTCATGTAGTTCAGTCTGGTTATATCTTTAATACAAGACCACCATGGAATCCAGGCCACAGTCTCAACTGGAAAATTGGAAAGCATTCCAGAAGGCAATAGAAACTATTTACACAGTGTTGCCATGAAAACCACATACTTAATGGAACTGAGCTCAAATAAAGAGCATATTTGAGTTCAAATCAAGAGCATATTTTTTTATAAGTTTGCCCAAGCAAACTTCTATTACAGGAGTCATTGAGAGGCTATGCAGACCCTACAAATTCTAGATCTGCCCACAAGAATCTCTCCAAATTTTACCCACAAACTTTACTTATTGTGGCAGAAAGACAAAATGCATAACATGTGGAAAATAATTACACTGAATGAAACTTACATTCTAATTAAAATTTAATTTCATATAGCATTTGTTCTTGTTCCCCCTACTTTTTCCAAGGACTGTTGCCAGCCCACCATTTCAAGACCAAGCAGTCCTTCAGCTTACTCTACAGCAGACATGTCAAACACAAGGCCCGCCGGATGAGGCCCAGGGAGGGCCCAGATTTGGCCCCCCGGGGCTGTCCCAGAAATGGTAAGGGACCGGCCCCTGCTGCCCCAGCCCTGGCCCACTGCAACCCAGCAGGGTGCCTTGGAGCATGTGCAGGAAACAGAGAGCCATGCAGCAGCAGCTCATTTGCTTTAGCCTGCCCCTCCCCTCCCTGCTTAACCCTGTCAGGCCCAGTCAGGAGTGGAAGAGGAGGAGGCGAAGGAAGCCGAGGTGTTACAAAAAAGGAGAGCTTTCCCCATTCTTCCACTCCGTTCAAGTGCAGCTGAGGAAAAGGAGGAGGAGAAAACGGAAAGGGTGTGTGTGTGTGTGTGTGTGTGTGTGTGTGTGTGTGTAAGAGAGACAGAGACACAGAAAAAGCCAGGAGGGGAGGAGGAAGCCGAGGTTTTACAAAAAAGGAGAGCTTCCACCTTTCTCCCCCCTCCTCTTTTTTATTAACCTTTGTGTGTGTGGTGTTTCTGTGTGTGTGTGAGAAAGAGAGAAAGAGAAAGAGGGAAAGAGAGACACAGAGAGAGAGACAGAGAGACAGAGACAGAGAGAGATTGAGGCAGCAGGGAGTTGCAGAGTAAGCAAACTTACAAAAAGGGGATCTCTCTCTCTCTGTCTCTCATACACATGCACACATACACAGGAAGGTGGTGTGCAGGTGACTAGAGAGCAAACTTGCAGATTAGCTTTGTGGTCTATTCTTGCCTCCTCCCCTCCCTAAAATCCAGGCAATAATAAAACTCTTTGGATTGAATGGAAAGTTAGAAATTGGTGTGAATTGAAATTCAAAGGCCGAGTCAACTCCCCCACCCAAATTATTTCCTTCATCTGCTCTTTTATAATTTAATCCAGCCTTACCCAAACTAATATATTTTGGGTGTCATGAACCACAGTTCCCATCATCCTGTAACTATGCTGGCTAGAAATGCAATGCCTTATTTTCTCTGCATTATGCGCCTAGGAGGCAGTAGGTCTGTGGGATTTAGATGTATTTAAACATTTGTTTCTTATGCCTAATTTATTAAATCAACATCTAATTTGAAATTAAAAGTTTCTGAGAAATCCAGGGTAGTTTACAAGCACTAGCACTGCTTAAAACAATATTAAAAGTATGTATTTTAAGAAAGAAAAATAGTAGTAGTAATTTACTAGTGCTGTTTGGCCATAAAATGTGTTGTTGTTTTACATATGCCTAGCTCAACAGTGTGTTTGGAGTTGCCTCTAAATGGGTGAGGATTGCACTGTTCATATTTTCCTTGGGAGAAAGTTCTATAATGGGAGTGCTGTCTCTGAGAAGGCTCTGCTTGTGGCCACTGTTCTATAAACCAAACCAGGGGGACCATCTGGTCTAAATGGATGGTAAACATAGATGATTAGGGGGCTGGAGGCTAAAACATATGACAAATGTTTGTGGGAATTGGGTATGTCTAGCAGTGAAAAGGACTGGTGGTGACATGATAGCAGTGTTCCAATATTTGATGGGCTGCCACAGAGAAGAAGGGGTCAACCTATTTTCCAAAGCATCAGAAGGCAAATAATAGATGGAAACTAATCAAGAAGAAAACCAACCTAGAACTAAGCACTTGTGAAAACAACTAACCAGTGAAAAGGCTTGCCTTCAGAAGTTGTGGATGCTCCATCACTGGAGGCTTTTAGTAGAGATTGGATATTCCATTGGCTGGAATGGTGTATGTCCCCTGCTTGAGCAGGAGCTTGGACTAAAGACCTTAAAGGTTTCTTCCAACTCTTATTCTTTGAGACAAGTGCTGCCAACCTCTCCCCTCTCCTCGTCCCTTCCTGGGCACAGAGAGAAGGAGGGAAGGAAGGAGGGGAGTGAAACAGGAAAAAAGTAAGGGAAGGAAGGAAGGAGATGGGAATGAAAAGGAGGGAGGCAGGGAAGAAGGGGAGGGAGGAAGGAAGGAAAGAAGGAAAGAGAAGGAAGGAAGGAAGGAAGGAAGGAAGGAAGGAAGGAAGGAAGGGAAGAAATAAAGAGAAAGAAAGAAAGAAAGAAAGAAAGAAAGAAAGAAGGGAGGGAGGGAGGGAGGGAGGGAGGGAGGGAGGGAGGGAGGAAGGAAGGAGGGAGGGAGATTGGAATAAGAGGGAGGGAGGGAGGGTCTGAGGGAAGTCCTGCTTTAGCACTTGGCCACCAGCAGCCCTGTTGCCCTTTTGCCTTCCCCTGGTGGTCTCCCATCCTATTGCTGAGGATGCTTTGATTACAAAGCCAGGTTTCCTCACATGGAGAGGGAGTGGGCCTCCCTCTGACCCACGCACTTTGTCCTCCTGCACCCACCATGAGCAACCTGGCCAAGGAGAGTGAGCACAGCAGCAGCAGCACTGAGGAGATAAGTGCAGCTGGGCACCCCCTCGGGGAAGTGCGGCTAGGCTAGGCAGGGCTGTGGGGTCCTGGTGCCGTGGGAGCTCAAGGGCCAGGCTGGGCAATTGACCTCTGCTGCCTAGGGCTCTAGGCAGTCCATGCCACTGTCCAGGGGCCCCGTACACAGCCTGAGGCTCAGTGAGGCTCCTCCAGTGGACCATGCCCTGGTACTCGCCCCCTGTCCCACCCACTCTTCCCCACCCTCAGATGCGACTCATTCCTGCCCAGGCCTGCACAGGTGCCTGACATGAGTGACATGGAGCTGACCATGCCCACCCAGTAGGCCACGCCCATGCCAGCCACACCCACCCGGCCCCCCAATGGCAACCACGATGCTGATGCGGCCCTCAATGAAATTGAGTTTGACACCCCTGCTCTACAGCAACAAAGAAATCAATGAATGTGATTGCAATTCACATCAGTATTCAATATTACTCACTTTAATTGACACAAAGCCCCAGTGATACAGTGCACTCTGCCATACATTGGGAATGAAGCAGCTGCATGGAGTAAAGACCTCTCAGCTTGCAATATTTCTCTTTCAAGATTTTCCAACAAGTACTTGATAACTATAGATAAATAAAAGGACAGAAGGGTATAAGTCTTTGTAAATACCAAATCCTTACCAAATCCTAGTTTTATATTAAACAGACAAGCAAATCACACAAAAGCATAAAAATGACACTAGAGCCACTTATAGAGATAAAACTAGACCAGCATGATTCCTTGGGTCAACAATGGCAGAGCTTCTAATGTATTGCCTTCCCTCGAAAAGTTGGGATTCATTCAGAGAGGTATCTGCCTTGAAAATAACCCATGTTGAACAGTATAACACAATCAAACATCAGCACAAGAAATGTTTGATGACATTTTGTGTTATGTCATAATCTGTTTTATGATAATGTTTATGTCATAAAATGTTTTATAAAATTTAACAGATTTCAATTCCATTGGAGTCATAGATCGGACGCATTCTTTAAATTAGCCCATTTGGTTTAAAAAGCTTTGCCCTATGGTGCACCGATTTGCCCAGTTACAGGTTACAGGAATCAGTGTTTTAACAGGATATATGGATTGACTAGAGAATATACAGACAGAAAATAAAAATGAAAAATGCTTAAAGCTGTACGTTGTCAGACCAAATGTCTGTAAAATCAGCGTAATTTGTTGTAGCAAGTTTCCAAAGTCTAAATATGTAAAGTGGTATCAGACTGGATATGAAGGCCAGAGAATTGGGGGTTAGGCCATTAGAAAGAAAGATTGTTGCAGACATTTTTATGCCTTAGAAGTTTAGATGAAAATTCCCAGGTCAATAAAAATTTCAAAAAAGCAAATATACAGAAAGCTTCTAAGAGCTCATACATGAACGAGTTGGTACCTAAGATTGAAAACACAAGGACAAAGTTTAGGTTAAAACAGAAACATATTACATCTGAATATGAAGACTTTCTCTGGACATAATGCGATCATCTTTCAATACAGGATGGAAACTTTAAACTACAGAATGTATAATAATGACCGAATAAAGTGTTCTTCTCTAACGAGTCGGCAAGTAGATCTTCATTTGGCTGAAACATGCCCAGAGGTTGATAATTTTCTGAAAAAATCTTCAACAATTCTTTTTGATGTATTAAGAAGTTCAGTAAATAGGAAGCAGTCACACAATCATATGGCTTGGAACTTTGGCTGAGCTGCATAGCTACCTGAAACAATGGTTGTAGTTTTTCAGGATCCTGAAATATGCAGAAAAAAAAAGTTTTAAATACTAACTGGTGAGTCTAAATTGTAACCCGCTCAGTCATCTGGATATATAAACAGAAATCTTGACTTCTGATTAACATAGTTAAACAATGTCTAATCAGTGCCAGAAGAATTTTATGTGTGGTAATTTTGAAACTGTCAATATCTAGTCAACATGAGTGAATTGGATGATCACATAAATTTCATAATAGATAATAAATAAATAAATAAATCTGTGAGCTGTCCCTGTACCTGAAAATAAGGCAAGAAAGGATGAAGTTTCATTAGCAGATCAAATGCCAAGGTCTTTACTTCGTTAAAAGTGCTGGCAAAACAGTGCAACAAACTTTCGGCATGAGAACTGTCCACTTCTTGGGTTATTTGGAATAATTCTTGACTTTGGCCTATTAAAAATGAAAATATTTACAAAGACAGCTGATTTGGAGCATGGCTGGAAAAAAACAACAATCAACCATGAGCAATATCCCTAATGGATCTTATTATCTGGAATTACTTACCATATTAAAAACCCTAAATTTACATTATTATATGATAGACTATGGTGAGAAAAAGCTTTCTTATGCAGTAGGGAAATGCCACATGGTATCATTATCAATAATAGCAACATCAAAACAATATCTCATTGTTACACCGTTTCTGCTTTCAAAGGAGCCTAATATAAGAATTATAACCATCTTCAGAGTCTTTCCATGTGCACTTCACCAGAATTAGTATTGCTTACTTGACATCTATAACCACAGCTACATATGCATGTTCAGGCTTGCAAGTTCATTTTTTAAAATATCAGCTGCTGATACTGAAATCAATACGTATTTATTGCAGAAAGATCTTAGCCTGTATGAAGCCATCTGTCTTCCTCTTTCAGGTAGATGCCTAACTAACAGTTAAGGAAAAGCCTAAAACTAGGCTGTCATTGAAGATTCACAGCTACCCAGCTAGAGTTGTCCAGAAGTTGAGTCATGACAACTGCACTTATTTTCTTTTTGGTTTGAAACTTTTCATTTCAAGTAGTTTCTTCAATCTGAGTAAGTTGTTAGGGAAATCCATTTATAGCTTCCAGGGTGGTTTTCATTTCTCAACTAATTTGAACAGGTTCATTAGGTGAGTTGCTAAAAGTAGTTGCTCCTAAATCCTTTCTCCTCAGTGGGTCATTAAGTGTGGCCTCCCTGCTGAACCGGTGAAGTGGGTCTTTATCATCCTGGGGACTGATGCTTGAGCAGCATAAAAAATAGGGGATTGTGTCTGAGGCCTCCATTTAACTGAGGGAAGGATTTTCCACTTTGACATAAATGGATTCCTTCAATCCTCTCTCAAACCATCTCAAACCATGGACAGGGAAGGTAGATTGTTATCTATCTTTCAGGGAAGGTCATAAATGGCTTATCATGTGATTGCACCTCTCTGCAAAATCATAATTGTGAGTTGGTCATGAGAGCACCTGGATCATGATCACATGCTGTAATAACTGAACTTGAAGACTGGTTGTACATCTATTTTTTTTTTCAGTACCACTGAAAATTTAAACAGTCATTTTTAAATGTAAGCCAAGGACTACTCGTGTACCTTAGTGGAAATATATCTGTAGACTCCTTGTTCTGAATGGATCTCAGCATGTACTTTGTTTCTCTAACTGAAGCATGTCAAGTCAAAAAGAGAGCCATAAAATAAACAATAGCTTCTTTCTCAGATTTGTTTCTGATGAAAGCAGTCATCACTTTTAAGTGCATAAAAGAGCAACTTAAACCATACCAGCTATGTTATTTAAGGAAGGGACCCTCCAGCATGTTTATAACTACAGGTAGTAACATTATATCATCCAAACATAGTTCTTATAATCTAATACAGGGGTTCCCAACCGGGGGTGCTCATACCCCCTGCGGGTGCAAGATGATATTGCAGTGGGTGTGAAAACTTGGGTTTTCAAAATTATAGTGTATATGCATAATTCATTGCCATTATTTCAAACTTTTGTAAGGGGTGCGAGAATGTATCAGAAGCGTTCTAGGAGTGAGGGATATAGAAAAGGCTGGGAGCCGCTGATCTAATATAAAAATATTCTTATCCTTTAACAATTTTATTTTTGATATGAAAAAATATTTTAAAACTTACATTAACTTAAGTATTTCCTGTAAAATCATTTTAATATGATTCTGTTCTTTAAGGTAACCTACCTTCTGAATTAGGAAATATGTCAGCTATTGTTCCCAAAAGAGTCAGTGCAGTAAATCTGCTTGAATGGGATGAACCAGGAAACAAGGATTCAAAAAGTATACTGCAGATGGAAGAGATGAAATCCTAAAGATAAAGCAGTAATTACATTTTTACCTGCGATAATGATCAAATACAATTTTCCTTTGGAAAGAGGAATACATGTTTTTAATCTATGCATATATGTAGACTATTGTGGGGAAACTCTCAGTTAGGCTGGAGAGAGGGGCCAAGTGAGCCAAGGTTGAAGTCATTGTAAACTGCAAATGGTATAAGCATGACCTCCCCCCAAAATTCATGAAGTCTTATCTGGAGCTCCCAGGAGAAGGCAAGCAGTCTGCTGAGATTCTTGTGACATAGGTGATAAACAATGAAGTTTCAGCCTGAGGCTATTCATGAGTAGATCTGGTTGCTTATACCTAATAATACCATATATTTGAAATCTATGTGTGAAAAATTCTTGGTGTCCTGGTTCACTTACACATCAACCAAATCATCCCTCCTTATCCTCTGATCCTATAACACAATAACTAGGTCAAGGCCTGCTATTCTGGAGAATACAAATTATCCATGAGTCTTCCATGGTTCTCTTATCAGCCTTTGTGTCAGCAGAATGTGGACAAGCCTTCACTGAGTCCACTGGCAGAGCACGCAATAGTGGTCACAGTTAAGGCGCCCCATCTCATCAGAGTTTGAGAGGTACATTCTGCAGCTGCCAAATTATGTAAATTCTTCAGTGCAGTGCCCTACTCTTAGAAAGTCCACAGCTCCGTCACTTTTTCTTGGAGGAATAAGTATCTTAGACACTATCCCACAGCTGATTTCAACAACGTGTGCCTTGGGGAAGATGGGTTGACCACTATTTTCCTAGCCTAGCGGTAGCTACAGTAGATTACCAGGTACATATAAAATGCTGCTCCCATCATTAATGTTGTAAGCAAGTTTTATGAACTCAGCCATTGAGTGAACAGCTTATGCATTTTAACTTTTCCTAGTCTAAGGTAAAATTAGCTTCTCTACTCAGCTGTCCCATTCTGATAACCTGAAGGTTCTACCTGGTCCTCGAAAGATGGATTGCCTAAATCTTGATTTTAGAACTAGCTAACTAGAAAGCTTAAGCAATAGAAAGAAGACTTTTTCACCAATTTAGAAAAACTGACATGTAAATTCCTGCACAATAAAAAGGTAAATTTTGCAAAACTGATTTTGAAATCCATTCACTTAAATTAGCCATCTATATGGAGTACCTATATATTTTGTTCTTTTCTTTTCAAAAAGCCTGAATAAACAGAGCAGCAAAGATGAAATTGCAGAGTATACAGGGACTCTGCAACTTACAACCAAAATTGTAAATGGAATCTTGGTTGTTGAGTAAAGTGGTTGTTAAGCGAGACACCCACATGACTTCTGCACTTAACAACAATCCCAACATTCCTGGTTGCAATCATTAAGTGACCTCCCAGGTCACTAAATGGACAGAATGAAAAGGCTGCCTGCTTCAGCTCTTTCACTTTCAAATGTTCCTGCAGCCCACCAAAAGATTTCAGCTTCCCTCCATGCATGGAGGAAAAAATCCTTGAGAGGTTGTTTTCAGCTTCCTTCTGTCCTGTCCTCCCCACTCTTGCAACCTTCCCTGCCGGCTTCCCCTTTGATTTTATAGGGAAGCCAGCAGAGAAGATTGCAAATGGCAATCACATGATCATAGGGTGCTTTGCAATTGTTTGTAAATGCAAGCCAGTTGACAAGTGCCCAAAATGTGGTCACATGACTGAATGGGGGAAGGGCTTCTGCAACTTTTACAGTAGCCAGAAGTGCTTTACTGAGGCTATCATGATGTTTGATGGTCACCTCTAGTCAGTTTCTTTCTTTTTACCTTGTACTAACACGGAGTTGGTCCTGACACAGAAGTGCATTTTTTGTTGAACAATTTCCTCCGATCAATGACACATGCTTTCTATTAGAACATACACAAATACTTATATGGTATATTTTTATCTTTTAAGCATGATATAATTCAGCAATTTTTGGTGCTAACCCTAAATAAAACTTCAGTTTGCATGCACCATAGCAGTGTTTCTCAACCTTGACAATTTTAAGGCATGTGGACTTCAACTCCCAGAATTCCACAGCCAGCATTGCTGGCTGTGGAATTCTGGGAGTTGAAATCCACATACCTGAAAATTGTCAAGGTTGAGAAACACTGCCAGAGAGCCTTCTATGATATCACAGCATAACTAACAAGCTGACTGCCTGTCCTGCATTATGTGTATATTCTATCAATACCAATCTATATTTCAGCTGTGAGCACCCAGATTTCTTTTCAAGAAAAGAGTACAAGAATTAATATCACTTTCCAGGAATAAAAATGAACAATAAAAACTTACTAAAAACATCACATTCATAGACAAGAATTTTCTATACTTTTCAATTTCAATGTGCACAATTTCAATGTGCACATAATACACATTGTTTAATGGTTCAAATCTACTCCAGCAATATAGTTGATTGATTCTATCCTGTGTCTTCAGGCCTGTGAAAGCTCAAATGCTTTGTACATGTAGCATAAGACCCAGTTTAGTTTTGTACATGTAGCATAAGACTCAGTTTAGGACAGAACACATTATGAAATATTTTAAAAGGCAAGCACAGTCAATACTGAATTAAGTTCATTTCCTTTATGTTAGAGTAAGATAATTTTACATGACTTTTTTTTCTATCTCATACCTTAATTTTATAAATCACAGAAAATCAACTGCTTATTTTACTTTCCTCTTCTGTGGTTACTGAAATATTTGAAATTTACACAAAAATATTAATTATTTAGATTAGAGCAATTTACAAAACCTACTTGATACTGTTGCAAAGTTGTAGGTGGATCCCATATAAGTGATTGATTAATTAGACCTTGTTTAGACTTCAATTGCTGCATTTTATGAATTGCCTGGGAGCTTTCATATATCCGGCAGAAGAGCTTTTTTTAAAAAACCAAAAACAAAATAGAATTCAATTAAAAAGATAAAAAATGGCATTACAAATTAGTTTACATATTTAAAAAATCAATAAAGACTTCATGGAATTTCATTTGTATTGCATTTCCTTATAGCATTTTGAGAAACAAGAGTATGTTTTACATTCACATTTTAAAATTACCTTTTTCAGTAACGAACAAATCTGTTGCCTCACTGCTGCTGATTGGTTGTTCAAGTTGTATCTAATAAAAAACTGTATCAGTTGCATTTCTTCTATGGAAATTACTTCTGTGCTACGGTGACTTTCACATAGTAAACCCAAAGCATCTATTCGGACCTTTAAAATTAGAAGCAAATTTTTAATTATCTGGTTTCTCTGAAACATTAACTCTAACATTTCAAACGTTGAGAGAGGTACCTCATCGTGTTGGTGAACCAAACCTTGTTTTATACAGCTCACAGGCACAAGGCCGTCTTGTAGTATGATTGCAAACTGCAAGTGCCCATGAGCCCTGGCCGTTCTCAAGCATGCCATCAGGGCTCCAAGAGCTCCTCTGGTTTTGAAAGATCCTTAATAAAATACATAAATTCCAATTAACAAAGATAATGGTTAGTCACTCATTTCCTTCTCAGCTAAGCATGCCCATAAAGATCATTTCCGCCAAACAGATTAATCTAGCTTAATTTGTATGATACACACAGATGTGACTCCATATTACAAGCATTATCATGGCATTTAAATATTAAGGCCATATAAATATAAAAATGCTTTATTGGAAAGGAACAGCTTATAAAGCAATCATTTGAATTTGACCAAAGACATGGCTATTCTACTGACTGGAAGACATTCTATGAAATAATATGAAAGTCCTTCATAATATGAAAGTCAAAGTTTCAATAAAAACAATAAAATCATGTTTTTATTAAGGTTAGGGAAAAATATGGTTATCTTTAATAATGTTTATGAAGAAAACTAATCCAACGGGGAAATGACCAACTTTACTTAGTTTGTAATAAAGAAAATAAAATTTGTATTATTAATTGAAATATTTCAGAATAGAAATTTGAAATATTTCAGAATAGAAATTCGAAAGTATGTTCCCAGTCACCAAGAGCCATATTTACTTATCCTTTAAATATCTAAGAACTTGGAATTCTACTCTCCCCCAAATTCCCTTCAAAAAATAAATTTAAAAAAACACTATCACCCCAAACTCAGCCTATTTATGGACACATTATACTACAACATGTTCAGTATGAGATAAAAGGTCTTACCAACATTAGACTCTGTTGAAATTTGAAGGATTTTAATCATGTAGTTCACACTTTCTGGGCTACATTTTAGCAATTTTGGTAAGTAATAATCTGTTACATAGGTGGCTTGTTCTGGATTTCCATCACATAAGATCAAAAGCAGAGGAGAAACCCATGTCTCATGCCAACTATCAATCCAAGTGCTTCTTTCCAAAGTGGATATAAGATGCCTCTTGTGATTCACAAACATGATTTCCAATAAATCACTTGCATAAGGTGCAAAAGACTGATCATTCATTACACCCAAGATTTGTACAGGAATTGTTCTGTCAATTTCCAAAAGATTTTCAATGCCAATACACTCCACAAGATATCCAAGTGATGAATATTTGCCTTTAACATGCCATTCTAAACCTAGCAGGCTTTCAGTTAATTCTGAGAAGAAAGGGTCTGGTTTTATTATGGATTCTTTCACAGCAGTCTGATGAATTTGAAGCAGATTTTTAAATATTAGCTTGGTCTGGTACCTAACTGCATCTAGTGGATGTTCCCAATGTGCGTACACATAGTCCAACATTTTACCAATGGTTTCCGAGTTTCCATTGAGATTGAACTTCAGAGTTCTTGAACTTGATTGAAGACAATCCATTGCTACATTGGTCCAAATAGCTAGAATTCTGGATAGAGATGCTGCCATTACAGACTCTTTTAACCTTGGAGAAACAGAGTAAACTATAACAGAAATACATGAACATATTTTAAAACAAACTGAGTATTAATGCTCAAGTGTCAAGGGTCACAGATGTAGATTTTTTTCCTCCTTATTCCACCTCTTATTTACATTGATGTGAAAGCTTTTGATTTATAATAAAACCATTTCTTATACTTTAATTATTTTTTTAGCTGTGCTCAATGTTTGATTTTTTTTTCTTTCTTCTTCACAATTTCTTTCTCTTTCTGGGTTATATATTTTAGAATATATGCAAGCTGCTCTTCGGATGCAGAAATATTTCTAAGTAGTAGGGAAAACTATAATGGGAAATGTGAATCTAATTTACACTGTTAAAAACATAAAAGCAATGCCTGGTACCTTCTATAAACTGGATGAAGGAAAACAAATTGATGCTTAATGTAAGTTGGTAATGGTGCTACTTGTAAGTAAAAAAAGGGAGTTCAAACAATAGTTGGACCATCTTAAGTGCCTCTACAAAGTAAGTGACAATAAATAAAGTTAAAGAAAATACTTTTCGATTTCATTTAACTATATAGTGCCACCCATTTTGTGTTTTACAGCTGAAAGAAAAAAAACTTTGGCATATTCAATATAAAGTCCTTTACACAGCTTGAGAAAAAAAAAACCTTCTGACCAACTACATGATATTTTCTACAAAAATCCAATATCATTGTGCTCATGTAACAGTAATAAGGACAGTTTTTATGGCACTACAATAGCTGGGTGATTCCATGAAGACCTAGTTGGTCATTAATGCAGAACCCAGCTTAGAATGAGAAAAAGGGCCCATCTAGAAAGAAACAGAAATGCAAAGTTTGTTTTGCTTAATACTCTATACACATAAACAAAACTCTCTAAGTCATTAATGTATTGCTTTGTCAGCAGTCAACTTTAACCTGTCTGCCCACTCATTTATCCATTTAAAAATTCAACTGGCAAGAGATTGCATAATACTGCACTACTGCTTTATTGACATAATCTACCCTTTGTCACCTTATCTTCTTTAGAAAGACTAGAATTTGACACTTAAAAAAAAAAAAGAACTGAAATCTGGAAGACCAACTGACTCCTCCCTTGTCCCCAATGTAGATGCCCATATTCTGACAGCTTTTCTAACAGAAGATCAGGACAAATATGTTTGAAAAAAATATAATAAATGGTGTATATATTTTTCTAAGGTTTCCCTTTAGCATATGATTCTACATATTTCTAAATTTTTACCCAGTTTAGCAAATTATCCAGTCTAAAAATAATTTCAAATTGGTTTCAGACTAATTTCAAGTTCAATTCTGGCTGAAGATGAAATTTAAAAATGCTTATGCAACTCTCTGTTCTATCATGGCTGGGGCATTATATTGTATACAGCTGCTAATGAAAAATATTAATGTGTAGATACAGCTCTCCCTCTCTTCTTCCTTACTCTCTGACTGCCTAAAGTACTTCAGAAGATTAGGGAACTCTGTAGAAAAGAAGTGGTAGAAAGGAAAACAATAGGCCAAATCAGCCTCATTGTCTTAGTTAGACAAAACCATTTCCCCATGAAGTTAACAGTGCTTAATTCCAGATAGGCAGACACAAGACTGTAGCCATGGGGAGGCATTTACAAATAATTTCTGCCTATTTTCTCTACAATAACAATTTTATGACACTCTCTCTAGCCAGCTTTCATGCAAAAGGCAGTCTAGAACCCACAGAGTTCTGGTTTCTAAACCAGAACTTCAATTACTAAATTCACACTGGCTCTAAATATTCTATTTAATGTTATATTTCATTATTCATAGGATTTACAGTGCAAGTTGAGCCTTGTCAATGAAGAATCTGAGTTTCATTTATATTATTAAAACTATAAAAAATAGATTTTACCGTGTGCTTAAAGTCAGCAAAACAGAGGCTATATCCAAGAGTAGTTTCTCTGCATTCTCTTCCATGCTGTGATCTTTCCAATCTAACATAGCAAGTGCTCCATGGCAAAGAAAAAGGAGGACTGAGTCAGAAAGTTCAGCAGTACAAAGACCACCACAGCTGACCACAAACCACTTTGGCACATCAGAACAATTTAATAAGCCACAAATCAAGTCACTGATCTGCAAAAAAAGCAATGGAATATAACTATCATATAAGAGGGGAAAAAAAATAAAAAGTATGGTTTACCAGATCACTGGAAGGCAAGAATTTACAACAAAACTGGCAAAATGCAAGTTATTTCTTATACACCTGACAATGAATGGAAATTATGAAGCTAAATTTCAAATAGTACATACTGTATGTTTCCAAAGCTGTCCTGTTCTAGTATTTATGATTGCTATTTGTCTCAATTTTTACTCCCCAAGCACATGCCTTTTCAAGGTGCATTATAAGCTATCCCCAAATCTGTATAGGATTGCATTTACTCATTGTCAAAATTCAGATCCATAGGTTGAGTAAATCTGTGGGACCAAGAGGTGGCGCAGCAGTTAGAGTGCAGTACTGCAGGCCACTTTAGCTGACTGTGTTCAGCAGGTCAGCGGTTCAAATCTCACCGGCTCAAGGTTGACTCAGCCTTCCATCCTTCCGGGGTAGGTAAAATGAGGACCCAGATTGTTGGGGGCAATGGAAATATATATATATATATATATATATATATATATATATATATATATATATACACACATACATACATACATACATACATACATACATACATACATTGCTTACTGGTGTACACCGCTTAGAGAGTGCTTGCACTTAAAGCGGTATATAAGTCTCATAAAATAAAAATAATAAATAAAAATAAATTATAGTTGCAATTTTTTAAAAATCAACTGATAATTGTCCCTGTGAATTCACTGGGATTAACTTCCAAGTAAGTTTTATCTTGTCCCAAAGCGGTTTATAGTTAAATGTTATCTGATTGCACTGTAGCAGAATTTACATAAAATATGAAACTTTTAACTAATATAGAAATGGCTACTCTTTCAGTTACTTCTCTTTCTTCAATTAACTTAATATTTCAAATACACATTCAAAATTAATTTTATGCATATTTTTACTTTTTTCAAAAGAAACACACTAACCAAGCAAGGTAACCTCTCAACAGGTTCAAACATAGTCTTAATAAAAAGAACAACAGCCAATCCCGCTGAAGTCTGGACTGTTTGCAGAAGGTCTTCTAAATAAAAGAAAAAGATACTAGAATTATAAATGGTGTTTAAAGTACTTGAGTACTATCTTGCTTTTCTGAAATAATAAGGTAATTCCTACTATATTTTTTATATTGCCTCTAACATGCTAATTCTCATAATCATACCAGTCACTAAGCAAAAAAGCGCTCCAGTCACTAAGCAAAAAAGCACACGACCGTGCCAGACTTATGATATCACTTCTATTGTTAAGCAATCACAGTGGTCGTTAAAAGAGACATCACATGACAGCAACATGCAATTTCACATCTGCATTCTCCATTAATTCTGCTAGTTATGAAGACTGATTTTCAAAGGTGTCTTTTATTATAACCATTATAATTTTGAACAGTCACTAAAAAGATAGTTGATACGTAAGGTATTCCTGTATCCTTTTTGCAAGTAGAATTGCATTCATAGAAATTTTTAAATCCAGTCCAAGTTAAAAAAAAATAAGCAAGAGTGACATTATTTTAATATAAAGATTCTTATTCCTGAGTTTAGCTTTCTCTCTCTTTTGAAATAAACTTATGAAGCAAATTTTAAATGAGGGGGTGAAAATCATTAAATAAATATCTCATATTCTTCAGACTTGTTATTAATGGCCAATGGCCAATGACCAATAAACAATAAAATAGTTTTAAAAACTTAAATTATTAGAACTATTTACCATTGTTTAAGAAGCATATAAAGCTGTTCAGAAGTCCACACATACATTGCCAAATGGGAGAATCCAATTTCTTCCAAAAACATCTCTGTATATTTTCCAGAACTCTCTGAATCAATGTCATGGAAACTTTAATTCCCATAAGCAAATCATGCATCAACCGAGTTTGAGCAATGTGATTTCCACTAAATTTCCTTTAAAAAGATATATATATAAAACAAATTACTATTTCAAATCTGCTTCTGAGGTCTTTTAACCACCAAAGTAGATTTTGGGAGCAAACTTTCCCAACCTTGAATAAAAGTCCAAAATTGTTGGGAAGAATATGCAGAATATCTAAATAGATTAAATACCAGAATTCAAAAATGTTATCACTTAAATTTCAAAACTGTTTTGATAAACTTTATACCACTAAACCAAACAAAGCAAAATTTTAACTTGAGGAATATGCCGTATATAAATATCAGATTGCTACAGCTAAAAGAAGGTATTCTCCCAAATAATCTTTAAGTTTGCATTTTACATTTTTCACACTTTACATTGCAGCTTGAGTACTGGCACTTACCGATTTTCTTCTTGTATTTTAAGTACAGATTTCAACAGGAATTGAAGAGCTATGGAAATATAGTTTTAAAAAAACATATAAATTAGAATTGAGAATTGAGAGAGCTTTCAATATCCTCATCCTTAACCTTCAACTGTAATATCCATACTGAATTCAGTGAAGCGTTCCGCATGTTGCTCAAGTACTGTATATACAGATAATCCTCACTTATCAACTGCAATTGTGACCTGGAACTCTGTTGCTATGGAGCACATCACAGAAAACATCACAGAACTGTGCTGCCTTACAATATCAGTTCCACTTAGTAGTGGTTATGCAAATCATCACAGTTCATTAAGCATAACATCATGTGATCATGACTTGCAACTTCTTCCGGCTTCTCTATTGACTTTGCTTGTTGGAAGCAGCTGTGAAGCCTCCAAAAGTTGTGGGATGCTGCAACCACTGTAAGTATGTCCTGGTTGCCAAGTGCCCAAATCACGATCATATGACTGCAGGGATGCTGCAACAGCCACAATTTTGAGGACCAGTCATAAGTCTCCTTTCTTAGTGCCATCTTAACTTTGAACAGTCATTGAACAAATGGTTGTTAAGCAAGGACTACCTGTAGTAGGACAGTTATACAGCATCTGAATGTCTGAAAGACTGCCTATTACTATAAATCTACCCATTATGAAGAGATAAAATCCAATGTTGTATAAGCAGACATAGATCATGCAATAGCATTTCCTCTTATACGTATTTTCCTTCCACCCACAATCTCTACCTGTGTCTCCCTACAGAATTTGAGAACTCTAAAACTGGCTGCAGGAAGACAGACAACTGATTTTCAGAAAGGAAATCCTTCCAGTATTTAAAAACTGTAATATCTCAAGATATAGAAAATGCTTTTAGCAACTTAGCAACAGAAAAATGCTTCCTATAGAGACTACTATGAAGCATTTTCATCTCATATTTTTCTCTCATTAACAGAACATTCCAACCCAAGAAGAGGTACCAAGCATTTACCTTCTTTGAATAGTATAGTCACACATGATTTACCTGAAAAATTCAAGTACACATTTTAGCATCTTATATTGACTAATCAAAAAATATTTTTTTAACATATAACATATTTTAAAAATGAATCATACCTATATTTATAAGTTCCACACAAGAAGCAAGATTATCTATAGTTTTTCTAATGCAGGAGAAATTTGTAGTTGCTAATTCTTCCTTAAGGCAGACAACAAAACTCTCTGTAGCTTCTGCTATAAGCAGTTCTGGAAGGTCATTCAGGCAACTGTAAATAAAAAAAAAGCATTGCCACATTAAAATGTAAATATTAAAAATTTTAAGTTAAAAACCATATAAATGTTTCTGTCTGAGCACCACAATCTCTTCAGCACTATTTTGTGTTACTGGTTTCGATACGAGACTTCAAAAGAAATCAAAGGAAAATGGAACATATACAGAAAAAGCAGATCTTCAGTTAAACATTTCATTTCATCAAATGTTTCCTGTCTTGCATCTTTGAAATTACACAGCCCATTACACTTTTCCCAAAAATGTAAATATTAGAGGATTTGAAAATATAATCAGTAATTTATCTGAAGGCAAGCAATTTGCTAGCTAGAGAGACATTCCCTAAAGATGGACTCTAGCACGTGTCCAAAAGCTCAGAAGACAAAAACCTTGGACCCAGATTGGATCCTGCAACATTATCCTGGGACACGTATATTCACCTACATTCGTTATTTGCTGAATATCACAAAATTCTTTAACTAAGGTTTGTATTACTACATCACACGTAATATCTCTACCTTTAAGATTTAGTGAGTACATTTCAACACATATCAATAAAGACTGAAGGTAAAGAATAGGATTATAAAGTCAAGAATGCTTAGAACATCTCAATGAATATGACTGTTTTAATCATTTCTAAAATTTATATCTCATACAAAATCTTTTATGTCATATAAAGTCCACCACCATTTATATCATTCATTTTCTCAATATCCATGTTCCCCTGAAGACCATCACAGAAACATGAAGCACTTTCTTAGTATAACATTTAACTAATACCTTGCTAGGACTTTTTTCAAAGGGTTCTTTATATCCAAAGATAAGAATGTTATCCCCAAAATATCTAAACAACTTTTAACCATGTTATTACATGAAGACGTGGAGTCCATCTTCTCCAGTAAAGGCACAATCTACAGATGACAAAAATAAAAATAATGTAACTTGCATTTTTTTCAAAATATACATAGGTGTTTGTGTGTTGTGTGTAATGTATATATCAGGTTTATGTAAAAGTCAGTAAGAAGCACAGTATGTATTAACAGAATGCAAAACAGAATGTATAATAGAAACATAACCTGCAACAAAACATTAGAGTATGGGAAACTCCAGGTCACTGTTCTACCCTTATTTATTTCAGAACCATTTTAGGATATTTATTTCTAATCCCTTCTGTGTAAATTTCCATCTGTCTCCCAACCCCTTGGATATCATTCTTAATTTTATTGAACATAAAGTCAGGATATAATCTTTTACTTTTTAAATTCTTAATATTAATTTAACACTTTTATCAGAATTCTTCCAAGCATGAAAATAACCTTATGTTTCTTACTGGTTTCATCTTTTCCACCAGTCACTATAATTCACACAAATTAACAAATTTGATTTTGCTATTCATATTTATCAGCCTTTCCCAAGTAGATATCCTTCAACTTTGCTGAAGCAACCATTTCAACAGTGACTACTATGGAAGCTATAGTTCCAACATACTTGGAAAGTGCCAGGCTGGGGAAGGTCAGACTACATAATGATTTGGATAATCTTAAAAGATGAAATACTGCTCCTTCTTGACTTTTATTCTTGCAATTCATGAATCAAATGCCTTGCATTTTCAGGCATATAGGTAATTCTATTAAACATCTCTAATATGAAATTAGCTGCTAATCAGCATAGAAAATAACTTACTTTCTTACTGGGCTAATTTGTCTATCTCACATCCTAGGCAGTTCACAGCAAATAATAATATTAAAATACATCATATCCTCTCCCCCAAGGAAATAGAACCTCCTACATTGTTAACTACTTGACTCAAACCCATCCTAGACCATGTTTGGAATAAAAACCAAGATCTTCATGGCCTTTCAGAAAGCTAAAAGGAAACAGTCCCCTTGAATCTTGGATGGGAGACTATTCCAAATGATCTTTCCAAATAGCTATGAAAAAAGCACATTTGAAAGTTTCCACTAGGTGACAACATTTAACAGTAAGATAATATATCTTGCAATAGTAACAGTACATAAGTATGAACTTATAAACAGTATTCACTGTTTTAAAGTAACATTTGTATCCACCACTCTATTTTAAATTGTAGAGTAATAATTGGATCCAACAATGGTGTCCCACAAAGAATAAAAAACAGATTCCTCTCACTTCCTGGCACCACTAATGTGCATTCCAGATTAAAGACTGGGAAGATTCTTAAGTCAATACTGAGATAAAAAACCAACAGGATGCTCTATGTCATCAGCAAAGTCTAGTCATGCAATGCTGGATGTAGCTCTTAAATTAAACAAATACATGATCTAGCATTAAATAAATGTTAAGGAATAACAATTTGATTTTCTCATTTGTAGGAAGGATAAAGAACATGGCCAAAGTGAAATTCATGTGCACAACTGTGCTCATTTTTTATTTGTATGTAAATAAGACTATATAGCATGCATTTAACCTAATTCCATGTTATTCTTTTTACTAGTATAATTAAAATCAAACCTGTTTGATCAAATTAATTTGCTGAATGCCATCTGTCAACTGTGCACACTGCAATAATAGAGAAGCCAGGTTTTGTCCTTCATCATCTGCAAAAGCTGCGCATTTAGAAAGCAAAAATGTTTTAATAGTTCAATAGTCTACATGACAAAAGCTATTCCCTACTCCTCCCTTATACAGGGCTGCATTCAAACAGTACACCTTTTCATGACCTTATTTTCCTGAACAGTTTCTTGAGAATAAACCCACCTGAACAGTGTAGAATTCAGCACAAATCAAATAACTAATCACTGCTATTAATGTTGAGGATATAAATGATCCAGATAACAACAGCATAGGTATTGTTGAGCATGTATGCTCCCTATGACATCACTCCTTTGCAAACAGCACTTCAATTCAGATAGAACAGAACTGATTGTCCAAATGTTACCCTTAAGAAATAGAACTTAAGTGCAATACAATATTGAGCGAGACTTGTTCATTACTAATATAAATAGCCCATTCAAAGCTGAATGACCAACCTGCTTCAGAAAACCAGAAAGTCGGAAGGGCATTTCAAGCAAATCTTTAATACAGAACATTTTTTTAACATCACACATTTTATAATTTCTCTAATTTGCTTTTCACTGAAGAAAATCTTTTTTTTCAAATTGGGGTAGAAAAAGCATATAGACATGTAGACGCAAAAGGGCTGATATTCTCATCTTTAATTCAAAATGTACCCACAAGGGAAATTAGTTTAAAAAAAATCATTATAGCACCACTAAATTATATCTACAGAGACAAATTAAGCAACTTAATTATACTTACAGCGAAGTCTTTCAAGCTGTTGGTATTCAAGAACAAAGCTATCAACCTGAATTTCTTTCTTCTTCTTTAAAACCATTTTGGTAGATTAAAGAATTACCTATTAAAGAATAATATATTTGATATATTAGGACATTGGTTTAAATACAAAATTTAAAAATGAAGTCTTTTTAATTCAGACTTATACTTTGCAAAATCTTTGTCTACCTTATTTCTATATACTCTGGAGAAAAGGGTTTAGGCAAGATTTTCATTCAGACTTCATTAGCCACTATTTCCACCTGAAATACACAAACTCAATCAAAACAAAATCCGCAAAGGTCCAGCAGTCAGAAATTTAAAGCCAAGATTCCAGATGAGGAATCAGCATCTTACTTCTGAAATATTTTCCTGAGAGTAAATCCACATGAGCAATATTGTAACAAAACTAATCAATACAGATTACCTAATTTCAGGTTTAACAAATACTTATTAACAAGTTCCCCCTAGAAGGAAAGCCTACATGTTATCTTGTTTTATTTCTCTATGTACAGTTTGGAAATATCATGTTTTATGATTTATGCCATAGCATTTCATTTCTACCTTTTTTCTACATTACTATTTCTTCCTGTTTCATGATATAGAGCACGGATGTCAAGCTGGCAGCCCATGGGCCGGATGCATCACACTCAGGCCATGCCCACCCTGGCTCCACAAAGGCAAAAAATGTCATGATACGTCACAATCAAGTATAGCACTGGTGATGTAGAGGCTATCATTTGATATAAAGATAGTCCTCATTTAATGGGAATAATTGGGACCAGAGTTTCCATCACTACGGGAAACAGTTATAAGTGAGACATCACATGACTGCATAACTTAGCAAAGGCAATCCCAGCACTTCCTGCTGCCTATAAACAAAGATTAGCACTAAACAAAGATTGTTAGTCATTAATTGAGTCCGTGGTTTACAAGCAGGCTGTCAGGCAAGTAAGTGGCTGCTGCCAGCCAGAGGAGGGGGTAAGATAGCCTGCAAGGCATAGCAGCACTGGGAGTGGCGGCTGCTGGGCAGGGAAACGTGTGAATGGCTTACTGGAATGTGACTTTTCCCTGCTGGCTTCCGCATGACTTTGCTTGTGGGAAGCCAGCAGGGAAGGTCACAAATGGTGGTCACATGATTGCAAGATGCTGCAAGCAACCATTGTTAAATGTGAGCTGATTGTCAGTCATAAGTACAATTCATTCAAAACCATCACAACTTCAGTCACTGAACAAAGTGGTCATTACACAAGGACTACCTGTACTATCTGACGAACACCCCAAATGCATGCACAAAATACATTACAAAAATAATGGAAAAATAATATAATTATGACCATGTAAAACCAAGGGATAGAAAGAAACTAGTTTCCCATCAAGCAACCTTGATACATAACGCAGGTACCAGAAAGAGATGCAAAAATATTAGATATTATTTCTGTTGTGGCTATTGTGCTGGAAACACAGCAAAGGTTAATTTCTCTTGTTATAGTCTCCTAGTTCAAATGTTCTTGAATTCATGTGAGTTCTACAAGAGACAAACTCTACTTAAAACAAAATGGAGCAAGGCTGCTGACCTTAACCAAAAGCTAGCAAAGCACCATGTTGACTAGCACCTGACTTCTCTCCAGAAATATATGGAATAAAGCCAATGTTGGAAAGTAGGATATAACATGTCAAGAGACTATAAAGCTTTAAAAATATTTCATGCTATCATTTGAGAAAGGCAGTTGTAACTGTTTCAATGGTAGCCACTCAAAAAAATGACGTAAGGCTAGCAGTTCAGTTATTTTCCGATTATTTCATACATATCTTAAAAATGTTTGACATTTCTGACATTCAGTATAACCCAAAAACCCATTCTAAACCTTAATCTTCCTGATCCCATTCTTTGTGATAAAGTGGGGGTGGGTTGTGTTAGAAGCCCCTTTTCCCATTTTAGAAAACTTGGGGGATTTTTTGTTTTTGTTTCTTAGTTTATCAGAAACTGTGGTTTCTGTGCCCCATATAACATCAATCTTGTGAACTCTCAAGTTTCCTCTTTCGACTATGTGTTCAAAATGGAGTGGTGTGTGTGCGTAACATGTGTATGTGTGTGTTACGTGTACGTATGGGTAAGATACATACTTTCTTTTGAGAGCAGGCAACAAAATTTCATTTTTAATGTGGGCCAGTGTGCTCACAGTAAAAAAATGACATTATCTTATCTTCTTCTGAAGGTAAATACTTTGTTTTGGTTTGTGTGCTAAACTATCATGAAAAGGACAGCGGTCATTTACGCCTCGTGGCTCCAAATATGCCTGCATTTCTTTTTGTTGACAGCGTATTGGATCCATTCCAGGCTATACCAAAGATGTCCCGCCGCTACAGATGTAACCGTGAAAGAGCTCCGCACTCCATACACTTGACTCTTGTCAAAGGCAAAGGCTACATTCAGAGGACATATTGCAGCTAGGCATCGTTTGCACGCTTCACTGATCCAGAGTTCGAGAACCTCACGTGCTACAGAGCGATGAGCTACTCTGCGGCACAGTACATCAGGCGAGCACTTGCTTAGAACAGAACCCATATAAAGGAAAGGCGTGTTTCGCTCACATCCCGTTCAGCAAGCGCCCCCCAACACTTACCCTCCGGACAGGCCTTGCCATGATCTCCTTCTCTCTACAGCCGGTTGCTAACTCCGCCTCTCCGCCGAAAAGGGCGGGGCATGGGCGCAGTTGAAGAAAGGGCAGCCCAGCCGGCTACGTCTTTTTCTTGAGACGAGAGAAAGGGTCGCGTTGAACGGCGTACGAGCACGCGACTCCTCTGTTTAGGCTCGTCCAGCCTCCACGGCTCTCTGACGGCTTCACCCGCCAATCAAAAAAGAGAGCGAGAGATCGGCTCTCGCGGTAGGGATTTGAAGAAGGGGTGGGATTTTGGGCTGTTGGAGGTTGCCTTGTTGGGGTTCCGCGCTTGCTTATCACCCCGCAGTTTAAATCTCAATGGGATTAATGATGCAGTACTACAATATAGTACTGAGGGGTCCTTGATCTTCTCTGAGCTTGGTTGTTTTTTTGCAGATGTTTCATGATCACACTAAGTAACATTAGTACTAGTCATTGATGATGTTACCTCGTTTGGGTATTTGAAACATCAGCAAGAAGACAACCAAGCTCAGAGAGTACAAGGATCCCCTCATTTCAACCCTGAGCTACAAATATTCTCCTTTATTGGTGTAATATTAATGCTGCGATCGAGAATATTAATTCTGCGCTTGTTGCGATGGCGTTGAGTTTGTAACGAACCTCAGATCAGATCCTGTACTTAATATAGGTCAGTCTCCTTGGTGCAAAGTAAATCCTACAAACCGGAATGGATCTTAAAAGAGCAAGCAGCCTTATGTTTCAATGAATTCAGCGAGGGTGCCGGCTAGAGCACCATCCTGTTTCACCCATTTGGAACAGCCTTTTGCTGGCTGTATCGCACATCAGCGCAAATCACTTTTACTGAATAAAGTACCATCATTGAAGTTTGTAGAGCAGTGATGGCGAACCTTTTAGACACTGAGTGCCCAAACTGCAACCCCAAATCCACTTATGCATTGTAGAGTGCCAGGTGGGTGTGGCCCATTGACTGGGTGGGGCCCATTGACTGGGTGTGGCTGCAGTGATAACAGCAGACTGGGTGGGACTAAAAAGTTCAATCAATCAATTCCAACTTTGCAAGATTTTTTTTTTCCCCCCGCAAGAGATTGAAATTGACTGATTGAATTTTTTTATTTTATTTTTTTTGCACATGGCGGTGGAGACCTAAAGCAAAAAGATTTCATAAAACCCAGCTGAAGGCCTAGGACTGGGCAACGGCATGCGTGCCCACAGAGGGGGCTCAGAGTGCCGCCTCTAGCACCTGTGCCATAGATTTGCCACCACTGTTATAGAGAATAATAAACTACTTTTTTATGTAGTATGATGACCGGTTTCACAAAATACTTGGCCACGAATGAGCAAATGTTTTGGCTTAGTGAAGGTTATGAATCTGAACACTAGATATCAACCGTGGTTCTTGCTTAATACTGTTAAGTCCTATTGTATTATAACCCAAAGAGACTTATTTTCAATTAGTTCTGGTATTCTGTCCAAGGTGGATAAGATTCTTGTAACCCTCTTTGTTCTCTTGTATTTAATAGATATTTTGTTGTTGTTAATTGCGAAGTTGTGTCCGACCCATCGCGACCCCATGGACAACGTTTCTCCAGGTCTTCCTGTCCTCTACCATCTTCTGGAGTCCATTTAAAATAGATATTAGGGCTCCCTTTTAATGAGGTGCATTTTGTTTTTCATTTTAGCCATTAAATAAAGGTATACATTTTAAGCCAACTTATTTACAACTTAGTTAAGGAAGTGATGCTTAATTAAGATGTAAGAAGTATTATTAAAATGGAATGGAACCAAGCCACACAAGTCTGCAAATGCCTATGTCAACTGTTTCTTATTTACCTTTACCTTATTACCTTATTCCAGTGGTTCTCAATTATTTTCTGTCATGCCCCCCCTAGGAAGAAGAAAACATTTCGCGCCCCTCCGCGTGACTGTCTATCCAGTCGGGTCCTTTGCGTGTGTCACGTGCGTCCAATATGACAGTATTTGCCGAGGTCAAACGAGCCCCCCTTTACGGAGCCTCGCGCCCCCCCTGGGGGGCCCGCCCCACTATTTGAGAACCACTGCCTTATTCAAATGTCTCAGTAATAGTTTGTATTATTGTATTATTCTGGTCCTGCCTTAGGCATAAAAGCCAGCTGAATGACTTTGAATCAGTCACTCTCTTTCAGCCCAACTCATTGTTCTTATGGGAAAATTAGAAGGAGGAAGAAGTATTAGGTATGTTTGCTGCCTTGAGTTATTTATAAAAACAAAAGTAGGATTTAGGAAATCTAAAATAAATGGTATGGGAGGAAATCATTCTTTTAAAGAATTCTCATTCAAAAGTTTCATTTCTTGTTTTATTACAACTCATAGACAAGTTAATAAATGTTTATAATTTTTTTCCAGGATAGTTTTACAATTCAACTCCTAAAATAGCATGATGTGATTCTGATTTCTGAGCATTATAATACCATTTAAACAAAACTAAATAGATTCATTTTGTAAGATTATTCATTTTATTATGTGTTTCAGAGGCTGTTTATTTCACTTTTAATCTGTATTGAAACCTATTGAGATATTCACTTTATCGAAGTAGGAAAAATAACTTTGTAAAAAAGTTGGCAAGAAATGAATATTTTTGATGATTAATTTTATGATTTCAGGATTTCTCCACTGTGTGGCGCCAAAGTACTATATTAAGCAATTAAGTTGCCAAATTGATCATTCCTTTTGAGCATTTGTGTAGGTGTCATTTATTACTTGGCATTTTGTCAAATACCCAAAATACCACATTATGAGAAGTCAAGTTAAGAACAATTGTTCTACTCTCTTCTATTAATTTGTGTAATAAATTTCAATTTGTCATTATATATAACAAGCATTCTATTAATAAATTCTTAGTATAAATAAATGGCAGATTAGGGGTAATAGATTTGTACATCACTTCTAACGTTCAGGAAGGAACCAAATACATTTAAAAAAAAATACAGTCATTTGATATCCAGCTACAATTTTTGGATGATCATTTTTCATTAGTGTTTGATCTGGATGTATTCATTTGTGTTTTAATATTTTAATTATGAGGCGTTATTTGTTAAATGGTTCTTTTATACTCATGTTTTATTATATACCCCTCAAAATATTTGAATAGGATGATACAAAAAATATTCTAAATAATTAAATGACACAATAAAAAGGTAATCCTTTGTAAGTCTATAGAATTTTAATCTTCCACTTTAAGGTAGCTTTCTATAGCTTTTTTAAATAAAGGAAAACAGCAATTGTACTGTACCTTTACCCCTATTATGTTCAAATAATATATCAGTCAATCTTACTTTACTGCATGATAGATACCGTAAACATACATAACAATCAGAGCTTTGATCATATGAGTGGCTGCCATCTTGACTTTTTAACTGTTTTCCCTGGATATCTAATGAAAAGCAAAATAAAATATTTTAAATATTTAATTATTTGCTTAAAAATGGTTTGCAGCAGCAGTTTAAAGGCATAATTGGGATTCATGTGTAATTCATGTTTTTCTTCTGCATTCTGTCCTGCATGAACAATTGTCCAATATGACACAAATAGGAAAAGATACAATTAAATGTTATTTGTGGAAAAAATGCCCTAAAAGCTCTTTTGAATTCACCAAGCCTATGCTATTTATTTAATCACAATAGCTACAAATGTATATTCAATTTTAAAACTGTTATCTTTGGGTATCCGCACAATCCATTTGAGCCTTTCACACTATTTATTGCACATATAAATGCTTGCAATGTGGAAGTTAAAGTGGAAGATAATTTGTTCATTGTATATAGATTTTACAATTGGATTATACAAGATGGCAGTACAAAATATTCTTTAGTATTTTATGTATAAACACTGTATGCTTTCTATCCCATAACAATATTCAAAAGGAACTTACTTACAGAATTGTCTATTATCGATTATCTTCCCAGAACATGCTAACTTTGGTTAACAGAACAAGCTATATAACTTTCTCACGTTAAAAGGAGAAAAATAAGAATAAATGAAATAAAAGCTGTAGTGTCACATCCTAGCCTTATAAACTTAAAATGTATAACTAGCAGAATCAGCCCATTCCCCTCCCCCTTCCTTTGTAGAGAATCAAACTAGTCTTCCAAGAAATAAAACAACACTTTTAAAAGAGAGAGAGAGAGAGATTGTAAAAGTCTCTTGCTACATACTAAGTAAACAACTCTCACAAAGATATAAATTGAGTAAGTCTGCCTGAGAAGATATATAACTGGAATGTCTTGAGTCCTGCCAGTTGGCAGGGGAACTCTATTCTGAACACTGTGATTCATGGTTTAGTGCAATAGGTAAATCTAACTAGTAGTGTCTTATTCATCAAACCAAGATTAAATAAGACAATGTAATCACAGCCAGTATTAGAACCAGTACAAAAAATGCAACATTTTAAAAATGCCAAGTATGTGAAGAAATTATCAGGATTTGGGGGGGGGGTGTTGTATCCTAGTGGGTGATAGGGAAAATTTATGACATTTTACAGGAAGAAATGAAACAACAAATAATTATTCCCCAGTGGGTTGTGCCTCAAGATCAAAGGAAAAAGATGCAGTTGGGCATGTGCAGAATGATGCACATATCATTTTGCCAAAAAGCTCAGCTTTTTGCAGATAACCCTGCTTAGGACTTCTCAGAGTAAACACTTCCACACAAATATCACGCTCAGCTCTAAAATCCTTGGAACATGTTTTATTAGCATCCGCACTAATGTACTTCATTGCTTCATTGAATTAGTTAGTGCTCTCTCTATCCAGAAAGCCAATTAAAGGGTACAAAAGAGGAGGAGGGGATTGGCTACTTAGCTGCTCCTGAGAAAAATTGGGAAGGAATGGGCCTGGTACTTTAGGGTGTCCCAAGAGGCAAGAGTACAGGAGGAGAGTGTCTGTAGCCCCACATAAGCAGTATGGTATCATAGGGATACCCTTTTGTGCAGAAGAGGCCTTACCAAAGCAGTAACATTTTGATGAAGTAAGACCAACCTCTGAACCTGGACAGAGTTCCCTTTCTCATCTTCCCAATCTGCCCAACCCTGCTACCTTTATCTGAGGGCTTTCTCTGCAGTTAAGCAGCTGTGGAGTCCTTGGTATTCTCTGAGCTTTGTGTGTGTGTGTGTGTGTGTGTGTGTGTGTGTTTTGCAGATGTTTCATTGCTCAAGTGAATATAGGGTTTATTCTCTGTTTATTATACTGTAAGTTGCACTGATGATGCTACCTAGTTGGGTAATGAAACATCTGCAAACAAACAAGCTCTGAGAGCATCAAGGACTCCACCACTCAAACCTGAGCTACAAATATTCTGTTCTATTGGAGGTGTTTTACTGACAGCACATCCCCCAATTTAACATGTTGGGATGTTTCTGGCTAATGAGACTTTTCAGTTTTTCAGGTATTCTATCAGTTGTTAATAACTGGTTTTGATGGTTATAATTAGTTGTTTTACTGTTGTTTGGAGTGTCTTTTATTGCTCGATGTTATTTGTTCTTTCTTGTTCTATGTGCATGTTATCTTATTTAATTGTATACCACCCTGGCAGCTTGCTAAACCATGATTGGCACTCCTCTAATTCCCATGCCTGAGCTGAGATTTCTGAAAAGTCGAAAGCTTTTGCTTTTTCGGAAAGTAAGACCATGGACCGATGGGACCTTAGGGTTAATTTGATACATCCACATCTATGTAGGTCGATAGCAATGGGCTTAAGCAGGGTTATTTTGCATAGTACGGCGCTTTTCAGCGAGAGGCATCCAATTTTGCCTCTGCGATTTCAACATACAGGGAGGCCCAATGCTAAGCTCGCCCCACAACTTGATTTCACTCTGCTCGCTTCTCTGGGCGATGGATGCCCCTACCCCACCAAGCCTGCAGCCTAAACGCCACCCTCATTGCGGAGAGGCCGGAGTGGACTGCAAGTCCCGCCTAAGCGGCTGTTTGAATGGCCAGGAGAACTGCCGCTCAGCCCGGGCCCATAGCCCCTTGTCCTGCCGAGCGAGGAGATGGTGCTGCCGAAGCCTATAGCGCTGAGCGGGCTGTCCGGGAGAGGCGCTGAGATCTTGGGGAGAGGGGCGCGGGCCCGTCACTAAAGTCATTAAAGAGCCGGAAACTTCACGACGACGTCGCAGGTGTGCCTTAACTTCGGGGGGGGAGAGGGACGGGGGGTTGCGGGACGGATAATGACCCTCGTTTTTTCTCTTCTCGGGGAAAAACACTGAGCGAGCTAAGACGGCACGACGAGGAGCCATAGCCTGCTGAGAGAAGGGAAAGCAGGAGCCGTCTTTTCCCCTAGTCCTGCCTCTTCTTTCCCCCTTTCCTTCTTTAGCTCAGCAAAAAAAAAAAAAAAGGGGGGGGGGAGAGAAACGGATTAGTTGAGGAAGGATGGGAAGCAATTGTACTCCCAGAGATGTCCAAAGTTGTTAATATTTCTAGTGACATCATGCTTTGAGTCACTCCAAACTAACTTCTACACCACTACTAAAGTACCTGAAGGGATGAGAGATGATCAGATCTCTGAGTGCTTTTTCTCCTTCATTTCTTTTTTCTTTTTTAGAAAAACTTGTTAACAGGCATCTGAGAAGAAGGGTATTTTTTTCTTTCTTTTTAACCCACTACAGGTATGGCTTACCTATGTGTCAAGTTACATATATTTGATATGATTATAAATTCTGTAAGGTGTCCATAATGGAATGAAAGAGAAATCAATTTCTTAAATTTGATGCCATGAGGTGTTGGGTTCAGATCTAAGTTCTAGGAAATGATACTTTCACATTACAGGAACCAAAAGCATGAGGAGTAGTTGTCCCGAGGAGAAGGCACTCTGTGTTCAGTGTTGTCATTCATCACCCCCCATGCAAGAGCTAAATCATTTTGAGGCTAAGTTTGGGTTTAGACCCAGTGTTAGAAAAAGTACTATTCTGGAGTTTTATACTTTTTGAATAGCAAGTGGCTTTTTTTTTTATTTCAACTGTCACTATCCTACAAATAGGAGAAGAGCCAAGGGAAATGTGGCATACATGGGAATATATACTTACCAGGAATGGATAGAGGCTAAATAATAATAACTTCAACAATAACAACTGAATTGCATGAATTGAATTGAACTGGATTGAATGGTAATGCTAAATCAGACTGTTTCAACAATAGTATCAACAATATTACATTTTTCCTACTTGCCATACATTGTCCTACAGAAATACAACAAGGAGTGGAATTTATTGAGAAACTACAAGCTCTGTTCAGAACTGGTACACAAAATAAATCCCTGGGCTAAGAATCCATAGTTCTCAAGATGTGCCTTTTATAACTGGCTGTGAATAACAGGGAGCATTTTTTCTTTTTCTCTCTCTTTTTTTAAAAGCCCCCTGCCCTTGAGGCCTACCCACTCTTGCTCCATATCCTGAAAACCACTTTGAAATTCTTTTGCTCTTCATTCTGGCCAGGCTCCCAGAATGCTAAATTGTTTTTGAGTTGGAAATATGGTCAGTAATCTTTTCCCTTGTGATAAGTGGAAAAGCCTTGAACTGCAAGAAATTTTTAAAGAAGCTCAGTATAGGAAATGATCAGCATGTTCCAGAATGATCATTCTCTGAAATAGGCCTTTCTAATCAGTGTACAATAGTGGAATCAGAAGGTTTCAGTACAAATTTATAAAGTAACGCATCTTGCCAGTAAAAATATTGCAATAAAAATAGTAATGCATTACAGTATATATCCTGATGATGGAGGAAAGATGGCAATTATAATACCATAAGCCTAATGTCTCTAAAGGTGACTGCAGTGTTGTTTAAATATGCCCAAGTATAAATAAATAATAATACATAATTACACAAATAATGGAATTAGGTATTAGGTAATAGCCACCAATCAGTATTTTTATTGCTGCCTATTAGGCAGCCTACTCATGGATAATGGTTGGGTTTATCTATGGTATAGTGCTAAACCATAACATCATTTGTTTGCTATTGGCTTAGTATGATATATGAAACTATCCATTCTGGAAAATAAAGAATGGTTTACAACATTAATTAATGCAATGTATGAACCCAGGCAATTTTATTTATCAAATTTAGAAACCACCAATCTCATTCACAGAGCAACTCTGGGCAAACAAACTTTATTCGACACACTATAACATAGTATGATATGTAAACATTATTTGCGGTATAGGAAATACTATAGCCAATACTTTTACACCAGAAATTTCTCTATGGATATACTGTCTTTACTGATTTATTATAGCCATATCTTGTGTTTCATCTTACAGTTAAAAGTAGCTTAAACAATTATTTCCTCTATATTATCCCCATATTAAACCTGTAAACCAGACTAATGTGTGAGATAATGGCTGGGGTGATATAGGGTGCTAAGCCATAATGTATAGGATATTTTGGTTTGTTTGTTTTGTATGGGTTTGGCTTACCATATTATGTAACAACCTGCAGCTAACACATCATTTTAAAGAGATGGTTTCTTGCTGTAAATGAGGGAAATAATTGGCGATAGAGAAAAGACAGTTCTCCCTTTTTATGCTTATTTACTTTATGTGTTGGGAAAGTATTTTGGGCAAAACCTAACCTCCCTGAACTCTGTGGGTGTTTCTTGCGATTTAAAAAGAACAACTTTTTATCCACTTCAGTGAACAATATTATCTTTTATATGAAAAGACAATGTTGATTTCACTGATATTTTGAATTAATTATTTCATAAGTGCTTTATATTAGTTAATATATTCAACAGTGAAATTTTAGACTCTGTATCATGATGTTAAAGTATGGGAAATAATTTCTTTAAATAAAAACAGTTATGTACCTACCAAACAGAAAGAAAATTAATTTACATTTAAATAAAGATACAAGTTTAATTCAAAATAAGTTAAATAAGAATCAGTGGGATTGTGCTGTTACTTTATACTTTAAAATGAAAGAAACAAAAAAGGCACAGGAGGGAAAATGTGTGTAGGTTCATAATGCTGAATCAGAACACTAGCAAGCCAAAGTGATGAACTCATTTATTTTTCCCTTGAGGAATCAAATAAGAGATGGGAAATCATTGACTCACAAATAAGATCATTCATTCCACAAATCTAAACAGCATATATTGTGCCAGCAAAATTTCCGTAGTCCTTTGCCTTCTGAAAAAATGTAAAGCAAATAATTTTCTGGAATTAGAACTAAAAAAACTATTTACAATAATGGAAATCAGAAAGTTATATGAGCAATACAATAGTTGTAATCTACACAGAAGCTGAAGGTTGAGAATAATTTTGTTATTACACAATTGACATTTTTATATTTGTATTACATTTTAACAATAATAAAAATAAATAATTATTTAAAAGGAAAACAACAAAAATTGAGAAGAGAGAAGTTGATCATCTTTAAGTTGTATCAGCAAAATTAGTTTAGATTTTATTTTTAATCATTTCAGAAAGTTTTGCTATATTATTTGTGGTCAATTATTTGATTTAATGTAAGCTTTAATACATATCTAGTTAAATAAAGCCCATTTATTTGACTGGAGCCCACTGAGTATGTATGATTGCTACCTTATATCCTTAACATTTTTTAAGTTCTTATGAGTCACTAAGATGTTCTATGAATTGTTCCTATAACAGATTTCTTAATTCAAAAAAAGGGAAAGATGATTTGCATTTAAACAATATGATGTATAATTAATCTTTATCCATGAATTGCTGTATTATTGCAATATAAATGAGTTCATGTTAACTTGACATTTTACAATCAGAATTGGGATTTTTTCTTGATCTAGTTGATATGAATGTACAATTTTGCAAATATAACACCCATCATAACTTTATAGTATGCATAAAGATATAATCTTATGCTAAGTATTTAAATAATCAAAACATACTTATTTGACAATTAAAATACTTTTAATTTGTATAATATATGTAAATGTATGTATATTAGCAGTCAAAAAACTTATTGAATATTTGCTTTTTTTTTTCAAAGCCTAAATATGGCAGACTTCCTAGAGCCAGAAAGAATAATAAACTGGAAGGAAAGATGCATGGTTATGGAATCTCAATTAATGAAGTTTCGCCTTCAAGCCAGCAAAATTAGAGAACTGCTTGCAGAGAAGGTAAGTCTTAGAAAGTGCAATATATATTTTATATAGTTCAACAACATATGATTGGTTTGCTAGATTGCTTAATAGATATCTATTGACTAATTACATTTGCTTAAATAGATATCTTTTGATTAGTTAGCTTAATCTGGCAATAGTGATCACTAGACATGTATGTATGCTTTTATCCATTGTAGGAAAATATGCATATGTCCAAAAATGCTTCTCTAGATCTTCAAAGTTATGAGCTGCCACAATCACTCAGAAGGTACTCAGCCAAGGTGTTTTGGAAATACCCACACATACCCACAAAACTCTTGTGATAGTTCATCCCTGCTTAGTTACGTTTTGTCCAGCCAACCCAAAATAAGTGCTGTTTAGCCTCAAGATGAAAATCAGCAACCACACAACCCTCAAAATTTGGAGGTTAATAACATTCCACAGCAATATTTATGTGCCACTGTACATTTGTACATACAGTATATATAAGGGTAAATAAAAGAATCCAAGGTAATCTTCAATATAAAAAATATGTCTCTTATTTCAAAATAATCATTATTGGAAGGGAAATAGATTGTTTTCTTCACTAAAGAATAGCGTTTGAACATGCTCCCCTTGCATCCTTTTGAATAGCCAAATATTAACTGGGATACACATTTTATAGCCAAATATTAACTGGGATACACATTTTATAGTGTTGTTATTAAATCAAGGAATCTGGACATATGGGTGGTGAATCAGTGATCTTGAAAGCAAAGAGATTGATGATTCATTGCCCTTTTGTATTACCTGCAGTATTTTTCCTTTTTGAGGAATTTGGATATTGTGGGGATGGAATATATGCAAATGATGAATTTGGCTCATCAGTTACACATATAGCAGGTACAGAGAATATCAATGTGTAAAAAGACTTTTTTTTAAGAAGATACACATAAAAATGCAGAGCACATTCTGGCACAATTGGTTATGCTTACATTTTCAGTATAGCTAGAGTTGGATTGGATTATTGCATATATATCTAACTGGTTGCTCTGACAGGGAATACTTAAAACATACCTTAAATGTTTACAAATAATCACTATATTTCCCTTGAACCTACTTTTTAAGAGAAAAGGGCATGAATTTGCAATAGTTGTCTTGTGAAAAATGCCTGGGAAATATATATTGCTGCAAGATAAACGTAAACTTTAGGTTCTAATAAGAAATGAGATAGGTTATTCTTGTGAATAAATGTATAAATTAAGAAGAAAGGAGAAAAAGGAAGTAAGCAAGAGAGCTGCAGGTTAAGCATGGAACAATTAAGTGTGAAAGGAGAAAAAGAAGATGTACCACCTCCGTATTCTATATATAGAAATGTGCTGAAAGAATGTCAATATTATTCAGTGTTGGTGAGGGCAGAGTATCCATTACTTGAGATAGCATCCTTGTTTAGGGGATAGGACATACGCTAACACAACCTCTATCCTCCTGTAAAAGCAGTACAGAGAGTACCAGAGGATTAACCAGATTTTTTCTCCCTGAGGTACAAAATGCGATCAATTGAATTAGTTGTAGGGGTGGTGCTGCAGAGTTAAGTGGGCAGTGTAAATTTCTAATAAATGTGCTTTTTTTGAAACCATCAAAAGTTTCAAATAGTTTAATTATTCATGAACAGTGTGGTTGTTCATTAGGATTTGTTCAATATATCCTGTTCCATAGAAAGGGTTTTATGTACTCATTTGAACTACAGTGGTGGTCTATTACTATTCCCGTCTGATGGGATTATTGGGGAGAATTGCTGCTGTAACAATGGGCCATAAAAAATCAGCAAAAGATTAATAAGAAAGTAATAAAGTTTCCATATAACTGCAAAAATATTCTAAATATTTATTACAAGACCAAAGGAAACTCATGATCTGCCTACATATAGATTAAATTTATTTTTTAAAAAAAATATTGAGAAAATAAGCCTTTTGTTGGTGTGTCATTAAACTGAATAAGCTGATTAAGGCTGTAAAAATGCATCTAAAGGAATCATTTTACATTTAGTCAAATCTAAATCAGACACAGTGTTGGCTTTAGAATATTATTTTTTCTTAATTCATGACAAACAGGCATAAAAAACATTAATTAATTTCCTCAAAACAAGCATACACATTAAAACAAAATTCTTCTGATTTTACTCTGTTGCCTTTTTTGTCATTTTTATCTATAATTTGCAATCTAATTTTTGCACAACTCCCAGCATTAGTTGTTAGTGTGAAAATTAATTTTGTTTTCTTTGAAAGAAAGGTAATACTTTCCATTTATTCATTTACTTCATATAGTTATATTTATACTTTCCAAGTGAATCTTATTAAGCAGTTTAATACATATGTTTTCCTGAATTGTCAGGATTGGATCATAAACATCTGATAAGCTGGAGAGGTGTGAAAACTAAGTGAATGCCTTATGTCACAAGCACTCCATTCTTCTCTCTTTTTTCACTTGGCAAGTTATGTATTATGCTTCATAGTTTTGACATGTGAGGTATTTAATAGTACAACATTGTGGCCCTGAAAATGTGGGAGCAGGGAACAGGAAGAGACAAAGAAATATAAATTAATAGTAGGTCTTGGCAACTGGATCTGTTGGGTTTTTTTTCATTTTGTATATCAGAGCATACTTTACAAATTTAAATGTAAAGGAAAAGATTTTTTAAATATCTAAGCCGAAGTTGTGACTGTTTAAATGGGAGAAATGTTAATGGGGATTCAGGGTAGAATTTAAGAATCATGGAGTTCATTTTTTAATCGCTTCATTTTATTAATGTTGAGTTTCATCCTAAGTGTTACAGATACAAAGAAAATATTCTGCTTAAGGAAATGTCAGAATTTTGTGTAAGCTGAAGCACATTTGGCATTTAACAATGGAAATATGCACCACTTGTGCATTTTTAATAAATATTTTTTACAATTCATCAAGTGCATGCAATAATAAAATGGCAGCATCATCTTTTATATTGTTGTATTTATGATTTGGGTTTAGCTAGCTAGGTTTCGGATTTTCAGTTCTCATCAATCAAATATAGAAAGGCCAGAGTCAAGGGACTGTGGGAGTTTGGCTCCAAAATATCAGAGGTATCAGGTTCTTACCAGGGCTAAGCATTAGAACAGGTAACATGCAAGATTCTTTAGAGTTCAAATGTAAAGACGCAACCCATGAGGGAACATTCAGAATTTGAAAGCAGACAACAAACAACTTGTAATAAGAATTTTCTTTAGTTTTATCTATTTTAGTCACATCATGCGCAATTAATAAATTCTAACATGAATAAGGTGACCAACTTTTTAACAATGAAAAGGAGGACACAAATAAATTGAAGAAAAAAATATCGTAAATAAAAGAAACATTTTATTCATTGCAACAATAATACAGAATACACTATAATATGATAAATGCATAATAAAAAAAATTTGTAAAATAACATTTTATATTGTAATTATGCTTACATGCCACGCCCCTGCCCATGGCCGCCCTGCCAGCACTGCTGCCCCACTGTGTAGAGCGGGCCTCATGGCTCCCAAATCACCAGCTGCATCAGCTCCGGCCCCAGGGGCCAGCCTGCCATCGACACACCCCACCTGCAGCCGCCCCGCCAGCACCATTGCCCACCCTGCACAGCCCCGTGTAGAGCAGGCCCTGCTGCTCCCACAGCATGGGGGGCAGCCGGCCACTGCTACCCCTCACACCCCCGCCCGCAGCAGCCCCATGCCTCTGTCTCTTGCACCCGCAGCCATTATTGGCCTGGCAGAGCCAAAGATCAAGAGAAAGTTACCGTGGCATCGCTGCTCCAGTCTCTTCCAGGTATCTTTGGGACTAACTAGGAGATGGTGTAGTTGGGTAGCAGGGAGGGGTGCAAAGTTCCTGCCAATTCGCCGTCGCTACAGACAACTTACATGTGCAAAGTTTGCCGGACGGGTGTTTTGGCACGCTCAGCAGCAATTCCTATTGGCTTTCAAAAGCCAATAGGGGGAATAGCACAACTCATGCAAAAGTTGAAAAAAAAACCACCAAAAAAAGGTGCCGGAACACTGTTCTGAGCGTTCTATGAGAAAAAAAATCCCTGCAGATTAGTCTTCAAATATCGAAAAGGAGGACATGTAGGAGGACACTTTTAGAGGGAGGACAGAACTCACAAAAGGAGGACTGTCCTCCCTAAAGGAGGACGGTTGGTCACCTTAAACATGAAGAAAAGTATAATTTATTCAAGGGACACGAGACAGTATTTATTTTCCAACCAAAGTTGAATAAGATTTGACTTCCAGGGGAGGCATGGAGAATCGAAGATGTCTCCACAAAAGTAGATCTGATGACTACAGAAGAGACCAAGAACTGGTGAGGAAACTGGTTCTTCAGAACCGCTCCAGTTAAGGAAAGGATGGGAGACTTCAGGACAGCAGTCTTCTGCGGGTTTGAGAGCCAGGAAATGAAGGGATTAGCCATTTCCTCATAACCACAATGGAGCCTTTTAAACAACAGTCGGTTTGCAAGCTTCACTGTCTAATCACTTTCAGAAATTATCTATTAACTATTTTAACATTATTAGAGGCCTTCAGAAAGACAAGTTTGAAAAATCACCAGGTAAGTTTAGCCCCAGCTGTGAACAAAAGAAAAATTACAAGCTTAAAAGTTTAAAAAAGTGTAAATTCAAATTTAACAAAAAAACTAAATAAGATATTGATCTAAGAAAATTACAAATGGATTAAGGTTCAGTTAAGCTTGAAATATTGACATTAGAAAATGGAAAATAGACTTAGTTTGTGTATCTTGGCCTTAAACAAATATAAGCAAGTTTATGATTTTTTAAACTTGAGGGGACTAGAATCTAAGTAGAAGGGAAAAAAATACAAGGCCAGCTTTTGGTGGCAGTTAGCTGAGATTTACAAAATGACACAAAATGTTCTAACATTGAAAATATTAAATGATATCTTTGGAGATGAAGCAAGAAATTAGTAGCTACAATATCAACAGTGTCAATAATAATTCCTGAGTCTATGGATAAAATATGTCAGTGAGGGAATGACAGATGTGCAAATTTTGTCTATCAGGAGAGAGAAAGTACCAAAAATAGAAGTATAGATTACAGACCAAGAAAATGAGTTAGAAAATGACTTTTTATTGGATAAACAAAAGAAACTGGTTGAAATTTTAAAAATTAAAAGAGAAATGCAAAGGAAAAACCAAGAGAATGACCTGGAAAAAAAATTCTTATAGGAACTACAAAAGGTTTATTGAACCCTTGAAAAACTCTGAGCAATAGGATAAGGAAAAATTAAAAAGAATTCAAATCCTATGACAGTATTTGAATGACCTAAACTTAAGGACCGATAGATAGGAAGGAATATAAAATTGGTTTACTGGATCAGGGTTAAAATAAGACATTTATTTTCAAAGTTTTGGCAGCCTTTTACAGAATTGTTGCTGACAACAGAATTGAAAAGTTGATGTTTTATGGATTTGCTTATAATAATGGATGGGATATGAGAGGAAGAGATATCTCTTTCTAACGTTATAGCCAGTGAAGGGTTACTAAATTAGTCTATTGAAATGAAGATGGGAAATCATGTCTGTTTTATAAAATATTCTTTTTCTCTTTTTATTTTTTCTTGCACTTTTTTATTCTTCTTATTTTTTTAAGTTTAGTTTGTTTTAGTTTTTTACAATTTTAATCAAAATCCTTAACAAAAAGTTATATACAAAGTTTAATATGATTTTAGATGTTCTAGAAAGAAGATTAGTACTAGAATAAATGCATAGGAAGAGAATAATCTTTAGCAATTCTGCTAGTTTTAAAGGGATACATTGTATATCTTCTTGCAACCTACCCAATATGCAGGTTGCTCTTATTTAGTGACTTCCCCTGTTCATAGTTATAATGGTGATGAAAAAGTAAATCTACAACCAATCCTTCCATTTACGACCTTCACAGGTCTGTAAAGCAAAGGAAAGCCGAAGTAAGATTATAAGCATAGTTACAATTTCATGTAGCAACCACTTTGCTTAACAACCAAGTTGCCAGTCAGAATTATGGTATGTCTAGTTTAATGAAAAGAAGGACTAGGGGTGACATGATAACAGTATTCCAGTATTTCAGGAGTTGCAACAAAGAAGGGGGGGTCAAGCTATTCTCCAAAGTGCCTGAAGGCAGGACAAGAAGCAACAGATGGAAACTAGTCAAGGAGAGAAGCAGCCTAGGACTGAGGAGAAAATTCCTGACAGAACAATTAATCAGTGGAACAACCTGCCTCCAGAAGCGGTGAATGCTCCAACACTAGAAGTCTTTAAGAAGAGACTGGACAGCAATTTGTCTGAAATGGTATAGAGTTTCCTGCCTGAGCAGGGGGTTGGACTAGATGACTTCCAAGGTCCCTTCCAACTAATAATAATAATAATAAGCCAAAAGGAATGGCCTTTAGAAATGATCCTTTTAAGAATAGTATTCAGGGATGAAAATAGCTTGCATATGTGACTTTCATAGACTTTGTTTTTAAACTGCCAGTAATATTAATGTGCATCAGCTGGGTATGTTAATTTATTTATTTCTCGGTTGATTTTGTGTAATTTTATTTAATTGTTTTAGAATAACATTTACTTTGATGACTTACGATCTAAATAACAAATATGGATGCAATCAAAAAGACGGCATCTCAGCATTCCTTCTCCCTCAAACTAACTCTTCATATTTTTCTTGCAGTTTATTTTAGTTAGCATCAGATTATCTTTTCTCATTGAGAACAGTTTGGCATTGAAGGAGAACAATATCACTTATTCACCACATGAAAACTGGAAAAGTGGTGGGTTAAAATGATATTTCTGTTTAAAGGAGAAGACTCAAAATGGCAGAAGAAAGGCATCTGTTGTAAGGCAGGGGTTGGAAGAAAAGTGAGAGGATGGACATGTTTATACTATATTGCTAACTATAGGAAAGAACTTATGTCTAAATTTAGAGAAAAATGTTTGCTTAATAATTAGCGGGTGTGCTGGAATAGTTGAACTTTGGCATATTTTCCTCTGCTTTTTGGAAATCTGTTTTGCATCTTTAATACTGTACATGCATTGTCCATAAGTATAAATAGCTGAACCCACTTATATTCTGCTGCTTTAGCTGCTAACGATCAAGTCTCTATGTGGATAACACTTACGTCACATCCTGCCAGTCTCTAATTTTTATTTCAACATAAGGGCATGTTATAAAAATATGACATTGGACATTTCTTCAAATTTTATTCTACCTTAAGTCCTCTGCAGGCCTTGTAAATTACTGCCCACTTGACTGCCCTTGATTTGTATGGATTTCCATCCATCGATTAGGCAGGAAAGTTTATCAGTTCAATTCTTTTGGGTCATAAATGATTGATAATAGTCATATGTTTGGTATTTTCTATTGTAATTATTGTATTGTGATCAGGGACATTATTGCAAAGCTTAGGACAGTGGTTCTCAACCTGTGGGTCGGGACCCCATTTGGGGTTGAATGACCATTTCACGGGGGTCGCCAAACAACGCAGTCCGCCATTTTTTCCCCTTTTCTTTAGCTGTGCTATTCCCTTTTATTCTATTGGCTTTTGAAAGCCAATAGAATAGACTCTCTTGAATAGAGTCTAATTCTATTGGCTTTCAAAAGCCAATAGGAATTGTCCAGGCTGTCTCTGCCCTGCTGAGCCTGCCAAAAGTCCCGTTCTGCAAACGGTGCTACAAGTTGTCTGCATCGAAGGCGAGCTGTCTGGAAGTTTCCACCCCTCCCTGCTGAGCAACTACTAAAAATGTAAGTAAAAGAGGGCCAGGGGTAGGAGGTAGGAGGCCGGCGGGCACAGGGAGGGTTGCTGGTGCGCATGGGGCCCGACGGGTGCCTTACCTCCCTTGGGCTGGGCCAGCCGGTGGTCGGCCTGCGCCGTCTCTGCCGCTTGCCAGCTACGCCTTAGCCGGCGCAGGGGGCAGCACCACGCATGCGCGGCGCTCCCAGGCAGGGAAAGTCCCCAACTTACGACTGGTTGGGTAGTCCTTGACTTACGACCGGTTGGGTAGTCCTCGACTTACAACCGGTTGGGCATTAAAAAGGTTGAGAACCACTGGCTTAGGAAAACAAATTGGCAAGATTGCTACAGATCACAATAGAGAAGTATAAAAAATATTTTGTTGCCCAAAAATATTTTGGCTGATTTTATAATATTCTACTGCTTTCCAGTCAAAGAAAAAGATACAAAATAAAGTTGCACAGTACTTCAGATTGATTGCAAAAAGGTGTTTTGGAGCATGTGGAAGCATGAATATAGCTCCTGTCTGGAACTCTTTAAAGCAGCTGTGTCTTTTCCCAGGATTCCATGGCAGCTGCAGAGAGTAAAACATGGAGTCCTTGGACAAGATACAGCCACCATGCAGATAGATGCTATATCTGCAATCCAACATACCCTGAAGCACATTTTCCAAATATTTCTGAATCATCGTATAGTCCTGAATGAAAAAACCCTAATAACCCGTTGGCTCAGTTCACATATAATATTGATAATAGATTTAGTGCAGTGGGCAATAAAGAGGATAACTTCTCAGTGTTTTATTTGTTTTCATAGAATCCCAGTGGATTATTATAAGATTATTTTGAATATAATCATTTTAAATTTGACTTGCTTTGGTACTGACCAGGATTTATTCTAGATTATGATATTGTAAGCAGGAGAATAAATTAATATTTAACTTGATAAAGGTTTTGTAGAAATAGGATGCAAGGTTAATTCTTCCCTTATATCTTTCCAGTGCTTTTTTACATTTTAGTGCAAATTTTTAGTGTTTGATTTTTTCTTTATTTTTATTAGCATATATCTAATCCTCACTTACCAACTACATATTTGGTGATTATTTAAAATTATGATGGCACTGAAAAAGGAGATTACATCCGCTTTTGAAAATTGCTGCCATTGCAGTATCCCCAATCACATGGTTGTATTTCAGGTGCCTGGCAACTGCTGCACATTTGTGATGTTCGTACCATCCCACAGTCACAATATTGGATTGTGCAAACTTCATAACTGGCTTCCAACAAGTAAAGTCAAAGGGGAAGCTGGCAGAAGTTGGAGGTCATGGTTACATGACATAGTGCTTAACAGTTGTAGTTGATTCGACTAATGAATCAACCAGAATTGACAAACTGGCATTGTAAAACAGGTGGAATCACATGACAATTATGACCTCAGTGGAGTTGCCAGTCCCAATTATGGCTGATAAGGGAAGACTAATTGTACTGTACAATAAGATAAATACAATATTTAAGAAAGCTTTAAACACCATATCATGCTCTTAGTTTGACAACAATATATTTTGAATAAATATTCAAACAGAAGAAAAACTTAAATCAAAATTCTTTGCCAACCATTTGTTGAAGAATAAATTATTTCCACCAAGTTTGATCTCCCACAAAGTGAAAAGTGGCTGTACTTCTCGAGTTTTTTTTTCTTGGTCTCTTCCCAAATTAAATATTATTTTTGTTGGGTTATATAAGCAAGCCATTCCATGCCTGTGATGATACTTATTGCTTTAAAATGTTTTTAAAAGGTGCTACCCAAAATCCTTCTGATTTTAAGAAATCCATGGTGGCCCTAAGGCAGCAAATGAAAGGATAGCCCATCTTCAGGAAACTAGAGAACAGTTTATAAGCCTCCAAGCACACTTGGCAATGGTCTTTTGTCTCTTCTATTTCCTAAACAGCAGAGCATTTACAAAATGGGCTTCCTTCAGCAGACCTAAAGGGCAGATTTAAAATCATTTTGTATAAGAAATGTATCTACCATTGTTGATTAGGAAACAGAAATTGCTGCTTGTGATTTCCTGTAATATACCTCTTCTACAGGTATGTTACAAATGTATCTCACCTTTCCTGTTGTGTTTTCAGATCAATCCAAGCAATTTTATATTTCTGAACTGCTGTCAGACAAAAATGACTTCATCACATTTAATGTTGTAGAATTTTATGTGCCACATATGGTTTGCCACTTTTGTGAATTGACCATTTGATTGTTAGCTGATCACAATCTAATTTTTTTTCTTGTCTGAAGTGGTTTTAGATTGTAAATGTCTGTGTTCTCTCCAGCTGAAAAAACATAGACATAAAAGAACAAGTAATGGAGAATGATAGGAATAAAAATTTATCTTGTTTAAAATGGAAGATGATTATGTGGCTGGTTTGGTGAAAAAGAAACATAGCAAGAATATAAATCAAGAGAAGATTAAAGATAAAAATGTAATTGGGAAATTATTAAAAGCAGAGTAATAAAAAAAGCCTAAATCATAACATCTGTGGTAATTACACAGGAAGATGAGGAGAAAAGATGGTCAAGAAACAACTTAATAAAAATATATGGCTTTCCACATTGGTATTACCATTCAAAATCAGGTATTTCTGATCTAACTGATATATAAACAATTCCATTTATGAAGGCATAATTAATACCTGTCTCTGGTTATTAAAAGCAGTTATTATTTAGCAGTCTACCAGTATATTTTGATTGTTTTGCTTTGTGAGACAGGCTAAAGCCAGAGACTACAAATATAGAATAAATATATTTATTAGGCTGGTTGGCCAGAACTGGAAATCCTGATATTGTTTATAACTCTGCTTAGGAAATTAATTACATGACTTAAATAATAATACCCAGCAATGATTTTATTTGATCCATTAGCTAAAGAGGTATAAAGCATAAAGAACACAACACAAGTAGATTTGAGCTTGAAAGACTTTCATCCACCTGTTGGCATTAAGCTACTCTAATAGAATCAGCAGACTTTTTCAAAGTCTGCCCAGAATCCTTAACAATTTTTAGATACGTCTGATCAGTTCCTATAACAAGGCAGCTATCCATAATAAAACTTTTGTTGGAGTTTTTGGGAGGGGACACAGTTTGAACACTTTGTATGTTTTATTATTTTTAAAGAAATAGGTATACACAGATCTGAGTGTATTCAAATATATTTCTAGTCCACACAAAACATTCTGTACAGGCTGCCAAAAAGCTGACTTAAGCGAAGCATACTTTGAGCTCCTGCAAAACTACTTAACATATTTACTTAACACAATCACTCTTTAATCCCAGGTTTCTTTTATTAATTAGCTGAGGACTATTTTCTGACTATATACCTTGTTCAGTGTTTTAGCTGGATCCTGCTTTGGACATTTTTCATTTCTCTACCTTAAACTCTAAATGTGCAGTTTAACTGCATGACTCATTCTTATTTACAGAACTACAGGCACTGGAGTGATCAAATGAACAAAATTTGGGATTATAAATTTGGGAAAGCTGAATCATGCAGAATGTCCATGGAAATTCTATTGTAAGAAGGGGGAACACATGATCTTTGATTCTCTGGGATTTTTTATTTATTTATTTATTTATTTCCATTTATATTGTTTGGCTGCCCATCTCAAATTCATGACTCTGGGCAGCTTACCCCAGTTTAAAATGCAACAACATATAACAATAACAATATTACCATCAGCCTCAGTGGGAGACTAGACCAGGAAATCAGCTCCACAGGAAGGATAAAGGTACTTTTATTGAGGTTGCTGTAAAAGAATCTTGCAAGTCTGATTGTGCTGTACCTCCTTGTCTTCCTGCTTATAATTTAGTACTTCTCTGAGCTACTTTGAAATGTTATCTCATGGACTGCTTAAGCAACAGAGCCTGTCAAGGTCATCTTCCTTTAGCCTCTACAAATACATATATAAACAGCAGCTAAGGTAAAAACTTAACAAATGACAAACAAAATCTGCACAGCCATAAAATGGGCCATGTCAACCTCAGTGACACAATCCTATCTTTAAGGCATTGTGGTAGGCCAGCAGAACTCTCCAAATAAATTGTAAATATTTGGGAACTCCAATGTCTGGGTGTTTGGGGATGAACTTAAAATGCTTTCCCTTAAGATTTAAGATAGTGTCTTAAATTCATTTATTTTTGCAATATTTTTAGGCTACTTCAATTACCTGACTCTAGAAGGTTTACTGCAAACTATATGGAATCCCACAATTAAAATAATCCCAAAATCTAAAAATGGCATCAGATAAAGCTCTAAACTCTGAACGCCTTTCAAAATAGGACAGTGTGTGGGCCATCTAGAACTTGAGGCAAGCAAGCTGTTACAAAGTGATGGAGCTAAAAAAGCTTTCTTTAGCACCTAAGCCTCTTCTCTCTCAGAAGGAGGAAATGTAAAGCATCCTCTCAGCTTATAGAATATGCTCCAGTTCTATCCAGAGGAGTTAGCCCCTTAGGTAACTAGGAGCCAAGCCATATAAAACTTAACTGGTCAGCACCAGGACTGAACTGTACCCAGAATCCCATGCCTTTTGCATTTCAAGTAATTGTAGATTGTAGATTATTGAAGATATAATAGGAAAACTATATATATGCCAGTAGGCCTATGCACGCTCTGTGTATATCAGAAATAAATGCCATTGATGTCCTGCAACTTCCAGATTCCAAATAAAGATATTTATTAAAGTCTAAGCTAAGGACCAAAATATGGAAGCATTTCAGGCTGCAAATACTAGGTGCAGTAAGTACCGACTTCCTCAAACAGTATCTCTTTGCACAAATGCTATTAAGAACCTCCATTGTCAGCAGCACTTTTTCTCTAAATCTAGGAGGTACACAAAGGAGTAATCTTTAGCAGAACTGTGACAAAAAGTTTTCACAATGTAATTCTGCTGGAATTCTCCCTTCCCCCCATCTACTATTAAATTAAACAGAAAGCTTTAGTGTCATATGTTGCTTAACTCTCAGCCTTTTTGAAGGAATTCATCTAATTATCTAATCCACTGGAAAGCTTCCATAAACGAAAGAGAGATGGGGACTTTCCTAAAAATTAAGCTTGCCCCCTAACAGGCGCAGAGAAAATTAGATGGATTCTACCCTCTGGGTGATCTAGTATGGGCCTGGATGTATATTTTTATCCATCTCTGCCTATAATTATTCATAATAAATACTTTATATAATATTGTTTTAAGGATTATTTAGGCAGTGTATTTTAACCTCTTGAACACCTTCAACTCCATATAAAACCTATTCGTGATTATTAATGCTTTCATTGAGAACTGTCACAAAAGATGGCATCTTATATTTGTTATTCCTTTATATAGATGCAGCAACTTGAAAAACAAGTTACTGATGCAGATCGTCAAGCAGAAAAGGCTTTTCAGCAGGTATGACTATAATAAGGAATTATATGTAGTAGCAATGTTCTGAAGCTATATGTAAGAAGAATGGGGTACTGTAGATACATGGATCTTCTGATATAAAGTATCAATAATTGCTTTTTCAGGACAGTTTCACAGGGAAGTTGAATTTTAAAAAAGATAATATTAACAATGAACTATCTTGATGTCTCAGGTTTATAATGCCTTTATGGCCATGGATACAGGTAGTCCTTGACTTATAACAGCAATTCAAAGTTACAGTTGACTCCAAACAAGTATTTATTATCCCGTTTCAAAATGTCAGTGGCTGCCCCTCCCAATTATGTGATTACATTTTGGGTGCTTGGCAAACAGTCCACATTTACAGGAATTAGGTTACTGTGGTTTACTTTTTTTTACCAACAACATTATTTGGTGGTGGTCATTAAGCAAATCACAATGGTCATTACAATGAAACCATTGTAACGGGTAGGATTTTTTTGCCAGAAACGAAAAATATCTGTTTCTGGTGAAAAAAGTAAATCACAGTAACCTAATTCCTGTAAATGTGGACTGTTTGCCAGATGAATGATCAATGCAATTTCATAATTCTCCAAAACAGTAACAATAAAAGATTGCTTAACATTTAAAAAAAATAAGTACAGCATTAATTCAAACCATATTTTCAGTATGCTATGCTTTAAATTGTAGTAGAATTTATCTGTAGATTAAGGTTGCCTTATGTGCTGTTTGTGCACAATTCGGGTAGTCTTTGAATTATAATGGCAGTTGGGTCCAGAATTTCCATCGCTAAGCAATGTGGTTATAAAGCATGAAATCACATGACTACATAGTTTAGTGACAGCAATCCCTGCAGTCCCTGGTGCTACAGTTTAACAAAAGTCATTAAACAAGCACCTCTTCACAACGTCCTGGGACTTCTAACAATCAAAACCATTGAGGAAACCAACAGGAGACCCAAGCAGCTCACAAGCACACTGCCAGGTAGGTAAGTGGCAGCTGTTGGGTAGAAGAGAAAGCAAAGAGGTGCTCAGGTAGCTGGAGAGGCACAGCATGAGTGTGGTGGGGCTTGGGGTGACTCCTGGTGAGCAGGAGAGAATGCACAAGGATGTGTGAGGGACTGGAGGGAATGTGCAATTGGTGAAGGAGATGTGGCGGAAGCATCCTGAGATTTGAGAGCATGTAGTGGCAGGGAGGTAGGTGTGGTGCAAGTGCAGCAAGGCCCAGGAAGGCTGTGCGAGTGGCAGAAGAGGCATAGTGTGAACATGGCAGGGCTTGGAGTGGGTGCTTCCAGTGGAAGTGGATGCACAAATGTGCACAAGTGATTGGAATAGTGCTGCACAAACGCAGCAGGGCTCAGGAAGGGTGCACAAGTAGCAAGGGAAATGTTGCAAAGTTCAGTGAGACTCAGGTAAGTATTTTGACTTTTCTCTGTCCTGCTTTTAGCACTGCTATGAGAATTCAGAAGTAAGATATAATACATCAGAACAGTTTATATTGTACAGGTAGTTCTCAACTTACAACTTACAAGCACAATTGAGCCCATAATTTCTGTTGCTAAGTGAGACATTTGTTAAATAAGTTTTGCCCCATTTTTTGACCTTTCTTTGCCACAGCTGTTAAGTGAATCATTACAGTTGTTAAGTAATGGGAAATCTGGCTTCCCCATTAACATTGCTTGTCAGAAGTTCTCAAAAGGAGATCACATGACCTTGGGACACTGCAGTCGTTATAAATATGAGTCAATTGCCAAACAATCTTAATCATATGACTGTGGGGATGCTGCAATGATCATAAGTGTGAAAAATGATCTTGCCACTTTTTTCAATGCCGTTGTAATGTTGAATTACTTGTATTAAAGCAATAACTATAAAAAATTAAAACAATATTTATGATGAACACATATTTAAAACTGTAAAAAATAGTTTAACATTGAAAATGCAGGATAGAAAGCGAATAATGTCAAATGTCAGTAGCAAAACAATTCATAAGAACACAATTTTAGCCAAAGGCCTAGCTGAAGGGAGGAGTATTCTATGAAGTTTAAGTATCCTATGAAGTTTTGTAGGAACCAGAAGCAATTAAGACTTCTCACTGCAAGTAAAAAAAAATGCAACAAATGTGTTTCTTTGTTAAAATTTCTTGTGTCATCATTTTTAAAATAATGTCCCATTTAATCTTAGTACCTGGGTAAATATGTAAAAGAAAAAGCATTCTGTTAGACATCAGTATGACTTACAGGGTTTTGTAATTTATTGTATTGTATTGTGTTTACCCATTGTATTGTATTTAAAATAAATGTAATATGAAATCATTTTGACAATAGGGGTTTCCTGACCTTGGGAATTTCCTGACCTTTCCTGGTTTCCCACTGCCCAAAACAGTTCTTGAAGTCTAAGTAATCCTTGAAATGGTGTATATTAACAAATTCAAAAGCAGAAGGATGGATAGATGAGGATTTTTTGATGTTCTGTTGTATAAATAGAATACTGTGGATCCAAGCCAGTGTCTTTACTGCAGTTTGTTTGTCATTAAATCTGGTTGTTTGAATTATAGGGTTGAACAATTGTTAAGCTCGGAGTAACTGATACATATGAAAGAAATGAGCAAAATAGCAAATTGCTAGAGATATCAGTAAACTAGGATTAGGACTGGCTGAGGAATGTACTGTATATATGCTTTAAGTGATCTCAGAAGAATAAAACATTACAACATTCCAAATTATGCATTTAATTTTGGAGTTTTACAAACTTTGTGTACACAGCTGTGTTTTAATTTCTAGGTGCAGATTATGGAGGAGAAGCTGAAAGCTGCTAATGTCCAAACAAGTGAGTCAGAGACACGCTTATATAAGAGATGCCAAGATTTGGAGATTCTAGTTCAAGAGAAAGATGATGCTATCCTGAATCTGGAACAACAGCTTGTAGAGCAGGTTGGGAAAACAACATTTTTCTTACCCAATTATCCATATATATATTAGCATGTACAAGAGATATAGAGAGAAAGAAGGGACTTATAAAAAAGTAATATCCCTAGATTTTCGTCAGCAAAACGCTTGTTAAGCAAAAGAATAGATTCTGTAAAGATAACTATTAATATGTAGCAAATTTTGGAAAGAAGTATAAATTGTTTATATACACCATACAGCCATTTGTCTGGGAAGATATGAAGATTCCTGAAATGGATGAGCCGTAATTGTATAATTAAGCAAGCTATTTAAAATAATGATGACGGCATTTTTCAAGAGGCCTTTCAATGAAGATCAATCCATCAATAGCAACAGTTTTTACTGCAGTATTTTTACTCATTTTATTAATGCTACTTACGATTTTTAACTTTGTATAATTTATATGAATTTTATGGCTATTTTATTACTTTTACTGTGTTTACTTGCAAAAAGAGGCAAAATAATTACTAATAAATTAAAGCCTAAGTGCAGTCCTTAGCCTGAAAAAGATTGCGCCTTCTGTTTTAGGTGAATAAAGTGCATTGTTATGGACAAGAATGCAAATTACACAAAAGCCCATCTTCTTGTTTCAGAAGGAAATCAGAATACAAGAAGCTAAAATTATAGAAGAAAAAGCAGCTAAGATTAAGGAATGGGTGACTATCAAGCTTCATGAGGTAAGTTTCCTAAGTAACAACTCTTAAACCACTTAAATCACTTGTATAAGAATGATATAGAAATAATGTCACCCCATGTGCTAAACAATAACACTCAGCAGCCCTGGACAACAGAGCCAAGATTTATACATATTAGATTGTATATGAGCAACAGAAATCTCAGCCTTGTGATTTAGGTATAAAGTAAATAAAATATGAAGATAACCCTTCCTTTTACAAACTGCAGTAACATTGAGGGTTTCTTCACCCTAAAATTCACAGTTCCTTTGCTAATAAAATGATACCTTAAAGCTCAGGACAAGTTAAAGCCTTAATGAAATAATTATATTAGTTCATTAGGATCTATTAGTGGATAATTGCCAGTTCTATGTTATCTGGTCAATAATCTGTTTAAAAGTTTTTGTAGACCTGTTCACAAGACTAAGGCTGTGAATTTTAGGGTGAAAAATGAAAAAATGGCTTGCTTTGAAATATGCAAAGTTGCCTATAATGAGAGTTTATTATTTGTGCTTTCAATTTTTTCAAGTAATTTTTTTCTGTTGATTTTGTCTACAAAATTTTATTTTATTTCTGTGGAACACAAATATTCTATTAACTTTATCTTTAAAAAATAATAATCATAATATATAAAAACTACTTAAAAGAGAAGATCTTTGAAATAGGATCTGAGGTTGAGTTCTATAGTCTTTCATTCATATTACTCCTAGATATACCAAAACTATTTGAGTTAAATATACTGCTTAGCACTGCAATTATTTGTAAATTACTTAACTGTAAGCCCAACCAAGTTGGTGAACTTATTGCCAGGAAAATGGATGTGAGATTGAAAATAATACCATATGAGATGTAAGGAAAATATAGCTTTCCTTTAGATACAGTCTTTTTCAATACTGTACTTATGAATGGGGCATTTATCTATGTTTTCAGCTAGAAACAGAGAATCAGAACCTCCGTACGATCAATCAAAACCAAACTGAAGAGATTAAGCTGTTGCAGACTAAATTACAAGGTAGGGGGTACAAATTCTCAAAACACAACTGTGTTCCATAATTAAGGAACTTGGGGTTAACTCTTTGAGTATGTCTTTATTATAGATTGTATACAGAACTACAGCAAGCACGAAAACAGTTGTGCCTAGAAATTCCAAAGTAGAACATTATTCCACAGTATAACCATCTATAACTTTGTAAAGGTTTTGCTAAAGGGTGGTCTAGTGGTCTACAATGTGCTGGAGGATGAAGGGATAATAAAAACTGAAAGGCTTTTTTTATTTCCATTTGAAGTAATTTACAGTGTTTGGGTTTACTCCATTGCATTTTGTTTGCTTTTGGATTGAAGTATTATGTAACCCAGTCATCGTGGTTTCTAAATTACAGATTATGGTGAACCCAATCTTTATTTCTGAATTACCTCTTTTCTCTAAAGCTATGGTAAAATACACTATGAAACCAATATTAAACTTAAGAAGGTACATAGTATTAAACAGAAATATCATAAATATAGATAGTCCTCAACCCATGACCATTTGTTCAATCACCATTCAAAGTTACCACAATCACATGATTGCGATCAAAATGCTTGACAATCAGTTTACACTTAAGTCAGTTGCAGTACCCCACAATCATGTGATCATCATGTGCAACCTTCCCTACTGGCCTACTCATTGATTTGGGGGAAAATCAATGGGGAATCTGCCAAGGAATATAATAAATTGCTAGGTAAGTCTCCTCCACCCACACCCTGCCTACAGCCCCTCTGTGCTTCACTGGGCTCGCCGCTTATATAGCCCTACTTACTCTTGTACACCCTTCCTGACTTGCATCACATCCACACATATCTTCTCTGACCCAAGCCGCACTCCTGTATCCCCTCCCCAACTCCTGTGGCATCTCTTACGTATTCCCTGTCACTCTTGTATATCCTCCCTAATCCTCATCATGTTCTTAACCCCCACACATTGCTTTACTCACCTGCAGGCCTGGGACTTGCAACTTTCTGCTGGCTTCCTAACTGACTTTGGTTGTGCGAAGCAAGCAAAAAGCTGCCTCACCTAACAACTGTGGAATTCAGTTAATAACAGCGATTAGACCTGCAGGGATTGCTGTCATTAAGTGACATGATCATGTGACATCAAGCTTTATAACCATATCATTTAGTACAGGGGTGTCAAACTGGCAGCCCGCGGGGTTGATGTGTCACGCTCAGGCCATGCCCACCCTGGCTCCACAAAGGCAAAAAACGTCGCGGTGCGTCATGATATGTCACATGATGCAATTGAGTTTGATACTCGTGATTTAGCAGTTCTGGTCTCAATTGCCATCATAAGCTGAGGACTACTTGCAATATCAAAACTTCAGCCTCTCAGCTTTTAAAATAAATAATCTACTGTTGCATCACATTAAATGCTGATATTTAAATTATTACTTGAACAGAGCTTCAGGGGAAGAAGTCTGTTTCTTCATCACAAAAACCGGGAGAAGGCCAGCGACTGAGCAGTTTGACTTTTGGATGCTTCTTAAACAGAGCAAGAAGTCCTCAACAAGTTCCTAAACCTGAAAATGCAAGCAGTTCTGCTTCAAAACAAGTTGATCTTAACGAAAATCACAAAAGTCTAGGTATTTTAAGTTCTAGAACGCTATTCTAACAATTCAGTCCTAAGAAGGTGTGCTAAGGAGTAACTTCCATTTAGTTAAATGCAGTGCTTTTTTTGTAAAAAGAAAAGGTGCCGGAACTCACACATGTCATACAACCCGCCTTGCCTACCCTACAAGGTTCCATCCCAAAAAGGTGCCGGAACTCCGTTCTGGGCGTTCTATGACAAAAAAAGCCCTGTTTAAATGTAACTTGCTTCCAAGATAATCCCTACTTATATTACAGTCCTCAAACAATCCTAAATGCTCGGGATTTGAATATGTAAACTTTCTTTTTCTCTGAAATTAATCTATATTAATCCTACAAATTAAGGGTTTTCCACTGAAAATCGTATGCCTGGGATGAAAAGAGTCAGATCCCTCAATTCCTAAGGGAATTGGTTTGGGAAAGAGTGATATGCAGTACTTTATTAAAAGCAGGAATGCTAACTAGGTTGTTTAAATGTTTAATTAATAGCCTATCATTCATTTGATTGTTCAATATAGCATATACAGTACTTCAACTTGTTTTTCTCCACAACAAAAACTTGTGAAGTAGGCTGGGCTGAGAAAGAGTGACCAGTCCAAGGTTACCAGTGAACCTCTTATGACAAAAGAACATAGGTGGACTAAAACCTGAATCCCTTAGTCCAACACTTTATTAATACGTCTGATTTGACTTTCTTATTTGTGTCAGTTATACTGAAAAGTCTTACGTTGACAGGAAAAACAGCCTTATGTTAGTTTAATGCTACTAAATAATTATGTTGTCCACAACATTGGGAAAATGTCACATCTTGCAACTTTGTGCTAGTATAATTATCAGTAAGCATATGCTGCAAGTAAGCATATGCTGCAGACCTAGAACTAGATTCTAATTACCTAACCGTTTAAAATAATAGAACCAGTGTTACAATCAGTGTCCTTACTCCTGTTCAGGAGCATTGAGTTGGTCAATCAGTATTTAAAATATTACACCATCACTAGTTACTGATAAACTATGTTTCCAATGTTTATTCTTAATGCAAGCATAGAAGATATTCTTCCATGGCAGATATAAAGTAATTAAATACTTTTCATCATTCATCAAACATGTTTTTCATGGCTATAACAGTACTGAGTTGTTATAGTATTATATGAAAGCAGGATTAGTCTTCATATGTAGAAAATAATGTAGCAGAGTGGATTGTACTACGTCACCTACAAAGTAGAATTTAGAACATTTTCTCATTTAAAATAGTAACTAGGAAAATGTTATACTTCATCTGGGGAAAAATTCTGGCCTTTCCCACTCTGTGCTAATTTTTACTTGTTTGGGGAATACTTGTCTCTATTAACCCAGAGGAGCATTAAACCTGATGTCTTTACCTGCATTCTTATGTTATACTGTCTTCTCTGCTACTTTGTTCTGCTGAATTTATAGGTAGCCATTTCTTAGATTGCCTCTGTCAATTCTCCTGTCTTAATATGCTTAAAAATAAGGTTTTTGCTCAGCAGTGATGCTGCTTTATTCATGGATCTTGCTCTGTTTCTCTCCCTGCTACTATTTTTCTTTTTCTTACTATAGAAAATCAATTAAGAGGAGTTGGAATATCTCTACTATCTTTTGATTACTGTTATTAGGAGTCTTCTATATGAAAGCATTATTATACAATCCCATATGTTATTTGTATATACTGTTACAATTTCCTTGTCTGAAAGCAAAATAGATTTTAATTTTTATTATTTGTAGATGTGTGTTACAATTTTGTCCAATGTTGTCACTGTCTCCTGGTGTATAGAGAATGAAATTCAGGAAACAGCCCTTGCTGGACAAATACATGGAAATAATAGAAGTCTGAAACCATTGCAGCAAAATACTTGCATTCCTGAACAAAGGATGGCAGCAAAGTCGAAAGATATAGATAATAATATATCAAAGAATTCTTGCATTAGAGTCAGTGACTGGAGCTCTGATGAAGAAGGAAGCAAAGGAAGATTGAAATCCAGATGTGTATCTACATTTTCAAGTCACACATCTGAAGAAGGCACAGGGTACAGTAGAATAGGGAGCGAAATGTATTTGACAGCATCAGATGATAGTAGTTCCATGTTGGAAGAAGAAAGTTTTCAAGCTCAGGGAAATGTACATAAACTATATTCCTGGCAACAAGAGTCTTCATGGAAAAATCAGAACCATCTAATTGGAAAGAGCAACTTGAAATCATTCAATGAAAAAAAAATTCATGATAGCTTTTCAGATGAACTGAATAAGAGATTTCAATCCCACAGGCTAGATTATTCATCCTCTTCTAGTGAAGCAAATACTCCAAGTCCAATTTTGACCCCATCTTTGGCTCCTAAGCATCCATCATTGATGCTGACAGCAAGCTCTCAGTCTGGCAAGCTGCTTGATTCTCCATCTAATCTGCCACCGCCCAAACTGAGGACTCCAAGTGCTTTTATTCTGAGTACAGCATTGGCCAAAAAACATTTTAGCCAGCCTTCCTTGTGTTCAGACAAACTGTTTGGCAAAAACAGGAATGCTATAAGCATGATACGGCCTTTTAAGCCTCAGGAAACAGACATTGATCAGATAGATGGAGATAACACAGAAGTTTTTGAGAAGATGGAGATTAGTTGTAATGAGGAATCATTTACTTATGATTGCTGTAAAATGAAAGATATAGAAACCCTGGATTTGAGTGAGTCAGGGAAGATGATTAACAGTAAACCTCCTACTCCTCCACTCCATCGATTCCCCTCTTGGGTAAGTGAAATAGATATAATAATATTCCAGATTAATTTAACTACTCAAGTTCCGTTGTTATTTTGTTTTAAAAGTATGGGTTTTCCTTTTTTGATGTCACACCACCATAGCAGATAATTTTTCCCACAGTTTGTTCTGAAAAGATTAGTGGCAATTCTTCTCTATTAAAATTAACTACAGATAGTAGATGGCAGCAGCTACTTGACTTTGGCTGTTCTCAAAAAAGCTAAACTGGGTTCAACCTAATTAATACTTGAATGGGATATTATCAGGAAATCCCGGCACTTGGATTTATAAAAACTACCCAAGAAGGCACACCATTTCTGTGTCATTGCTAAAAAAAAACAACCCTCTATAGCAGGGGTCCCCAACCCCCTGTCCATGGACCAATACTGGGCCGCGGCATGCCAGCAACCAGTCTACACAAACAAGGAAAGCCCTATCCACAGGATGCAGGCAGCACACAAAACCATGCCCCCTCCTGTCCGCGGAAATATCTCTCTCCACATAACCGGTCCCTGATGCCCAAAGGTTGGGGACCTCTGCTCTATAGCATGTCCATGTGATTATCAGGAAGCAAGCTTGACAAAAGACAAAAGATAATCTTTATCCTTTACATGCAGGTAGTCCTTAACATACAAGCTAACAGTGGTTAGAATGCAGTATCACAGGCTAATTCTGCCGACTGCTAGTAGTTTGACTGTCATGGGCTCAAGGTTGATTCCATCTTTCATCCTTCTGATGTCAGTGAAATGAGGAGCCAGATTGTTGGGGGCAATATGCTGACTCTATAAACCGCTTAGAGAGAAACAAACTGCTTATAATAGAAACATAAATGTAATGTTGCTAGAAATATATAATATAATAGCAATTCTTTGTTCTTCAGGAAAACAGAATTTATGCTGTAGCCAAATCAGGTCTGTGCTTTTCTGAGGTCTTCAACATGGACTCCTTCAATAAAAGTAAGTTATTACAATAGTTATTTAAACTGAATTGCTGAGGCAAGTCCCTTTGGATACTGTAAGATTTCCTTTTCAGTTAGCATAATCAGGGAAGAAAAAACTTTACTTGACACTCTTTGAGATTTCAAAGGTCCTGAACATCTAAACATGACTCCCAAAGAAAAATTTACTTTTTATTGCATTTATTATAGCCAGCATTAGTAAATATTGGCTGTAGTTAATTTGTATGTGTGTATACTTTTGAGTTTTCTATCTGAAATATGTATTTTTTAAATAAAAGATATAACTAATTTTATATAAGTTTTTCCCAGGCTATCTATTCAGCAAATTAACTGATTTTTTTAAAACTAAAAAAACTACACACTCAGTACTTTTTGAATTTATTTTAAAAAAACTTGGTTTCAGATTCCTCTTCTTCATCTTCATATTCTCCATCAGGACTCTACACATCATTAATATATAAGAACATGACTACACCAGTTTATACCACTCTTAAAGGGGTAACCATTTTTTTTACAATTATGCTTGGAGAAATATTTAAAAAATGTGTCTTATGTTTATATTTATTCAGAATAAGCTGCTTCCTCCCTCCCTCCTTCCCCTCCCCTCCTCGACCTGGAAAAGTAATTCTTGCTCCTTTGAAAAAGTAATAGAGTAGCTATCTTAGTAATAACCAGGATGTATTTCTGTTGCTCAAACATGATGTATCTCAGTTGCAAGCACTTCTAGCTCTAAATTTTATTCTCTCTCATCTAAAAACTACCTTGCAATGGTACAACATGCTGTTATCTACTTTCCACTAACTTGGAGCTACAGTGTATTGGCATGGAATCAGAATGTGTGTTTTATTTAATATGCCAAATATAAAAGCTGAAGTAGAAAAAAAATTCAGAGCCAGAAATATTGACTAAAAGAATGGAAATGCAAAGAAACTGATATTAAATAGCAGTCTACAATAGTATACTCAGTGCTTTTTTTGTAAAAAAAAAAAAAAAAGGTGCCGGAACTCACACACATCATACAACTCGCCTTGACTACCCTACAAGGTTCCAGAACTCCATTCTGGGTGTTCTATGACAAAAAAAGCCCTGAGTATACTTAGATGCAAAAAATCTTTATCTAGCGATACATGAATAATAGCAAGGAGTTAATGTCTTTCCATGTCTCTTTTTGGACATAGGTGAGAAGGAGCCAAGTTCTAAATATCATACAGCACAATATTCTGGGACATGCCTTAATAGTTTGGAACCTCTTGTATACCAATGAAAATGTAACTCTCAGTGTAGATTTGTATAGGCCACGGGTGTCAAATTCACCACGTCACGTGACGTGTCGCAATGTATCACAACTTTTTTTGCATTGCCAGAGCTGAGTGGGCGCGGCCTCCGTATGATGCAACCAGCCCATGGGCCGGCAATTTGATGCCCCGATATAGACTATATCTAGCGAATATAACTAAGTCATGAAATAGATTAATTTTTTAATACAGCAGCAAATTTAATCTTCTACCTATAAAAATATTTTAAAAGCAAACCGTTAATGATCAAAAATTACTATTTAACCATAGTCTACTCTAAGCAATCTCTTGTCTAAAAAAATCCTATATGAATACTATATATCATTATTATGCTGGGTTTTTTTACTATTGCAGTTAACAATTTTAAACAATGGCTTGTTGATTTTATCAGAAAGCAACACAAATCAGTAACAACCCATTCTTAGATGATTCTTCTGGGTCTGAAGAAGACGGTTCCCAATCCAGTTCACGGACATCTGAATCAGATTCTCGAAGCAGAAGTGGTCCTGGTAGCCCACGAGCTATGAAACGAGGTAGGCAGAATTTATAACAAAACAATTATTATAACCTTTAGGACAGATGAAATTAAAAAGGTGCTATTATTAATGGAATAGATTAAACAGATAGTTTTCATTACAGGTTGAAAAAAGGAAAATTTCATTTAAATTGCGGCTTTACAAAATGAATTTCTAATACCAATTTGTGATGTAGGTTGGGCTGAGAGACTGTCACTGGCACAAAGTACAAGTGAGCTTCCATGGCTGTGTGAGGATGTGATGCCAGTTCAGAATTTACTTACAACACCATGCTGACTCTCATTTTTTAAAATTAGAAGTGCTTGATGATATTTCTTTTTTTTTAGAAAATAATATTATTACAAAGATACCAAAGTATTTAGATCAACAATTCCACAACAGTACATCCCAACTCACAATACTGCTGTTCATAGGAGAGATGTGAATGTAGCCTCTTATGCTAGTCATTCATAAGGCTGCTTGCCAGTTATAGAAACCACATGCTCATAAGGAAGAGATTCTCTCTCTGCCACAAACACAGAGAGATATCCCAGCCTCTCCTTCTCTTCTAAAATATGCTTCATATGCTTTATTGTTTTGAAAAAAAAATGTCTCTTGGGAGGATCAGTTTACCAAGGAGGACTGAAACATCTAAAGCAGTGATGGCAAACCTTTTAGAGACTGAGTGCCCAAACTGCAACCCAAAATCCACTTATGTATCGCCGAGTGCCAGGTGGGTGTGGCCCATTCGGTGGGTGTGGCTGCAGTAGTCATGGCAGATTGGGTGGGCATGGCCGGGGTGGGCATGGCCACCTTGAGGTTGCTTATGGGGAGGGACACCTGTGGGAGCCAGGCAGGGTTGGGGGAGATCCAGGGTGTATGTGGCGGGTGGGATGCTGGGCTGCCCAATGGCGGCTCCAGGCTGGCTGGCCTTAGGCCAGTGATGGCAAACTTTTAGAGACCACGTGTGCTGGGGCGATGGCGCGTGCCCACAGAGAGGGCTCTGCGTGCCACCTCTGGCACGCATGCCATAGGTTCACCACTACTGGTCTAAAGCAGTGTTATTCAACCTTGGCAGCTTGAAGATGTGTGGACGAACTCCCAGAATCCCCCAGGGGAATGTCACACATGTTGGGATAGGGGAAAGACTCCAGGACAGGAAGCACCTGGAAAATATGTGGCAGCAGCAGAATCTTCTCCACCATTTAAGGCCGTAGGTAGGGTTGTCCCAACCCTTCAAAGTCAGAAGGTCAAGAAACAAACATGGCACAGATCTTCATTGTTGTGGGTAACATAACAGAAACTTGAAATTCTGTCATAGTTGCTCTCTGCCTTATCTTCAATCAAACATAATCAGGGTAGTGTTATTTTGAGTTTCTTCTTATGTTTTCTTTTCCTCAGGAATGAGTATTCTGTAATTCTAATTTCTTCTATATTTCATAATGCAATGTAGTCTATCCATGAAACCCATCAATTGGATTCTTAATCATATTAATATTCATTTCTCTTGCACTCAGGGGTCTCTCTGTCTTCAATGACTTCAGAAGGCGACTATGCCATTCCTCCTGATGCCTATTCAACTGATACAGATTACTCAGAACCGGAACAAAAATTGCCTAAAACCTGTTCATCGTCTAGTGATAACGGAAAAAATGTAAGTACGCTCCAGCATCTTTCTATTTCAATCTGGCTCCAAGCATCAGAACTGTACGGCTACAGAGGCTTGGCTGCAAAGCTTTGGAGAATCACTAACGGCAACAGAGATGCAAAATATCCATTACTTTACCTAAATTATGGGATTGCTTTGATACCCAAGTGGTTATGGTGGCTTTGTTCCATCTTTCAGAAGATGGTGGTGGTTATTTTGTATATGGCATGATTACATTTTACTTATAACTTAACATTCTTTTTTCTTTTTCATGTTGTTAATCATATACAATATATGAATCTATGTATAAAGAACTGGACAGAGGTTACATGTCTGTTGATTCCAGTGGTCCTGTCAGTAGTTTTTGAGACCATTGATTATGATATAACTGAATCAACTCACTGAAATTAAAGTTAAACATTGTTTTATGGTGGTTATGGTGGCTTTGTTCCTTCTTTCAGAAGATGGTGCTGGTTATTTTGTATATGGCATGATTACATTTTACTTATATTATACTTTAACATTCTTTTTCCTTTCTCATGCTGTTACAATATATGAAACGGTGAGTTTTGTGAAATTTTAGGGTTTGGTACAACTGAACTTTTTTCTGAATGATATCCAGCAAAGTAGCACAATTATAAATCAGTTTCTAATGATGATACGAAGTAGATGAGAGCAAGGAAACTGAAAGCTAATCCTGACAATACAAAGGTACTGCTGGTCACCCTAAATAATGATTAGCGAGTAAGGGTTTAACCTGTGCTGAATTCATTTACATTCTTTTGAAAATTGATTGCAATTTAAGCAGGTTGCTTAGATTCTGCCTGAACTTAAAGACACAAATTTGGGTATTGGGTAGGATAGCATTTAGCCAGTCAATTCTGCTAATGATATCCAAATGGGACATTATGATACATGGCTTAATTATATTGCATATAGATTACTGTAATATGTTCTATCAGTGGATTTCTTTGAAAAGAATTTAGAAACTTCATCTGACCCAGTCAATACTCTGAATCTATTGATTTGGGAGTAATTCTATGGCATCTCTGCATCTCCTGTGCAACCATACCATTATTAGCAATCCTATTGTTTTATAAATCAGATTTTGATCTATGAACAGAGTTGTGGCTATTTGAAAGATTGAGTTGTCCCATATAAATTTTGTTCAGCTTTAAGTTTGCATGAAAGGCCTTTTAAGTTTTAGCACCATCAGTGATCTATAGTATTTTAACAAAATAAGAGAGAGGGACTTTTTTATCAACTTAAAAAATGTAAGCCTAGATGTTTTACTGTTATTCCTCTGATCATAGAAAATAATATTCATAATAAATTGGTCTGCTTAAGATAGATTTCATTGATTAGGTGTGCTGCATTTTTAATTTTTATTCTTAATTGTTTTTAGTTAAAAAATATATGTTATGAGTCTATGAATAATTTTCCTAATTTTGTATTATTAGCACCTTAAATATAATTTTGGTTGGAAATACTGTTCGTCGATTTATAGTACATTAATCACAAATAATTTTAGCATTTAATTTTTTTCTTTGAAACTATAGGAACTTCTAGAGAAATCTGGATACTTGTTAAAAATGAGTGGTAAAGTTAAGACTTGGAAACGACGATGGTTTGTACTCAAAGGGGGTGAATTGCTTTACTATAAATCTCCGGTAAGCAAGTAAAAATTATAAGATTAGATTATGTTTCTCTGTGTTCTTTACTGAATCATTATGCAACAATTTATTTTTGAACTGATCTAAAGTATAATAACTGATTACCTGAAATCTCTTTTCTCTGAGAGTTTGTTCTTCAGCCATATTTACGAGACAATATATGTAATAAATTTTAATTTGAACCGAGTAGTAAACAAAGAAATGTTTTTCACAACCCTGAAAGCTGCATAGAATTAATTCTTGCGCCAAACATTTGCAGCAGAAGTCTGATCTAGCAGTTTTGTTATCTGTTCTAAAAATCTTGTTACTACTCAGTGCTTTAATGTAGTATATGAAAGTTTAGTGACTCTCAGTGCTCTTGGAACCAATTCAGTATAATTTCTTCTGGACTCTGCCCTCTGATGAAGTTTAAAAAAACAGGGCTGTAATCCTCACGCACTCAAGGATGACCTTAGGACATTCACTGGCTACATTTAGATTATCATATTTCAATTTCTTTCTTCCTCACCATCTTATTTTTTTTGTCTGGTTATCCCTTTCTCTACTCCTTTTGTGGTATTCTTCAATAAAGTATGGAACTCTTCTCTCCTCCCCGTATTTTTCTATTCATCCAAGTCGCCTAGGAATCAATGGACAGTGACTGTTATGAATCAAGATAATTATTATGGAATAATAATAATATCCCTTACCTTGATGTGGTTGTGGGAATTGTATGCTCTGAGAAAATGAGAGCTATGCCACTACATAGTTACTTTCAGTCTTCTCAGTTACTTCAGAAGATTGTTGTAAATGCAGGTTGGAAACAAAGGGATTATGTTTAAACCTCCCAAAATTCCTTATAAATAATTATAAGCCTATATTATTTTAAATGCCAAAATATATAAAATATAAAAAACTTCTAAATGTATCCATCAGTCCAAAAGGAGTTATGATGTCCAACCATCTGAAAATGAATTTCAGCTTTTTGCTTTGATATATGGTTGATGATTATTGGTACTGCACATGAGAGTCACTTATCACATTTTTTTGTCCCATAGAGTGATGTAATAAGAAAACCCCAAGGTCAAATTGAATTAAGTGCATCCAGCCGTATTGTAAGAGGTGATGGAAAACAAACAGTTCAGGTATTTCCTTAATTTAATGTGTTTCATGGGACAGCAGAATAGCAGTCATGTGTACACCAGGATGTAGTTTTCCCTTTTTCTTCCAACTGACTTGTGATCATATTACAAACTATTCATGAAGAAATAGATACTGGTAAACATCTTGGACAGTTACAAGTTTCCAGATTTCATTTGTGGTTATAGGAAAGTAAGATTTGACTGAAACAAGCTTCCCCATTAGCAGTGCTCCCTGAACAACCCATTGGGATACACAATTATATGTATTTATATGGATAGTGCTTTATTAGAAGTGCTGCTTAATGAATAATAATAATAATAATAATAATAATAATAATAATAATAATAATAAAGTTGGAAGGGACCTTGGAGGTCATTGAGTCCAACCCCCTGCTCAGGCAGGAACCCTACACCATTTCAGACAAATGGCTGTCCAGTCTTTTTAAAAAAACTTCCAGTGTTGGAGCATTCACCGCTTCAGGAGGCAGGTTGTTCCATTGGTTAATTGTTCTAACTGTCAGGAAGTTTCTCCTTAGTTCTAAGTTGCTTCTCTCTTTCTCAGGCAAAACAAAAGGAATCAGTAATAGGTAGGAACCATGCTGAGAAAAAGAGATAAGGTATCTGAATAGGATCTCAGACTTGAATGACACCTTTGTTCCTTCCTAACCATTAGGAAAAACATGCTGGGCAAAGATGGGGTATTTCCCTATGTGTCTCAGAAAGTATGTGTACATTCTGGGGAAATTTGTACGGTGTATATACAGGCATATTTCAAAATGAAGTTGTGAATAAAGAAAAGATAGGCAACTCTGTTTCCACCTTCTTTCATACTCTTCCAGAAGTTTATCTTTGAGATTATTGATCATTTGGCACAAGGGATGAAAATAGACTGACCTTCTTTTCCAAATCTACCCTCCATCCCTTTTTATTCAAAGAAGAGCCAGTAAAGACCTTTCCTCTGAATCTGACCCTTAATACTTTCAAATGTACCTGCATGAGTTCCTGTCCTATTTAGGCATCTATGGGAATTTTGAAGACAAAACATGAATGTATGATCTAAAACAGTTATTAAGAAATTCATAATAAATGGTTTTGATAATTTTAAATTCCTAACAATTGCCTAGATTAGAATTTTGGACTAGGAGTAGAACTAGGTAGACCAAATTAAATTTTCAAAGTTTATAGCAGGATCCTGGACAATTGACACCAGCCTTAATTATAAGTAGTCCTCAGCTTATGACTACAATTGGGACTGGAACTACTGTCACTAAGTGATGTGATCATTAGGTGAGTTGCACCTGATTTTACTATTTTTTTTGCCACAGCCAATCATGTAGCCATTAAGTGAATCTGGCTTCCCAAATAACTTTGCTTTTTGGAAGCTCCCTGGAAAAATCATAAAGGGCGATAACATGACATTGGGCCAAAGCAACATTGCAAATACATGTTGGTAGCAAAGCATCAAAACCATGATTATGTGACTGCAAAGATGCTGTCTTAAGTCATGTCATTTTTCTTAGCATCGTTGTAACTTTGATATGTCATTGAATGGTTATAAGTCCAGGACTAACCTGTATGTCATATGGTTTTAATGAGGATAAAATATGATTGAGAAAAACCCATAAAGACCACCTTGAATTCCCATCAAAGATTTAGATATAAAAACATTAATAACCTTCATTTCAGACTATATTTATTACAATGTTTTATATTGGTACCAATCAGGTAAAAATGTTCCAGTTACCTTCAGTCAAAGTGTTCTGTTTCTATTGCTCCTCAGCTGACTACAGAAAAACGAACTTATTACATGACTGCAGATTCCCCAAATATCTTAGAAGAATGGATCAAAGTATTACAAAATGTCCTTAAAGTACAAGCTGCAAGCCCACTTTTTATTCAACCAGATGTTAAACCAGCAGTGAAAGGCTTGCTTACTAAGGTAAAAGACAACTTTTTTTTCTTGATATTTCTATTTTGTTTTTATATTTCAAGAGTTTTTGTTTAGAAAACTGGGTATTTTAATTTTATTAATTACATCAAAAAATTAAATTACTGTTAAATTTCAGGATTATTAATTGGTAAAAATTAATAATCCAAAAATTGGGATTTTTTTAAAAAAAACAAAGGGTTTTATAGGCCTATGGCTCATGAAAGTTTCGCTACTCTTAAGGAGCAGAAGGACACTAAAGAAATATGCAGGTTTGGGTGTGTTTGGGAATTTTTTGCTAGGGACAGCAAAGCCTTATAGGATTTAATTTTATTTATGTCCTTTGGTTTTTGGTTCCTATATTTCTTGAATGTAATGAATAGAATATTCAGAAACTACAGTACTATATATGGCTGCTCTGGTGGTAATAACTTTCCTATCCTGTTTCACAATATAGCTTTGATACAGAAAATGGTAAAATTGTTTTTTAAATAAACAGATACATAAATAATTCCCATAAAGCTGGGGATTAGTTTTTGTTTTTCATTACTACTTGGGTAAGTTTGGAATACTTTAGGTTTTTCCTGTTAATTCTGGGGGCTAAATTAAGTACCATTTAATATGTCTTTGCATTTAATCAGGGACCTTTTTAAAATGCAGATAATATCAGCTAGGTATTGGGATGTCAGCAAGCACGGGTACAAAATGTAATGCTTCTTTTTCTGCCTTTATGAAGAAAATTTCTCATGCTCTTTATTTCTGGAGGAAAGTAGCCACTGGTTTGGTATTAAAAATTCATTGCTCTTTTTAGTTAGCTATTACTCTTTAATTCATTTTAAAAGTTAGCTAATGAAATGCCAGTTTTTGGAAAAGTTTTAAGATTAACCTAGCGCTTGAAATCCGTCTTTGTGTTCCAAGCAGACTTGCAAAAAACAGGAGTAAAATATTACCAGGAAGGTATATTTTTTAAAAAAAATACACAAAAAGCATTGTAATGAAAATCTATTTTTATAAGGTTCCCCAATTATAACATGAAACCTAAACTCCCATGATCCTCCTCCTTCTGTTGCAACTATATTCAGAAGTTTTTTTTCCATTTCATCTGAAGTTAGAAAAGGTATACCAGTAGTTGTTGAAAAGAACTAATGCAAAGCTTCTATTAATGGGGTTATCTATTTTCAAATGACCACAATTAAATTTAGATTGCTTAAGTTTCGACAGGACTATAAACCTTTAATTAATTGATTTAATACTATCATGTTAGTGTTAATTCTTAGAGATGACATGGATAGATTTTCTTCAGAATAGTCTGTCTTCAATTTAGGTCTCTTAGATATATAGTTCTAATCAAATCCATCTACACTGGCACTTGCTATCCTCCTTATTTTTTTGCTTTAACTTTTCCAACATAAAGGTAATTGGGTCTCCACATGATGTGTCCAAAATGATAGTCATTAAGTCTGGTCATTAATACTATGCATGAAAATTCCAGTTTGATTTATTCTTTGATCCATTTGGCTGCCCATTACACCTTTAAAAATTTCTGTAGTACATGACGTTCAACTGCATTGATATTCTCTCTGTCCTGTTTCTTCCAAACCCAGTGTTTGTTTCCACAGATTGTCATAGGAAAAAACTTTGCCTAAAGATTCATCTAAAATTGAATTGAAAACTACTGATTTGAATCATGTCAAGGCAGGAAAAAAATCCAGAATGAGGCTAAGGCACTTATTTCTTGTATGTTCAAGTGCAGCTAACTATTTATATTTCGTATCAGTTTTATATGTACTATATATGAAAGTTCAGCTATAAAAGTAACTCAGTTATATAATTGTTTGCCTATTTTTTGGTCATTGCTTCATCAAAATTTTCATAACTACAGCACTTTGTGGAAGAATTGTAGCTTTGTTGTTACAGTACTGTAGCCCAGTACTATAATGTTTTAAATACAGGATAAAAAAGAATCTTTCATTGCCTTTCTGCGTAAAATATTTCATTTTATTTGCAGGTGAAACATGGATATTCCAAAACAGTGTGGTGTATGTTGGTTGGGAAAACTTTATATTATTTCCGCAGCCATGAAGACAAGGTATTTTTTTTTTTATGTATTAAGCAATTATAAGTTACCTTGGTGAGCCATGATTTTATATCAGGTTTTATATTAAGATATATTAAGATTTTATATCTTAACCTATTTTTTTCAGAGACTTCCTTTTGTTTTATGTACTGTGTACTTTATATTTAAGTTTGTTTAAAACAAATTCCCACGTCCACACGCATAGTCTATATGTGTAAGAATATATATCCAGACATTTATTCAGATTCTCTTATTTTCAATCTACTGTAAGTTCCCAGAAATCATGTTTTCAGTAAAGTCTGTCTAGTTTCAGTCATGGAGTGAAAAGTATGCTTAACTTGATCATAGCAAGATTAGCAAGATTAATGAACTAGATTTTAATATAGCTCTGTTCTAATATAAATGCCTTTATTTCTAGTTTCCCTTGGGCCAGATAAAGCTATTAGAAGCTAAAGTTGAAGAAGTTGATCGATCCTGTGATTCAGATGAAGATTATGAAGCCAGTGGTCGTAGCTTATTATCAACACATTTTACCATTGTCATCCATCCTAAGGAACAAGCACCCACATATCTTCTAATAGGATCCAAGCATGAGAAGGTAGCAAATGTTCCATTGTCCCAAGATTTTGCAGCCAGCTTTCATTACTTACTCACAGAAAAAATACCTAAAAACCTGTATATTGAGGGGTAAAGTCACATCTGGACCAAGCTAATAAATAAAGTGGAACTTAACAGATTTAGAATAATTCTACATAATAATTTACATTAGGGGCAATTACGTCCAATGAGCATTATGCTTTCCCAAGGAGAAGTTGAAAGTTGCAGAAAGACAGAAGCCAACCAAACTATCATTTATGAAGATAGATTGTATAATTCATAACTAAGCTATTTTGGATAAAGTAGAAGCAGAATCTATACTTGGGAGTGGGTATACATGACCAGAGGAAGACAAGCTTTTTGTAACTGTGTTTTACTTTACATTTGAACAGAATGACCATGTGAGATACTAAACTTGCTAAATTATCTTAAAATGAGTTCAGACTTTTTTTATTTGGATAATTGACTAAAGTATGCCATACATTGAAAAGTTTGCAATAGTGGTGAATATCTGTTTTTAAGATTTTTAAGACTTTCTGAAATTAATTTTTTAGTTTTTATTTTCAGCAACACATTTGATGCATATATCTCTATCTAAAGTTTCCTTTCTTCTGCCATTTTATATTTTGTCCACATACATATACTTATGTGTTGATAATTAAATTGCTGTTTGGAGGGAGAGATAACAATAATATTTTCTTATCTGTCACTCAATTTTATATTTTCTTCATTGTTGCCAATTTGTTTGTACTACAAGTTGTCTAACAGATAATAATGTTGCCTGGAATATTTGTTGAGAAGATTCCATTGTTGAGAAGAAAATTCCATTAAGTTTAATTGAGCTTATTCCCATATAAATTGTATATTGAAAGACTAATCAGGATATAATTTAAAGATTTAAGCTGAAAGATTAGGTACTAGAAATTTTATTACACACTAAGAAAATGTACTTTATTTTGCATTTTGTGATGTAAATTTGTATTGGATAATCTCAGTTGAGGTTCTTGGTGGAAATAAACATAACTAATACTTTGATTAAATTGAATTGTAGAACTGTAATATATTTTTTAAATTAAAGTTATGTATAAATATTTTGATCAGCAGTTTTTCATATTTTTTAAAAAAAGAGTTTTAAGTGAAACAAATTATGTTTGATTTCATAGGATACTTGGCTTTATTATCTCACCGTTGCTGCTGGAAGCACAAATATAAATGTTGGGACAGAGTTTGAACAGCTTGTCTGCAAACTGTTAAATATTGAAGGAGAACCCAGTAAGCCAATATCTTTTCTGCTACCAATCCTTGTTATCAGGATGTACAATCGCTGCTGCTTTAAGAGTGAATGGATTCCTTAAAGCAGCAGAATCATTTTTTCAGGCTGATTAAATGAAGAGCAGAGAAGTACTTGTATGAATTTCCAAAACACTTTTTAAAATCAGTTGCAAAGTGTGTGCAGCCCCATTCGTTATTTTTTAAAAATGTCATAAATACAAGAAGACTTGTTGAAAGCCTCTATAGTACGGCTTATAAGCAACAAACTTGATTATGGAATTTTTGTCAAACTGCATAATCCTTAACTATTGCTTTAGGAAACATCAATGGCTATCAGTCAACAGCTGATGGTATCTCAGAGTCCATAGAATTAAATTGTGATGCAAGTTCCACATTGTTATCTTATATGCATGTGCAGAAAAGGAATAGAACTTGCATTGTGGCATCATGTTACTTATTCATAATTTACTCTCTTTACCTGCCCCCATGCATGTGGCAGCCATTTTCTTTAGAATTAATGTTGGATATATCTAAGTATGTATTTATAACAGTATATTAATTTTTTAGTTATTGTAAATATGTTACATAGCATAAGATGCTACATCTAGAAACATCGGGGTAATTCAACCAACTTTACTTGATGGTCTCTAATTATTCAGAATCCTGCAGATTGGAGAAAAATGCATTATTCTTTTCTATAAATCGTTTATTACAATAACAGAGGAGCATGGAGTAATATTTCTAAATGAATACTTAATATATATATATGGAATGCTGTCAGTACGTTTCTTTTAGTTTTCACATAACCATATTAGGGTTATTTAAACTGCCTTTCAAGTTAGCTGTCATAGTTTGACTTAGTAGATAATCTGCAGCCCAATTAACTAATCAAATCTTTAAACTTTTGACATTGTCAGTAGCACTGTGATATTTACTAGACAGGAGTGCAGCAGCAGCATATTAACATTTTCAGTAAAAGTGATATATTGCTCCCTAGAACTTTAAAGTAGTGCATATTAAGTTTTATCCACTTTGCAATTGAAGTAAGCATATATACTTTTGTGGGCAGTGCTCATTTGCAAGAAATAACATATAAAGTATTAAACAATGTTGTGATGAAATAGTATGACAAAAAACATGGAAATTAATTTTGTGCGCTTCAAAATAGTCTGTACTGATATAATGCTGGACTATAAGTATTTTCATAAAAATACACATATATGCTAGAGTTTATGCACATATTTGTATAACACATAAGCATGTTATCATAGCCCAAGTAATTTGTTATTTTCTTAATTCAGTTCTTCATAATCGATAGCCAGTTACTGTTGGTGATCTGGAATGTATGTGGTTCCAGTTTTTTTAAAAATGGTCATTATTCCATGAAATTGCAAATCATTCTCTCACACAAAATCTTGCCTAAACTCTTGCAAGATTCCAGGGCAAATCCCTAAAATCTTGTGATATTTCTTGATTTCAATATATATTTATGTATTAATTAATTTGGTGCACTGTTAAAGGAGATCAGCTTCTCTAAAGGATATATAGCAGTGATGGCGAACCTTTTAGAGACCGAGTGCCCAAAAACTGGCCCTGCCCCCACTCCACCCCCTAGCCTGCCTCCGCTCCACCCCCACTCCGCCTGCCCGCAGGGCCACTCACTGCCTCCAGGGCCCGCCGCAGATCGTCCAGGCAGCCCAGTAGCACCATGGCAGCCAGCCCCTCTGTCCGCCCCCGCAGCATCAACTGTGTGTGATGGGGCGTGAGGCCAGAGTCTTGTCTACGCTTGCCTGGTTGCCATGTCCTTGGCTGCGCTGCTCTGCTTGGGCCACGTTCAGGGGCGACTCTCCTCCAGGGAGGCTGATGGTGAGGAGGGGGTCACAGGGAGGCAAACTGGAGCAACGGCACGTGTGCCCACAGAGAGGGCTCTGAGTGCTGCCTCTGGCACACGTGCCATAGGTTCACCATCACTGATATGTAGCATTGATTAGAGAAAATCCAGTTTCCTTTATAAGGCAATTGTGTCAAATGACATTATTTATTTTAAGACTTTGCAAAGTTTTCCGCCAGAATACTTTATTAGGTCAATCTACTATTACTATTACTTTTACTTACGACTTTTAAGTAGTACATGGGTATGTGTGGTAATTTGTTCGGGCTCCCTTTTTAATTTCCAGCTTCTCAGATCTGGAGGCATCCCACTCTTTGTCATAGCAAAGATGGAATTACTTCTCCTCTTACAACCCTTCCATCAGAGGCTCTGCAAACAGAAGCTATAAAATTATTCAAGGTAACCATGATGCAAATTTTCCTTTTCAATAAGAACTTTTTCAGAATTTTTCCCTTAAAATATCCTGTTTAAATATTCAGTCATTTAATCATAGTAACTCGTGATGAAATCAGAGTTGATGTAGCACTTTGAAACTTAAAATACACAACTGAAGTTCATCTGTGTTATGTTTTTTTCTAGACATGCCAGTTGTTTATTAATGCTGCTGTGGATTCTCCTGCTATTGACTATCATGTGTCTTTGGCCCAAAGTGCATTGCAAGTCTGTCTCACACATACAGAGCTTCAGAATGAAATCTGTTGTCAGTTGATAAAGCAAACAAGAAGACGACAGCCACCAAATCAAATAGGACCAGTTCAGGTGCTAAGCATATTATAGCAAATATGTCACTCCTGCACTCAGGATGGATGGTATAGTTTTTTTTTAATAAAAGTGGGTACTATCATATTAGAACCCTTAAAAAATTGCAATAAAATGTGATAAAAATAGACTATTTTTACTCTCTTAATTTTATCACTTCTCTTAAATAACAATTAACCTTGATTCATCTCCAAAGACATTTCATTCCAGATACGGTAATTCCTTAATGTTACTTTCCTTTCCAGTTGTTATATACTGTTTTCTGTATTATCTGTCATTAAGCTAGAGTATAGAAAAGCTATGAAACAGCAAAATGAACTGAGCACAAATGTACTGTGTGAATTCAATACTGCCATTTAAAAATTCTTTTGACTTGAGTCTTGGTTATATTAATTCAACTTATATTACATTCATTTGAAGAATGTAATTACACTGGAAAATTTGTGATGAATTATACTGTTATATAATATGTAACAAATAGTTTTGGATTGTTAAACCAACTGACAAAACAAATATGTATTATATTTCTAAAACTAGATTTGGGAGTTTATCTGAATTTTATGGGAGTTTTCCCTTTCCCCTTTCTACTGTAGTCTCCTGTCTATTGTCTGATTTGTTTATCTTTGCTCTAATCTTACAAAAGTATACACAAAACTAATGTCTTTAAACTGGATTCTCAGTGGTTTGGTGTCTATTATTTTCATAGGCTTTGCTTGAAGACAATTTGATCCTGGGAGAAACTTGAGACAATGATTCTGCTTTTCTTTCTTGATTAGGCCTGGCAGCTTTTAGCACTCTGCGTTGGACTCTTCCTCCCACAGCACCCATTCCTTTGGTTTATCAAACTGCATTTGAAGAAGAATGCGGATTCTAGGTATATCTTATGAAGAATAGTGTCACTGAAATCTAAAAATTGCTTTTTATTATTGAAATAGAATGTAAGACAGAAACAAAACATTATCATATATAATAATTTAATTATTATTGTGACCTCAGTGAAATAATCTCGAATGCTGTCACCAGCATTCTTTTTTTTGGATTTAAAATCCAACTAGGGCTCCAAATTGGAAACTTAACAGGCTTGTTGAGGCAGGACCAGCTTATGGCTAAGGCTAAGAAGGCACTGGCCTAAGGTACGGAAGCTAAGGGTCCCCCAGTGCTTCCTCCTCTTCCAAAAACAAAGACTAATTTAAAAATGAAAATCTTTGCATTGACAGGTAGCACCATCAGTCATTGTGGCCGAGGGGTGCCATATACCCTTGAGCTGGTACAGCTTTTAAATTACTGCTTTGCATTTCACATATGTATTTCACAGCTCTGTTTTAAGAGATTAGGAAAGGTATAAAATATTTAATAATATATACCTTGAAAATTTAAATACTAGAATGAAATTTGGCTGACTTTTTCTTGACACCATTCTCTGTTAAAAGAGAGGAGACATTCAGTAAATGGTTAATCCATAGTTCACAAGAAAGATGGAGGCATTCCATTCATGTTTTGATTAAGGCTATGAACCAATAGATTTCCCAGTTTAGCTATACCTTTTGCCCTGTCTTGTAGCCTTTATGTTATTCTTTAGTTTGAACCACACATTTCTAAAAATAAATTTATTCTGACTTTTTAAATTCATAATAAAACTTGATCTCAATTCTCATTTTTCCTGCTTCGAACTAGCTTTAAAAAAAGATATACTTGTTCTCATTGCTTCAGCAAGCAAACAATTTAAAAGATAGCTTACCAAAAAAAAAAAAAAACAACAACCCCAGTTCTTTAGCACATTTGCAAAGTACTTATGGAGGATGTCCTTATGCCAGTCTGGAACGCTGTATATCAAATCTAAATTCATGTATATAATTGACAGATCTGTACTATGACATATTAAACACTCTTAAACATTAACATGACCATTTGACATCAGTTTTAAAATATAAAGCCATAAAGACTTGCTTTGTGTTTACAGGACTGAATTTGGAAAATATGCAATTTACTGTCAACGATGTGTAGAAAGAACACAACAGAATGGTGACAGAGAAGCCAGACCATCAAGAATGGAAATTTTGTCAACACTTCTAAGAAATCCCTACCATCACTCCTTGCCTTTTAGCATTCCAGTACATTTCATGAATGGCATATACCAGGTAAAATTAAGCATAAAATAATGTAACATTATAATGGGAAGGTAAAACTACAAATGCCACAGATATTTAAAGATTTCAAGGATTAATTGTCTCCTTATTGATAAACAGATAATTTTCAATCTGAATACATGTTTGTGTGTGCACATTTTTATTCATTTGACCAGATAAAATGAATATAAATTTTAATTAGAAAAACAATTTGCAGCAATTTATAATAAATTATTCATACTGGCTTTGGTCTTATGTGTATTTGTTATGGTATTGAAGGTTTCTGAATCACATTGGAGGCTAGTATGGTCTTCAGAAGACATAATGATGATTATGTGTGGTGCTTGTAGTAGGCATAATTTCTTTCTTCTGAAGCTTCCAATCAGAGCACTGGTGATATATATACTAGATCAGAATAAACATTAATAATATGGAAAATGCAATTCTAGGACTCAGCTGGTGCTATTTTGGAAAAGATGTCTCTTTCATTTACCCATATTTTTATTTTTACATTTTGTATAATTCTCCTTAGGTCTATATTTATATTTTCTGTATGATTTGGATCCATAGATGTCCATCTTAGTGGGTAGAACATCCTTGAAGCCAGTTCTCTACATGTTACTTTCATGCTTTCAGCATGATAGTTGTTACTTTAAAATCTAATATTCAAGTCTGGTGCAAAATTAATTGATGTAAAATTTATGTGGCCTGCACAGGTTGTTGGGTTTGATGCTTCCACCACGGTTGAAGAATTTTTGAACACACTTAATCAGGATACAGGAATGAGAAAACCTAAGCAATCAGGATTTGCTCTATTTACTGATGATCCTTCCGGCAAGGATATTGAACATTGTCTTCAAGGAAACATCAAGGTGAGCAACTATTTTAATGATGAAATATATGTTATTTACAGAGAAGAGAATTAAGATTGGAACTATAGTTTAATGTGTTAATTTTTTCCTTGATGCAAACAAAATAAAGTAGTTTAATAAATATGAAGATTTTTGTATTGTTCAGTTAAATTTTGTTCATAGTTTTCATAAAGTATTAAATATAATATAATTTGAAAAGACTATCTGTAAAAATGTTCAGTGCTTTCAATCTAATATGAGTATAATACTCTGTCATGGCTGTTTTGCGTGACATTGTTAAGGGCCAGTAAAACAATTCCCCCTTGTTCTTACTTTATTCTAAAAAGATGTTTAGGCAAATATCCTTTCAACACAATAAAAGAATGTTTAATCAAAATGTACAATATGGGGCAACTTATAGAATAAACATGTTCTTCATGGCTTTCCTTCTAGATCTGTGACATTATTTCTAGATGGGAGCAAGCCTCTAAAGAGCAGCATCCAGGAAAATGTGAAGGGACAAGAACAGTTAGGCTTACTTACAAAAATAGGTATAAAATAATGAATTTCTATCTATCTTCTATCACTATAAAACTTTGCACTTTTGAATAGATTACCTTGTTTTCTGCATGAAGCTAGTTTTTAAGATTCTTGACTTTGATCGGGCTTTCAGCAATATATAGTAGTTATTAAAATGTTAAAGAATGCACGTTGAAAGTGCATTATACTTCTGATCTCTTATCTCTTTTTCTCTTTGAAAAACTAGAAGGGAAGAAACAGGTCAAAAGATCTAGGAAGACCCACCAGAATCCTCCTTTCTTAGCTTGCATATCTCCTAATAAGAATGTGTAAAAATTCAGAAAGAGGAAACTAAAGGTACCATCTTAATTGGATTCCATCGGAAAAGGTCATTTCCACATTGAAAGCAACTTGTAGGCAAAGATAGTAGTACACCAAGGAGAAACAAAGAGAAACTGGTTCTCCTGTCTACAATCTTCTGGTCTTGTGTTCTGAGAAAGGAGATTTCCTGCTGAACACGGCAATTCAGATTATTATCGTAACCTTGTTTTGGATGCCTTTTTTTAATCTCATAGCCTTATTTCTTGTGATTTTCTTACTGCATGGCTACCTTATATTTTCTTTTCCTATAAAAGTTTTATAATACTGACATTTAGCTAGAGCCTGTGTGAATATCACATTAAAAAAATGTTTCTTTCATTGCATTGTGCCACTGTAGTCTTAAATTTTATCTCTTTTGATATTTCTACATAGGACATAATTTTCCATGAATTCAGTTTAAAAATGATCAGAGTTCTTTTTAGTAGTCTTTAAAATTACTAGAACTGACTTTATATATATTTCAGTACCTTATAATTTATTCCCTGCACATACTGCACATACTATGTGATTATCAGCATTTAACATATCACTGTTTTCTTTCACAGGCTCTATTTTTCAGTACAAATCCGGGGAGAGACAGAAAGAGAAAAGCTACTGTTAATGTATCAGACAAATGATCAAATTATAAATGGGTTCTTCCCCGTAAATAAAGATCTGGCACTAGAATTGGCAGCACTTCTGGCCCAGGTAATTATGTTTGTGATTTTCCAGTTGTCTGCCTTTAATGTAGATTTCTTTTATGATATAAAGCATAGATAAATCAGTTACTCTTATGTTCTGAAATGTTAGGCTATATGCATGGAATAATTCTTTATTTTATCTGAACCAAAGCCTTATCAGATTGGTGAAATTCAATATTTTATTTTCTGGTAATAGCCTAACTGTGAAAGTAAAACAGTGATGTTGGTGAATTGATCCTTAAATATCTTTCCAAATGACAGGTTTTAATGTTAATGCTAGGCAACATTTTCCAAATTTGCTACCAGTAATAAAGGTTGTCCAGTCCCACATTATGTATAGGAGGATTTAATATTTTTTGTTTGTTATTATTATAGTTTATATGCTACTCCATTTTTAGAGAATAAAATTGAAACCTTGCTTTTTATAAAATATGCTTTATGTATATTTTTTGTTAACTTAGTTTTTAATGTTTAGGGAATGTGTCAATTCTAGCAAAGATGAGAGGTATACATTAGAAAATTATCTTAGGCAAACAAAAAGAAAAAGGATTATGAAATGGGAAGGTCAGTTTGATAAGGAAAATAAGCTCCTTTTTATTATTTTATGGAGTGCTTGAGTAGTTTATGGGGAGCACTAAATTCTTTAGGCTGTTTTCAACAAACAAGAGAAAAAAATGACATTTTCCAAATAGCAAAATACTGTAATTAGGAAGAAAAAGTATTTTCCACAGAATACTTTTAATGCAGAAACATTAACATGCCATAAATTAATTTTCTGTGATGCACTTGAATATCGTTTAATATGATAAAATATATCAGTGCCTTTTGAAATAAGGCTTAAAAACAGACATAATTTGCCTTGAAAGGAAGTTTTTCTTTCATAAATAACTGGAGTGGTAGAGATGATTCAGACTGAACATTGGTATGAATAGAAGTGTGTTTCAGTCCATATCCAGACCAGTATCTCTTGACTGCTGATAGTGATTGAACTATATGGTCATGATACAAATGGCCCAGCAGTGTTTCTCTATGGATATGCAATATGTCAACATGTAGTGATCCATATGACAAATTCAATGTTTGTTGGATTTGAAAGCAATATTCTGTCTTATGTAGTCCAAGAGCAGAAGAATATTGTAGTGCCTTCATCTGAGTTTAATTCTGCATGAAGAAAATGATGGCTACTGTTCACACACACAACACAACCATACCACAAATGCAAAATGTTTATAGTTAATTCTACTAGCACTGATAATTTCTGCATCTAAAACTTTCAGCTTCTAAAAATAACTCATGGAGTTTCCAACAATTATATTTATTAGGATTATTTAAAAGATTACTGAGAACATACACATTACATTATGGACATTAGATTGTAAATGCTTAAGTATGCTGAGATACTAAGATGCTTTTGTAATCACTTTTTTCATTCACTGTTTTTTTCTTATGTTGCTTATCTACAAGGTGGAAATAGGAGATTTTGAAAGACCTTTCTCAACTCCAGCAGGTCAAGTAACTTCCCTGTCAAAATCTAATCAAAGTTTAAAACAAGTTATAGAGAAATTTTACCCCAAAAGATACAGAGATAATTGTTTAGAAGAACAGTTAAGGTATGTTATATTTTTTTAAAAGTTGTAAATAGAACTACATAAAGATCCCGTTAAATGTTGCAGTAATTTTTATTTCTTAGACAGAGACTAGACAAGTTGGATAAATTATTTTAACACAGAAATTAAATGTACATGATTGTTTTTATATTTAATATTGTTTCATTTTGTACATTTATAATAGTAATTATTGTAGAAGTTGCCTGAAATCTCAGAATATAGGATAGTAAAAGAAATAATGTTGTGCATCCAAACATGACATACCTTGTAAACTGGAAGAATACTGTACATGTGACTATCTGTTCCATTTTCTCATCATACAGAGATTCTTTTCATTTCTGTTGCCAGTAGGCTGGAAATTATCTCATACCATAATCACATTAATTAAATCCAAAATTAAAAAAGTTACAGAACAATGCTACCTCATCATATATAGATATATATACAGTGCTTTTTTTTTTGTAAGAAAAAAGGGCCGGTGTTCTGGTGCATTCTATGACAAAAAAAGCACTATATGTATGTGTGCAGATAGATAGATAGAGAGAGAGAGAGAGAGATAGATAGATATGTGTGTGTGTTTTATATATATATATATATTTTTTTTTTGTTTGTTTTCTGAGGTTTTCGCGGGTGTTTGTATGTAGGTCTTTGGTTGTTCGGGTTTTCTCCCGCGTAAAATTGGAAGTGTCTTGGCGACGTTTCGACGAAGTCCCATTCGTCATCTTCAGGCTGGTGTTTTCAGCTTCAAAGCTGAAAACACCAGCCTGAAGATGACGAATGGGACTTTGTCGAAACGTCGCCAAGACACTTCCAATTTTACGCGGGAGAAAACCCGAACAACCAAAGACCTACATATATATATATATTATATATATATATATAAACAGTCAAATAATAATTCATTTATATCATAATGTTTTATTTTGGATTTTCCCCCTCATACTTCATGTTAAAAGACAGCTTTACCAGAGATTATCAACCAAATGGATGGCTCTTCGTGGGCATACTGCTATAGATTGTGTGCGCATTTACCTTGCTGTGGTACGGAAGTGGCCTCTCTTTGGTGCCAAGCTGTTTGCAGCAAAAGTAAGTAAAATATTTTTCACTTTCTTCTTTACCAAAAAAAAATATCTTTGCCTGTACACTGTTTCTTGCACTTTATACCCTTGCCATTAAAATAATTAAAGCATTTAGTAATTAATATCTTATGTGGGTTTTATAAATGTATTGAATGGAGCAGGAAATATTCAACTGGTAAGGATCATGATCATAGTATCACATAATAAGTAGGTTCAAACTACAGAAGTCATTTAAGTCAACATTTTAATCAATTCAGGAATGACTATCTATGTTTGAAAACCTCCATTGAGGGTGAGTCCATCGTTATTCTAGGTAAACTATTTAATTGCAAAATTCAATCTAACCAGTGTAGAGTACAATTGCCCCCATGATCTCCTAATGCAATCCAGTGATATAAACAAAACTGATTACATCCTGCCTTATCTGCCCAATTCTTCAGTTTTCTTAGCAAGGTTTTTCAGAAGTGGTTTGCCATTTCTTCCTTCCTACGCTAAGAGAGAATGACAGTTAGCTTTGTACCTAAGGTGGGACAGGAAGCCAGTCTCCCAGTTTCTGGCCTGCTTCTAAATCACTACACCACACTGGCTCTCTTACCTGCACTATATAAATTATATATATAATACTATATTGTTATGATTAGACTAGAACATAAAAAGTCAAGAACCTAATTGAGCATAATAGAATATTCCAAATGCAGGAAAATCTGATTATCATAAAAGCAGAGTTGGAATAAGCCATTGAGGTTACTGAGGCAAGAATCCAAATTTGAGCATTTGTGACAAGTCATTATCTAGACTCTGCCTGAATACATCCAATAAAGGGGAACCCACCACATCTCTGTACTATTGTTTGTGTTTTCAGAGGAAACGCCTATATACTTTTGTTGCTTACCTTCAGGTAGTTTCTTTTTATGTAATAATTCATTATTTCAGTTATTAATTAAAAGTGTAGAACAGTTCATTATTGTATATAATATGATAACTCCAGCTAAGTATGTACCGTGTGTATATTTATTTTGTTGTTGTTGTTCGTTTGATTTTAGCTTTTGACAGTATCCACACCAGAGAGCACATTGATATGGCTTGCTGTTTCTGAAAATGGTATTAACATTCTTGAATACGATTCCATGGTAATGAGAAAATAGTTTGATAACTTTATAAATAAATGAATGGTATATACCTGTAAAAGTTATTTACACTATTAGACCAGCTTATATAAAATCAGAATTCAACACACTTATAACCTGTGTGCTAAAGAAAGTATCCTGTACAATTGGTTGTCATTGATTTAGCTTCTCTCTATTAGAAAATTTTCCTGAAAAGTTGCTTTTTAACTAGTACTAATATGGCAATTATAATTTTTAATATAAAGGAGGAGGTATATTCAGAATTGCAATATTGTTGTCAGTCTTTTGAGGTAGACTAGACAAGGAACCCTAATATATGAATGCTAATATATACAGTATTACAATATGACCACTCACCCCCTTTACCCTACAGAGAACTCAAGGTTAAGTCTGAGATGTTTTCTCAAATTATATTTTGGCTTTGGACTAAGATTGTTCTTATCTAACCATTGTTTTCCTATGGCTCTTCCTCCTATTCTTCAAGGTTATTGACACACCCATTACAAAAGGTTATTTCTAAAAAGTATATCTTAGACCATAATGTCAAATGCTCGTTCTAAAAAATAAGTCTCGTTGGAATGGATCTAGATTTAACCATACTTAATATAGATCAATTAAAATCAAAAAGGCTGAATTTAGTTAGATATTGTCCCCCCGCTTTCATAGGATATTCCTATAGTATGATTAAGTCAGGATCCAATCCACTGGTGCAGTGCTGGGATTCAGCCAGTTCGCACCAGTTCGGCAGAACTGGTAGCTAATTTTTTATTGCCCAGGCACAGAATGGACTTCCAGAAGCAGCATCCACACAGAGAACCGGTTGTTCACATATTTGAATCACACCACTGCACTGGTACATATATTTCAATAAACATTATGATTATATGCCGGTTTATCTATAAGCGTATTCTGTGTTTATGTGTGATAAGTATAATATGCAATTAACATGTTGCAGAGTATTTTGGTTGAATTGATTCTGTATTGGTCACTTTAGTAAAAATGTTTAGAATGCAATCCTGACAGATTATTACTGAAATGAAACATTCCCTTATAATCATTCTAAAAGCTATATAATTTCAAAGCCATGTCTATTAAAATAAGTAGAAATTATTTTCCCTCTTTATTTCTTTTCCCTCTCTTGCATGGAACATCATTTCTATTGGACTTTTAAGCGGTTAATACTGACATATTTATATAAGAACCTAGTGACTTTTGGAGGTTATCAAGAAGACTTTATGTTGGTGGTAAATAACATGAGTACAGAAGAGAAGCATACTGAAAAACTCTTGTTTACTTTTGCCAAACCAAAGGTTAGTATATTAACCAAAATTGTTTACCAGCTTTAAATGACATTGCATATGTAGAACAAACGTAGACATCTAACACCCATAGAAATCTCCCTGCTTAATTGACTTTTGTTTTTCAAAATGCTTTTCATCTAACATGTAAGATTGGCATGGTTCAAAATAAACCATTGGCACCATTTTATCTTCAAGAACTTCTCTAGTTTCCAGATGGGTCTCATAGATATTTAGATGGCTGAAACTAATCCTTTGCTTAAACCTAAACAAAATATAAAGGTAAGTGGAAGGGTTGTAAAAAGCATGCAGGAAGCACTAGGATTAGCCTTTTATTAAATGTGTGTTTTGTGATAGGCTACAATCATTATGACAGCAATATATAAAGTTAAATGAGAAAAGATAGAATCAAGAATGTTTAGAAAAATATCCTCAAACAGATTCTGAGTTGTCTTCTCCCTCACAGTATTTAATATAAAAATCTTTTTGACCTATAACAGTGTTGCCTGATCTTTATTGAACTATCATTTTCATAATGCTAGAAGCATGTTTTCCAAATAGGTGAAGGCATTTCCAAGAAGAAGAGTTAATGCTGTTTCTGTAGCTAGTTACATCATCTGGCACAAAGGCACCATATCCTCTCTTTCATATCCTTTGATTGATGGACACACTTTGACAACAATATTATTAAATGCATTGGAGAAAGCTTTGAATTGGAACTTAAAGACACTCTACTTTTTGCCCCCAATTCAGTATAGTCCAATTAAACAATAAAGGTCTATTAAAGGTGTTCTCAATGTATCATTATTAACTGCATGCATTTTATTTCAGATCCTTGAGATTACTCTACTTATTGCCAGCTATATTAACAATTTTCATCAACAGAAGAAGATAGTTCATGAATTTTCTGCTCCACAATCAAGAAATCCAAAATCTAATGATATAGAATGTCATTCATTTTTACTGCAAAACAGGCCAACCAAAGGACCTACTTTATTATGAAAAGTTCAAATATCTATGAATAGTGATGCTAAATATATGTCACTTATATTAGGTTATTATTTTGAAAGAGCAGTCTGTTGTAAATTAGAAATTAACAATATCTGTTGCACGTTTATTCTTCTACCAAGCTTGGGACTCTCAGATGTGAACTGTAAAAATTCAGATGACCCCTAGATAATATAGAAGAATGATCCTTTCTGCCTTGGCAGCTATCTGGATTTTTGCATCCTAGAGGTAGTAGTCCTAGCTGAAAGCTGTGGTACGGGAGAAATTGTATTTTTCTTCATAACTATTAGAATATACAAAGTACAAAATAATATATATATAGTATATGGTAATCCAAATAGAATTATTCTGAATAAACACTGTGAATTGGGTAACAAAAAATAATCAGAAGTTGGAGAAATAATAAAGGAAACATTGGAGAAATAATAATAATCTTTCAATACAAAGATTCATACAAGACCTCTGTTTTACTCTTTTTTTCTAAATTCTTTCATTTTTTTCTAAATCACTCCTAGACTTAGAACTTTTAAAAAATGTGACTGCATCCACATATCATACTAAACCATCTCTTGTTTAAATATGACAGAATTCTTGGACTGAATATAATAATTATAATTCTTTAACCAGGTCATAGTTTGTTTCTTCTCATTTAACTGCACATTTACTAGATGTGTGTTGTTAGATTAAGAATTTGGCAAGGCAGAAAACATATTAGGAACAACCCAGATTGTGGGAAGCCTTCCATGACTCATCGTTATAATGATTAAGCCAACAGCAAATAGTTGTTTCAAACTGTAATTTACTTCTTTAAAACAAGTTAATGGTTTATTTTCTGATCCTATTTGCATATCACTTTAAGCTAAAAACAAGTAATTATAGGTTGGAATGATATGTGAATATAGTATGCATACAATAACTCATTTAGGGTGAAAGAGTGCTCCGTCATGAAGATGTATGCTTTCAGTCTTAATTGATCTAGACATAACCTTCTGTAAGCTATTTATTGAGAAAACTGTTTAGCATTGAAATACCTGATAAAACTTCATAAAAAAATCTTATTATTTCATTTTGGTACATTCAAACACATCTCTTTCCACCATTTTTTCCTTCTGTTCTCCTTTATTGGCTTTCAACTCTCAGGATAGAAGTTTTGCTTTAGGGACAATATCTGTTGTCAGTACTGTAAAATACTATTTAATTGTTACACCTGCAAATTAACATAATGTTATATCATTTAGTGATGAACATACATGTATAAATGTAGTTTTAGTTTTGTTTAAACAATGTTACTCATAAATTAATTCTAATTGAATTTATAAACAATACTGTTTAAACAAAAGACAACTCTGTCTGAGTAGTTTAATATTAGTTAACAGTACAGGACTACATGTACAATTATTAACAGTTTAAAGCAGAAATGCACAATTCTTAAGACACATAGGATCCATTTTGCTTTTTTCTGAATGCAAAAAAGTACACTTTGAATTCAAGATAACTGATACAAAAATCAACTCTTTATTACCATTTCCATTTTTTATTTGTGTAGCAGATAATTGGATGAAGAGTTGTAGGGTAAGGAAGGGAGAGATCATTTTGTTTTCACCATTAGTAAATCTTTGCCAATCTATTTCAGTCACCCAAAAAGCTGACTGTTAGATCTATTGGTGAACATACACCTGACAGAACTGATTTAATTATTGACTCCTGAAGCAATTCACAGATCTGTTGTTCATTTTTTACAAGTTTACAAAACTATTTACCACTATTGTTTATTATTTATTAAAATATTTTTACCCATTTATATTCTCATATATATGAATGCAGTGTCTGAATGTTGATAAATATATATCAAAATTTTAAACAAAGCTTGCCATTCTTCAGTTTTAAAATATGTAGTAAAATTTACAGAAAGAATAATTTTAATAGGTTTACTAAAGAATTTAGTGGAGCAGAGAATCACATGGTTGCTTTAAACTTTTTTTAATGTGTCTTAGTGGCTAAGCCTGACATAATATCCTAGTATGCCGTAGGTAGTCACAACTTCCATACTTTCAATGCAATCTAACTACTTGCTGGAATTATTTGGGATATGAAGGAAGTATCCTGCTGGTGGAAAGGAGCTTATAGATAGGACAGGATAAAATATGTACTAAAAGCTACAGACAACTTGGGTATTATAAAAGCCACTACTATCCCAGGAGGGAGTTAGTAATGCTGATTTTTCTTCCACTAAAATAGAAAGGAAATTCAGAAAAAAGAGCAAATGAATATCTCGGCCAGATGTGGTCCACCAATCATGCTCCAGTCTAGTATTGTCCTGCTTTAGAATTTTGTTTGCATTTGTTCTGAACGTCTAGAGGTTAAAAAAAAAAACAGTTTGGTTCTTTAGTGGGAAAAAACTATTTCTCATAATCCTAAGTATTGATAGATGTTCTTTGCTCATTTTCATCCCCTCTCTTCTGGTGCCTTAGAGTATCGAGTATCACCCTTCACCTCAGTGAAGCTGAATGAAAGAATAAAAGCTGAATAAAGCTTTTCTTCTTTAATTGTGTCAGCACAATAATGGTTGCCTCTAGAGCAGGCATGTCCAAGCAGAGGACCATGGACCACATATAGCCCCGGACAGATAGTAATGCAGCCCCACAAGATTGAAAACTGAACATTATAATATGTATTTATATCCATTAACTATATTATACACTTTATATGCAGCCCAAGACATTTCCTCTTCACTCAGTGTGGTCAGGCAAGCCAATAGATTGGACAATCATTGTCTAGAGCAGGGGTATCAAACTCACAATGTCACGTGACATGTCATGACTTTTTTGCCATTGCTGGCAATGGGGTGGGCATGGTTTTGCTATGATGTATCCGGGCTGCAGGACGGCAGTTTGACACCCCTGGTCTAGAGGATAGTAAAAATGATTATAATAATAATAATAGTAAAGTTGGAAGGGACCTTGGAGGTCATCTAGTCCAACCCCCTGCTTGGGCAGGAAACCCTACACCATTTCGGACAAATGGCTGTCCAGATTATAGCCTGAGAACTATTTCTCATTTCACACAGTTTGCCACCTATGCAAAATGTCTCCCCTTGTTAAAAAAGAAAGTACTGATTTAAAAGAAACAATATATAGTTACATAACCAACTAGCACATCTATAAATAAAATTCTGTAAGTCTGTATATGTAGGGGTTTTGGCATAGTATGCTGCTAATTAGGACAAATTTTGAGAAATTTATTTTTGAAGTCTTTTTAGCCTTTTAACAGTGGGACCAGCAAGTTCATTTAATTAGCAGACCCATTTTCATCCTGGAAAGTAAAAACTGCATGAAATTCTACCACCTTGGATTTTTTACCTATTTTTTTTATTATTTTCAAGGTACTTGGGCAAGAGCCCAACATAGCTCTGTATTTGCTGCTATCTCCATGTAAAATTAATAGTGGTACCCTGATACTCTTATAGACGTTATGTATAATCACATTTCATTTACTGTGCATTTTTTATTAAAAAGAGACACATGTTTGCAACTATTATTCTCACTGATTCTGTAAAAGTTATGTGCAGGATAAACAGCTTACTGTGTGTGCAACATTCACTACTGTAGGAACCTGTAATGTTAAACTGGATTGCACATCTGAATGTACATCTGCCCCTGTGTGTTGCTCTAGATGCATCCCCCCCCCCCCTCTCTCTCTCTCTCTCTCTCTCTCTCTCTATATATATATATATATATATATATATATATATATATATATATATATATATATATATATATACTGGTACAACTAGCCATACATAACATTTATCTTCAAATGTTAAATATGGGTCCCATCCAAATATAATGAATACTGAAAATATATGCAGTTTGTATAAACTTAATCAAGAAATGCTTTAATGGGTCTGGTATTTCAAATTGTTCTTAAAATTAACAAAATGTTAATTTATATTAGAATATTTATATTTATTTAATCTAGTCATGGTTTTATAAGGTATTTTTATATAACTAAACCATTTTAACAAATAAAATAAATGAGAAAAAAGTCTGTATTTTGTCATGTAGATTCAAGATTAGATAGCACGCCATGTTTTAGAGCAGCATTTCTCAAACTTGACAACTCTACGGCCCACTGGGAAATTGTGGGAGTTGAAGTCCATTAAAGTTGCCAAGTTTGAGAAGCACTGCTTTAGAGTCAAAGTATTCTTGATCTCATTGCTCCTTATTCGAAGCATACTGTCCAACAACCATACTGTCCAGCAACTGGACTTTTTTTTATTGAAATGTTTTGCTGCTTATCCAAGTAGCTTCTTGGATAAGCAGCAAAATTTTTCGAACCAAAAATAAAAGAAGTCCAGTTGCCATGACTCAACTTCCAGACAACTCAACTGGATGATTGAGAACCTTCATCATCATACTGTCCAGCCTAAACATTTCACAGATTGGCTTTACGGGCAATTGATTCTGTTCATTTGAGGAAGTAAATCCAAAAGGTTTGCTTCCAGATAGTCTGCATAGTGTTTCACTGCACAATTTTAAAAACATGCAAGAAACAACCAGGTCTTAACAGCTTCTAGGAGGGGTTTGATTGACTGGCTTTCAGAGGTCCAGAAATTTAGTAAAGTAGAATAATCTTGAAAGCAGGACAGGCAAGATTCCTGTACAATTCCAGCAGTATTCTAGTATTTGAAAGGCTGCCACAAAGAGGAGGGGGTCGACTTACTTTCCAAAGCACCAGAGGGCAGTGCACGGATGGAAACTAAACAAGAAGAGAAGCAACCTGGAATTAAGGAGAAACTTCCTAAAAGTGAGGGCAATTAACCAGTGGAACAGCTTGCTGTCAAAAGTTGTGGATGCTTCATCACTGGAGGTTTTAAGAGGAGACTGGCTAGTCACTTGTCTGAAATGATACAGGGTCTCCTGCTTGAGCAGGGGGGTTGGACTAGAAGAGCTCCAAGCTCTTCCAGCTCTATGCTGATTGATTCTGATTGAAGATAAATTCGATAGCGCATGCTATCGAAACATTTTCCCTAATGATCTTAAATTCTACGCTGACCAAACTTTTAATGACCCGTATTTTACAATCTCTCAGTGCATTATTAAAGATTCTAGCACATTAACGCCTTTGGACGAGAGGGCAGGCAGGATTACGTGGGCTATGCAGAAAAGTAAGCTCCGCGGTTTCCGTGGTGGCGATCAGAAAGATTTCTCTTCCCAAAGAACTGCAATTCCCATAAAGCTCCGCTCGCAGGTTAGGCCCTGTTGCCATGGTGATCTGGGAGTAGGGCAAGGCCTAAAATTCTCACCGCCGTTTTTGATGAAGTGGAGAAGAGATGCCTGGGGCCAGGTAAAGAGAAGATCGATTGGGTTGGGTTTTTATTAGGGCGGACACGTGTCGTGTAACTCGGGCTATTCCTGCTATGGGGAGAGGCAGAGAATTGTGCGTCCTGCGCCCTATATCAATAATCGCCCGGACTGTTTTGCATTACGCGTTAGGATATTTGCTGCGCTCAGTTTTGGACAGAGTTTCAGGAACGGCTCCAGATTTTGAAGGACCGCAATCCCATCCCTCCTCGCTGCCCCAGCGAGAGAGAAACCGTTGGCAAGTGTGATTCTATGGCGCTGTTGCCCTGGTTATCAGGAAGTAGACCCAGGCCTAAAATTCCCGCCGTTTTGGATAAAAGTTGCCACTTTCGGTTGCCTTCTATCTTGGAGGGAGAATGAAGCTCGCTGGGCCGCTGTTTGTCCCTGCGCCAGAGGGGAAAGGGTGCTGCTGGCAAAGGGGCCATCTTGACGGCGCACAACGCTGTCTCGGGGCGGCGGCAGGGACCACAAATGAACTTTTCCATACTCTCCCGCCCTAGATGTGAACAAGTAGTGGCGCTACTCGAGATCACCGAGTAGGACCCCGACCTCTGAATCTAAAGTTGATCCCAACGGTCAGAGGCGCAAAGCGTGAAAATGGAAGCGACCAGGAGCAGTGCGGTTGTGCAGCCTTCCCGGGCGCTGCTCATAGATGCTGTTAGCCAAGTGGCCACTGTGCTTTTGGCAATTGAAAGGTCCTACTTATGAGGTGGGGAGGGGATATGCTGTCAGGTTAGTTTGGGTCAAGCACACATGCACTTGCAATTTAATGAAACTCAAATATGATCTTATTAGCAGGAATTACAGGTAGTTCTCATCTTACAACAGTTCATTTAGTGACTGGTCAAAGTTACAATAGCACTGAAAAAAGTGACTGATGACCTGTTTTCACCCTTACCACCATTGCAGCATTTGATCAAAATTCAGGCACTTGACAACTAACTCATATTTATGACAGTTGCAGTGTCCCGAGGTCATGTGATCATCTTTTGCAACATTTTGACAAGCAAAGTCAATGGGAAAGATAGATTCACTTAACAGCTAACTAACTTAACAATTGCAGTGATTCACTTAACAATTGTGCCAAGAAAAGTCATAAAATGGGGCCGAGGACTACCTTTATCTACTAATGAGATGGGGGCAAAGTCCCCACAGAAGTCAGTGGCAAATCAGTTCCATGCTGTTGCCATAGAAATGATCTGGACATACAGTAGATATAGAAACTTTTTCCATGTAAAAAAAAATCAGACCAAGAAAAATCAGCATTATTCCAACCTTTAACATAGCCTATGTTGTTGTTTTTATCCATTTAGTCGTGTCTGACTCTTGGCGACTTTATAGGCAAGTGCTCTCCATGCTGATATAACACATAGGTTGTACAATTCAATTGAAAAACAAAGTGAAATCATTTAGGGAGAAAAAAAAAACTTATAATAACATGGTTGCATTAAGATGCATACTGTTAAAGTAATACTTTGTTGAAGCTCTTATTTTTATAACAGTGTTCAGTCTTTCAGGGTAGAAGCCTATCAGCATGGCACTTCTTGCATTGGGAATCCTTCCAGAAGTGCTCCAGATATATCAAATTGCAAGGGCATCTGCTGTGCACAGCCCTCTTCAAGTCATCCCCATAGACTTTCTATTGGATTTGGGTCTGGGCTATTTTTCTGTCAAAAACCTGGCATTTTAACAGGAGTGTGTAGACTTTGTATATCCACTGCATCCATGAAGTCACAAGGAGTAAAGGTTAAAAGTGTGTTTACTTTTAGAACTACCATGGTGGAGTACAGACCAGTGCGTACTTGTTAGAATGACATCCTACTGAATTCAGTCTCATTTATAATGATTCTCAAGGCAAGATGTGCCATGTTGATAGGCTTCTACCCCAAAAGATTGAATGCTGTTATAAAAACAAATGCTTCAACAAAGTATTAGTTTAAGAGTGTGCATCTTAACACAACCATGTTATTGTTTGTGAACTTTAAATTGACCCAAAATGTAAAGTGTTCTCCTTACAAGGCTTAAAACTAGATAAAGAATCTAAACAAACAAATGAAACAAACAAACACATTCTTCTTGTTCTTTTATTTATTGAGAAAAAATATAATGTAGTCATTTATCATAAACTTTATTCATAAACTTCAACCAGCCAGTAACCCATTGTGAGTTAGTGATCAGTAAAAAGAGGCATTCCTGCCTTTATCCTACAATAAAGGAAAAATGTATTAATGTGAAAAAAGCAAAATTGAGTGCCAGTCTGTACAGTTTAGAATTCAAGTTTCACAAATTACTCTCATGTATTTTAATGATTTTTAATGACTCTCAGTGCTATTCTGACTTTAATGTAAGTACATATTTACAGTCAGTAATTCATATCATAGCCAATTAATATAGATAATTTTTTAATTTAAAAATATGCAATTATTTGGTATTTATTAGTATTCCCAATTTCAGTGAAGAAAGGAATGTTGCCAAAGAAGCTTCTTAGCTGAATTATTTGTGTGTGTGTGCCTTTGAATCAGTGTTGACATCTGCTTAGCAAAATTTTCTTGGCAAAGTTTTTTGGAAGTGGTTTGTCATTGCCTCATCCTAGGGCTGAGGGAGAGTGAGTGACCCAGGATCACCAGTTGGCTTCGTGCCTAAGGTGGGACTAGAATTCACAGTCTCCTGGTTTCTAGCCTGGTGGTTAACTACTAGCTTAGAACTGGCTTCCTTAACTGCAATTATTGGGACATTATTCTGTTTGAAAATATTTGTATTTTATTTTCTTTACTAGTGACACTATATGGGATATTGCTAAAGCGGAAGTTGAGAAAAGAGAAAACAGTGAAGATGACAGAGACACTCTGGAATGTTGTGAAAGATCGTTATTCTTTTTAGGAAATAAAAATGGGGTAATGATCAATATTCCAATTTTATTTAAGCATAATTCTATGTGTTTTAAATATATAATAAAACAAGTAGTCCTCCTTTAGCAATGGACTTGTTTAGCAACCTTTTACAGTTCCCATAGTGATGAAAAAGTAACCTTGTGACCAGTTTTTGCATTTTGCTTTATGTAAGTCCATAAAGCTAAGGGAAGCTGAAATAAAATTGTGATGTTGTGCTTAGTGATCAATTTGCTTAACAACTAAGTTGTGGTTGCAAAACAAAGACTATCTGCACTAAATGTGTTTCTTACTTGTGTGCTCTAGAGACAATGATTGCCTCCTGTAACTTTATCCAGCCCATATCTGCACATATTTTGGGATTCAGTTCCCAGTTTTTCAGATTTTACATTTGTGGGAGATGTCTGAATAATTTTGGTAGACATCAGGTCTGAAAAAGCTGGCCTAGTAAACAAACTTATATTTAAATTTGAGCTACTGACATATTCTGCTATCTCTCAGTAAGCAAATATATTAACCTATAAACAACTGATAGAATTTACAATTCTGACATACTTACCAAAAATAAGTATAACTGGGGCTTATTTTTTTAAGTAAGGATATCCAGAATGAATGGAATCAGCATTATAAAAATAAAAGTTACTCTAAAACCTAAGCAATCACATATTTATTTTTATAGAAAACAAGGACAACACATCATGATAGACTAATTTCTCCAGTTTAATCCTTATAGCAGTGATGGCGAACCTTTTAGAGACCGAGTGCCCAAACTGCAACCCAAAACCCACTTATATATCTCCAGGTGCCAGGTGGGCGTGGGCCACTGGGGGGCATGTCTGTGGTGGTCATGGCAGACTGGGTGGGTGTGGCCAAGGTGGGCGTGGTCACCTCAATGTTGCTCATGGATAGGGACGCCTGTGTGGGGTGGGCAGAGTTGGGGGAGATCCAGGGGTCTCTGGCAGGTGGGGCAGGAGGCAGGAGGCTTGTTCTGCAGGGTGAGGCGAGGCAGGGCGAGGGTGCCATTGCCATGGGGCAAGGCAAGAACTGGGGCGGCTGCTGCCTGACACCATCGGCCCCCGCACACAGATGCCAGCGAGCGCATGGGGGCCAAATGTGTCTGTCAGCAGCCACAGCCTGCCAGCCCCTCGACCAGCACACTCTGCAGCTCCACAGCCCACTGCCAGCAGTTCAAAGAAGCTGCCTCTGAGCTGGATGGCCGGCCGACAGCTGAGGAGGCGATGCAGTGGGTCGTGCCTGGGAAAAGAAGAGCATGTGAGGCTACGAGGATGGGACTAGGATATGAGGCTAGGAGGGATGGGGGGAGGGAAACCAGCCGTGTCGGGATGCATCTGGCCACGTGGGACCTCAGCGAGTTAGCAGGCAGCTGGTTGAAGAGGGGCAGTTGCCGTCTCTGGGGCATGATGCGCCTGCCCACAGAGAGGGCTCTGAGTGCCACCTCTGGCACGCGTGCCATAGGTTCGCCACCACTGCCTTATAGCATAAAATAATAAATTATGTATTGAAGATTATGTGTATTACATACATTCTTTTTATTTCCATCTCATCAGTTTAAACCACTTACTGTAGAAACACATTATTTGATTAACCTTCTATATACAATTACCAATGATTTCTCACATGAATGTAATTGGTAGACAGATAGCTACTATCATGCTTCCAATACTTTGAATAATTAATAGTAATAATAACAGCAAAGCTACATTCTGATAAAAAGTTGAAACCAACTTTCCAATAATCAAATGACATTTAATTTGCTAAGTTTATAATTTTCAGATATTTTCTTAGAAATTATTTGAAGAATATTTTACAGCATGTAGATGATATGCATGCATCACTGACATTTCAATAATATTCTTTGTTTTTAATTTCTAGGGTAAGACTAGTATTATATTGAGGTGCCTTGACAGGTATGTGTTTAAACTTTGAAAAGTATTTCATATTTTCAAAGTATTTATCAACAATATCTTTATAGGAATACAATACAATAAATTATTTTCTAAGAGCACATTTAGAACAAACCATATAAAGAGCACTGTATGGTTAATATCAGATCAGATATGTTTGTGCACAAGTATTATAGGACTTATCACTTACACTTAACATGCACCTTAACATTTGACTGGAGTGATACTTCAGTGTTATGATTTTTTGTGGTCCCTCAGAGTTTATCAAAAATTCAAAATGTATTCCCATTTCCCACTTGCTTTGGATCTTATCTTTTCTGATTTCCAGCAAAGTAGTTATATCAGTCTGTGCTTTAAAAAAGCCAATAGCTTTTGTGGCATTTTAAATACTAACATATTTATGACATCAATATATCTTGCAAGAATTGTAAGATATTTGACTATTTTTTGAAATGTTGCTTTTTTATTGTTAAATTGTTGGTGAGTACTATTAGTTCTTTACTGGCCAGAGACATTGTACCTGCAAATTCTATTTCTGCTGTGTATTCATTTTGCCAAATTTTCTACTTTTTGAAACTCCAAATATAAAGAGTAAACATTCCTAAATATACATATGATTTATGATTCCTTAAGTTTATATTCTGATTTATTAAATCTTTGTTCTTACTGCATAATTATTAGAAATAATCTACTGGAAATTGTAATATTTTTAGTTTAATTATTCCATAAAAATTTCATTCCAATGTAGTCATTAAAATGTTTTCCCCAGCCAGTTTTTCTTCTTTGGAATGTAAGTGGAAAGTTTTGTGCAAACTACTGATTTATATAATATTTATAATATTATAATAATATAATTTTTTTTAGCCTGTCAGTAACTTTGCAAATTTGCTGGGTGGGGTATCCTAATATTTTAGGGATGAAATTCCAAAACCAACCCTAGCTTTGGAATATACTTTTGGAAGAAGAGCAAAGGGGCATAATACAGTAAGTGGCAAACAGTTCTGCGAATGCCATTGTATTAATCTTTAGGCTTGAGAATTACAGCATGATGTATAGTGAGCAGTGCATTACATCTCCTATCCCAAAAGTCATGAGCACTATCCAGTGGAAGCCTTTGGCCATTTTACATTAATATTGTAATGAGCTTTGAAAGACTTGTATTTTCAGTAAATTGCTTTGCCGTGCTTGGAAACAATATTATGTATTTGCATCATAGGTCTTCATAAGTAAGTTTGTAGTTTTCTTTTTGACCATATTTCAATTGACAACAAACTAGTGAAAACTGACAGCTATTGTCTGATACAATCGTGAAGTTCCCATGTCTGGAAAGTATTGCCTCAATGCAGATTTATAGTTAGTAGCCTTATTGTTTCTTTCTGCCTTCTGAGTTTATGAATATTCGGTATAGATTGTGGTGTATATATATCATCTTTCAACAAAATATAGTTGTCTTCAATAAAGTAAATAAATTGATTCCCACTTTATATTACAGTTCTTGTATTCATCTGCCCATATTTGTTTCTTTTTGTTTTTGTCTCATGTATTTTTTGCATTTATAAGTCACATTTTCAATTGTTGTTCACTTAATCTACAGTTTTGGTTTTGCCTTCTTTTATTTTTAGAGTATGTAAAGTAGATTTTTTATTTGGCAAACACTGAGTGCATCTCTCTTCCTCATCAACATCATATAATATGTAGTGGCACAATTTCAATTTCAGTAAATCCCCAAAGAAAAAGAAAGAAATGCCAGTCATCCTTGTCATCTATTATAATGTGAGAAATGTATCCAGCCATCTCAGGAATCAGATGAAAGTCTGCTAATAACAGAACAAAGTCTTCTCATAGGAGTAGTGAACTAATATTTTAGCTCTCTGATCCTCATATTAGCTATATAATGAAGAAGGAAAGCATTTTTGACTTCACTTCCTCTACTTCCTAATGCTATATATGCCAGCAACAATATGTTTTCTGTTAAGTAGGTTCCAGATATGCTTAGGCAGTTTAAGGTTAGCTGGAACTATATTCTCTGTCTTTCTTGGCATTAAAGCAATTTCTATATGTTGACTTCAGCATGAATGATGGGGTTTCTGATGCTTATCTGTAATGTTATTTGTTTGTAAAGTATTTTGCTATCTATATCTGGTAATCATAAGTTTGGTATATTTATGTTTAATTGAAGACTATTTGGATAGAGCCAAAAATGTCTTAGGTTTTATATAAAAATCCTACTGGTGTCTTATGATTTTTGACACCTGAGAAATTATATAATTTAAAACACAGCTATATAAATTTTGAAAATGCTACTAATGCATCAAGACATTACAATGTTAGGGTTTTTTCCTATTACATTTTCAGCCTAAAGATATTGCTCACTTTTGGGAATTAGGTGGTGGAACTTCATTGTTGGATTTAATCCCTATACCAATAATGACAGTTAACATAAGGTAAGCAATGAAAGACTTAATTATCAAAAGTAATTTCATTTTACAGAAAGTATTTCAATTTCAACTTTATTTGTATTTAAGTGCTCAGTCACTTTTTCTTGTAGATAGTTGTTTAGTTCCATAAAGCTTGTGCTGTCAAGTTTTCTGCCAATGTTAGAAATTGGAGAGTTGTGTAGTCAATCCTGTCTAAATAGTGAAAGGTGCTCTCCGAGCTTGCTTGTGAGATTCTAGCATCATCAAAGGAGTTGTCAATTTTTCTTATAATACAACTGACTAACTATGTTAATTTTAGCTATTTGTGAGAGTAATTCAAAATATAGTATGGTTTATATTCTTCAATTGGAAAGAATCTATTTTTTATGTCATTTACTTTTTTATCTTTGCCAATACTACTACTTTAGATACTTTCAAACCATTTACTAATCCATAGTAAGAGGTTTTATCAATCCAACTAATAAAACAGCATAGTAAAAGATTCTATAAATTTTAAGCCATTTTCAAGGGAAAATTTATTCCTTTAATGTTTGGATAATTTGCTTAGACTTTGGGAAAGGATGTTTTGATTCATGTTAAAGTTCTCATGGGTGAAATATTAAGGTGATATCTGAAAAAATAACCTTTCTTTTTATAGGACATTTGCTATTATTCTTGTCTTGGATCTTTCAAAACCAAATGAACTCTGGCCAACCATGGAGAGTCTTCTACAAGTCACTAGAAAGCATGTAGACAGAATTATATCAAAACTGGTACAAAACAATTCCAAAATAGCTACTGATATTAAGCGGAAAATGTGGAACAGTGTGCCAAAGGATCATCCTGTAAGAACTAGTATTTTATTCATATATCACAATCTTATACAAAGTTAATTGTTTTGAGAATCATAAACAATTACTTTATATTTTCACACATGAGTGAAAATTTATTAGATATAAAAGAAGTTGTTCAATGGAAAATTATAGCAATTTAATGAAAATTTAGTAGTAGCAGAAAGGAGATAAGGTTTCTTATGAGTTAGACATCTAATGCTATTGTTATGGCATGTTACAACAATCAGGAGCTACGATTTTACAGAAGCACTTTGATATTGGTTTTATAATCTCCTTTTCAAATGAGGGTAATAACTTCTATACATTTTTGCTACCTCAAGGAAGCTATAGTTTTAAGGAAAAAATGTAGTTCCAACAACCCTTCAATACAACTCTATACTTTGCACTTATTCAAGTGTCTATCATGAAGTCAGTGTCTTTTGATAACATGACAACTAATTAAATATGAATTTTTAGGGATGTTAATACCAGCCCTTGACACTCAATTGGTAATTTGCTCCCTTGAAGAAAGTAAAATAGATTGCCAAAGCTGTCACTGAAAAAATACCTGGTGCTTTTGTCTTGTATAAAAATTTTGCATATACTATATGAAGAATGAGGTCATTGCTCAGTGTGGGGTTAAGTATCATCACTATGCTGATGACACTGAGGATACTCAGTTGAACGTCTCTGCCCCAGGCCATTTAAGTAATGTTGTCAAAGTTTTTTTTCAGTGCCTAGAGAATGTGTGGGTCTAGATGGGGAAGAACCAGTTTTGATTATGGCATTTAAAATATAGATGTCAATGTTATAATGCACATCTAAATCAACGGTGCAGCCACATCTGAAATAGTCCTGGTAACTGTATCTCAGAAAGTATGTAGTAGAACTATAGAAGATTCAGAAGAGGGTAATTAAGATGATCAAGGGACTAGGGCAACTTTCCTTTAGGGAAGATTATGACTTTTAGGGCTTTTAGGGCTGAAAGGAGACAAATGAGAGGGAATATTTTTGAGGTATACAAAATATGCATGGTTTGAACAAATTAGACAAGAAGAAGTTACATGCCTATTCCCGAATTACTAGAACCAGACATTACTCAATAAGACTTAATTTTGGAAGATTCGGGACAGACAAAATCAAATATATTTTTACACAAGTACCTGAACTTTGGAATTTTGTTACCATGAGATGTGATACTGGCTATAAGATTGGCTGTACTCAAAAAATAAGGTATGGACCAGTTCATGGAGGTTATGGAGATCAAGAGCTATTAGCTTGATGGAAGTATGACTTGATCTGCTGCGAGATTATTGGGCTTCCTTGAGCAACTGGCTGGCCACTGTGAGGACAGTGCTTGACTAGATGTACCAAAGATCTGATCCATCACAGTACTATATATGTTCTTATGACAAATATATTTCCTATCTTGCTTCATTTATTACATTAATTCCAATTCACCAACACTCTGGATTGAGAAGAGACCCAGCACCCTTCCACTTTTTCTATTATGAAAATCACACATGTAAGTGCAAAAGTAAGATGTCCTGGACAAGAAGAAACCCTTCCCACCAATCTCAGAACCTACTCAATTTCTTCCTGTTTAGCCTCTGCTCCTTGTAAATTCCTTCACATGTTTCACAGCAATGGCATAGTGAGTTCTGGCATCCCCATTTGACCACTATAAATTTTATTTATTCAAAGCTTACGTTAAGAAATGACAGTTGTCTATATACTGTGGAGTTTTACTTTTTCAGAACGTTGTCATGACATTTGTAATTGATAATACAATACTGTTTTTTATTAGGATCGTGAGCTAATTGACCCATTTCCAATTCCACTAGTTATAATTGGAAGTAAATATGATTTATTTCATGTAAGTAATGCTCATTTAAGCTTTTTTGCTATATACAATTTGGTGAGCTTGGATTTTTATTTTTTAAAATAATTTCATTATGTATGTTTCTTTGTACTAAGTGTTATTTTCCCTTTACTTTATTGATGCCAAGGAATGTAATATGTACAGTTACCATTGGGAATGAATGTTAAATATGTAATAAGTTTCTGGCAAACACAACAGTATCTATTTTAAAAAGGTACTGAATCATTAGTACATTCTTCTTTCTGTAGCAAATGTACATACTTTTATCACTCAACAATTGATCTGGAATACTGATCTGTTCCTCTGATCAGAATTGAATGATAGTTTCACTTTCTAAAATCCTGGCACTGATTTTTTTGAAGAATCACCTTGATCAGCTTAAGAAGCCCTGGAAAATGAGATACATTAATAATAAGATAAGACATAAAATGAGATAAATTAGTAACAAAGACCTGTTCTCTAGGAATTCCTTCAAAAAGGAATCTTTTAAGCCTCAATATGCTTTATAATTTGTGTGTTTCTTAAACTTTTAATATTATACAATCTCAAGGTTTTAGTTATATAGCTTACTTATCTTATTTTAATGCATTTAAAAAATAAAAATAAACATTCCTTTTGCATTCTTAAATGTTATACAACTTCTAAGCATTATTTGGTAGGGTTCAGAATATTTTAGAAAGCTTTCACTCTTTGGTACATTCATGCCAAATCACCTGTGTGATTTGCATTTCAAACCCAGGTTCCTTTGTTAGCTTGCTCTAGAAATCATATTCCTTCAAGATGACTCAGCCATATTCCAAAAACAGGCTGAACAGACCCTGATGAGATATGATTTAAAAAGTTTTAAACAGACAGACAGCTGAAGTTGATCAGAATTATAACTTCAGCAAAAATAGTGTAATTTTGATCAAATGTCCATTAGCGAAAAATCCATAACTTACTAACTTAAATTATACCCAAACTATAGTAAAAAAGAATAATTATTTAAATAAGCCCAATTAAAGCACAATCATTTTAAAGCCATGCTATCCCTCTTTTATTCTTATCTGTCCTTTGATTTAATACTGGTAGTCTCTGAGTTATGACTATTCGTTCAGCAACCAAGGTTACAGCAACACAGAACAAATGGTATTTACACATGGTCCCCAAAGTTATGGCCATTGCAGTACCCTGCAGTTACATGATTAAAATCCAGGTGCTTTGGCAGCCCATCAACACAGCCACAGGGGTACTTCAAATCCCCTCTATCTGCCCTCCCCATCTCTACCTTTTTGGCTGCTCTATATAACAGCAATCCTTTGCACCTTAAGCACACCGCAGCAAACTACCCAGCATCGCAGCACAAAGCCCCAGCCACCCCCAGCACCCTGCACTCTGCAGGCTTTGCCACATCTACCTGACCTTTACCATCTTCCACTGCAATGAGGCTTGCCCAGCCTGGCCTTATGTGAGGCAGCTATTGGCCATGCCAGGCCTTCTTCCCAAGGCCACTCACACTGTTCTCCAAATAGTATGCACCCCACATTCTCTTTACCAAGTTTTCAGTTACTTCCACAATTCCTACTTTCCTTCCCTGGCATCTGTATGCATGCACACATCTGCTCCCTCCTTCCCTCATCTTTCTGCTCTCACATGCACCCCATGGCCTCCCTGTGTTCATATCACAGCATTTCCTCCCCCAACTTGTGCATGGGCCTGCCTGGGGCTTTCCACCTTCCTGCAGCACTCCTACACTGCTTGCTTGGGAGTCCTACCCACTTAGCAAGCAATAATACATCTTTTATTATGACAACAACTGGGACTGGCTGGATTGCTGTCGGTAAGTAATGTGGTCATATGACATCGTACTTCACAACTGTTTCACTTCATGATGGCAATCCCTGTCCCAATTGCCATTGTAACTCAACAGTTACCTGTACTGTAATAGAACAGCTCTTTATTTATTAAATCACGTTTTTCTGTTGTTTAAGTTAGATAATTCCAATTTATTTGTAATACACCAAGCAATTGTTTGAGTTTCAAATATTGGTTTGTACTCCATAATTAAACTACAATTTCCTGATTCATGTACATATATTTATTCTTAGCCCAATAAATCAAGACTTATTGGACTAGAACAATTATATCTAGATCACATCTTAGTTAATGCTTGAAAACTGGCACTATTTTTTAGCTATAGTAGTTTGAACAGTTCGCCATTACTGGAAACGTTCACCATATACATTGGCATATTCATTAGGTTAATTTATTTCTAGTAATAATAATAAATTTAAACATTTCCATATATGCTTAGGATCAATAAAAATAAAAAGAAAGATAAAAACATGTTCAATTTATTATACCAAAAGTTAATACAAATAATCCATCTCTATAATTCTGCTTTCAGATATGTGGATAATTTAAAAACACCACCATGGTTACTTGCCATTTTTCAGAGAAATAATAATATGGTTTTGTTGGTACTGAGATGAAAGTAATATTTGACCTAACTTAAATAGTTATGTCTTAGCTTAAAAATATGTAATGTAACACTATTATATACTGTAAAATACCTAGGCTATTATTTATTTTTTTAGGAATTTGATTCTGAGATGAAAAAAATAATATACAAGACACTTCGATTTGTTGCTCATTTTTATGGTGCATCCTTAGCGGTATGTATGATTATATTTCCAAAGTACAATCCAGCTGATACTAAATCCTTTTTAAGTCTATTGGTTTCACTGAAAATATAAACTTACTGTGTAGCAGGAATGAAAAAAGTAAATCTCATCTTACAAAATACATATTTTAAAAACAGTCCTATAAATGTCAGATACAATTACATATAGAATGCTATTTAATATTGAGCTTGCTTGGTTTAAAAAAGATATGCCGTAAGGCAGGGGTGTCAAACTCAATTTCATTGAGGGCTGCATCAGCATTGCGGTTGCCCTCAGGGGCCAGGTGGGTGTGGCCAGGGTGGGTGTGACCTACTGGGTGGGTGTGGATGGAGTAGGTGTGGCTTACTGGGTGGGCATGGCCAGCTCTACATCATTCGCGTCAAGGGTGCCTGTGGGGGCCTGGGCAGGAGTGAGACAGATCTGAGGGTCTCTGGCAGAAGGGGGTGGGACCGGGGCAAGTGCCAAGGCGTGGTCCACTGAAGGAGCCTCACAGTTCCTCTCAGGCCACGCGGGAGGGTGGCTTATGGAGCTAAGACTGAATGTGTTTCAGCATAGATGGCCACCACAAAATTTTACATTGGCTCCCGGCTGGCCAAGGCCAAGGCAGTGGGGGCCATTCCCTCACTGTTTCCAGGATGGCTTCGCGGGCCACATGAAAGCATTTCACGGGCTGCATCCAGCCCCCGGACCTTGTGTTTGACATATCTGTCGTAAGGGAACATAAATGAATGAGCAATTCAGTTATTTGCCAGATGGAAAAAATTGGCACATTTTATTTACAAAATAAAATACAACCAAAGGAAATATGAAAATAAGTTTGTAACACTATGGATAATGAAATGGATAGTATAGGTCTAAATGGGTAGTATGGATAGTATAGGTCTAAATCTAGAGTAGGACTTTTCAACCTTTTCACCAATTGTACCACTTTTAGGACATGGCAATATTCAAGTCATCAAAACTTGATGACCAAAAAAAAAACCCCTGTTCAAAGTTGCAATTGCACTGAAATGACTTATGACCATTTTTCACGCTTACGACCATTGCAGCATGCCCAGGGTCATGTGATTTATATTTGGATGCTTGGCAATTGATTCATATTTATGATGGTCACAGTGTCCCAGGGTTATGTGATCCCCTTTTGCAATCTTTTGACAAGCAAATCAATGGCAGGGCTGCTGGTGGCCAAGTGCTAAGGCAGGACTTCCTTCCCTCCCTCCCTCCCTTTTTCTTTAAAAGGGGATAATATTTAACTCTTTAAAGGAGATAGAAATGAACCAGTCTTTAAATCTTATTTGTGTTAAGAATAAATGAGTTCTTAAAATCATAGAAATATTATATCTGCATCAAAGTACATGTAGTCCTCAACTTACGACCACTATTTAGCCCAGAATTTATGTTGCTGAAAAATTTGTTAAGTAAGTTTTGTCCCATTTTACAACTTTTCTTGCCATATTTATTAAGTGAATTACTGCAGTTGTTAAGTTAATAACACAATCGGTAAGTGAATCTGGCTTCCCCATTGAATTTGCTTGTCAGAAGGTCACAAAAGGTGATCACATGAGCCCAGGACACTGCAACTGTGGTAAGTATGAACCAGTTAACAAGCATCTGAATGTAAATCACATGACCATACAATGGACATAAGTATGAAAAATGGTCATAACTCATTTTTTTCAGTGCCATTGTAACTTCAAATGGTCACTAAATGAACTGTTCTAAATCAAGGACTACTTGTATGGGCCATAGAAATCAGTGTATGTTCGCTCATGATAAAAGAGGGGCAAGTTTTGAATGGGCTGGGAATGACATTTTACTATGTTTGCTGTGAAGAATATAACCCAAATTGTTATGTTCTTTTCTCAGTTTACTAGCAAATCAGAAGCTCTGTGGTTGAAAACACGTGCACTTATTAACCATTTGGCCTTTGGTTTTGACAGAAGGTAAGTTACATGATTTTATACAAATGGCAATCCTGTCCAAAATGTTCAGTAAGTAAACGTAAACAGATTTTTAAGGCAACTCTTCCATTTGATCAAGGATTCTTGCCCTCAAATACTGGTCAACCAATTAAGATTTATGAAATAAGCAAAGTTGCAAGTGTTGGAAATGTTTTAAAATAAGGCCTTTGTATAGAGAATATTTTCCTGCTTTAAATGAGCAAAGCATTTGTAACAAGTGGGCATTTGTTAAACAAGTAGCACTGTGCAATCCCAGGAAAACCACCGTTTCTTTAAAGAGCTGCAGACAGGAGTTATATTTATGCCTTCACACACTTCAAAGTACTTTTTGGAACAGAATATGAAGAATTGCATAGTCCTGCTCATATAGGCTGCAAATTAAACTGTTGGACAATGTTTATAACTAATGTATTCTGTTTGTATTTTTAAAGCAAATCCATGTCAGTGGATCCAAGTAAACCGCTTTTTATTCCAGCAGGAATGGACTCCCTTAGTCAAATAGGTTGGTAATCTTTTTTTAATTTGGTTGACTCTAGTATAGTTATTGCCCATGCAGATTTAAGAATGTAGAGAATACAGAGATGAAACAGACAAAATAAAAGTGGTTCTGAAACATCAAAGAATGCATTTATGTATAATGTCATTGAAGTAGATTGCAAAAGTTTTGAAAGATTCAAACATTTTCTCCAATGCTATTCTAATTATGTAAATTACAATATAATCCTACAGATATCTTAGTCAGTAGTAAGTCTTACCGGTACTGAGTTCAGTAAGAATTACGCTCAGATGTTAGCAATGGTACAGCAGTTTCAATGTTGTGAATTGCCTCAGCCATCTAAATGTTCACTGGATGATTTGAATCAGCTAATTCTCTAAGCCCAGCCTACCTTACAGGCATCTAGAGAAAATAGGAAGAGACAACAGATGGCAGATGGCTTACGTCTCTTTTAAACTGTTGAGTAAATATTATTACAAATATTTTTAATAATTGTTAGGACCCCCTCCTGCTGCTGATAGTGACATTGGAAAGTTGAATGCACAAACACCTTTGGATTTATGGAAAAAAGTTTTTGCAAAGATATTTCCCCCAAAGGTAGGCATATTTCTAATTTCTATATTAGAATAAATTGATTTTTATTATTAAATATTAATGATGCATTAAATTACCTCCAAATAACCCAAATTGTTAATTCCGTTCACCACAGCTTGGGCCAATAAAATATGACTGAATCCTATTAAGAACAAAGGAACTTAAGTCCTATGGAGACCCAGCCTTTCAGATGATGTTCTACTAGCAATCAGTGTTGCCTAGATGATCACAACCTAGGGCCCTCATCATAAATTGCCATATATATAAATGAGCTGCAAAGCAAAAAACAGATACTCCTATAGGAGTATCAACTTCACTCTTGACTGAATGCCTTCTTGCGTTTTGCTTGAAATATTGCAGAGATAAAGCTGCTTTTCTGCCTATTACTTATAGACATGGCAAAAAGCCCATCCTGCTTTGAATTTTGTGCAATCTAATAAACCAATCTATGTGATATCCTAATCAGGACTCTCTAATGCTGTGAAGGAAGTTACCATTTTTTGCTGCTAAAATAATCAAATTAGAGCCTGCTTCCCCTTCCCTCCACCTCTGAATACAGATTTGTCCAACAAGGACACCAACATCTCTGGGTTGTTTCAGGCAACTCTTATTAGTAGAGCTAGAAGGTGGCTCGGGTGCACCACAAGTGAGTTTGGATCCTCCCCCTCCCCATTTTAGCTACTTCAGCCAATCAGGTAGGCAATTGTTCTACTATTCAGAACAGTGATGAATGCTGCCTTTAGGAGAACTGTTGCCATGCAACCATTACTCTGAAACCAAGCTCTAGATTCTTATATTTCTTTTAATTATCAGTCAGTCTCTAGCTTCCTATTTTTAGGAAGTTTAGAAGGTGGTGTTTGGTAAGCTCTCAGATCCATCTCTCTTGTCTGATTTTTTTCAATCAATATTAGTGTAAATTTAGACCTATAACAATATAGAGAATGTTTCTTACCACTTTCTGTGATTAATTTCTTTTGACAAATAAAGTTATTTGTTCATCTTGCTTGTAGTAGATCTATCAAGAGTTTTGAAACTATTACCTGTGAGTTATTGATGAGGAGATTCCAGACCTTAGCTGGAATGTATGGCTTTTGCCTATTTGTAGTCCTCTTTGGAGTACCAGACTCAATAAAGATGGGCACCCTTTCAATAGCTCCTGAGACTCCCAATATATATAAATGTGTTTAATAAATAAATAAATAAAGCTCAAAATTGGGGTGTCCTATTAGACCAGATTATTATCATGCTGTAGTTCCCCTTGCCTAAAGGAGGCAGCTAGGGAAGAAACTTTTCATTAAACTGGAAGATCTGTGAAATCATAGGACAGTCTCAAATGAGGGCTCCTTGGAACTCTCTGAACTTGGTTATTTCTCTTCAGACTCAAACTAAGTAACATCATCAGTGCTAGGGTTTGCTTTCAGTTTATATTCTAGTAGTTTGCCATCTTAGCATTGCTGGGGGTGATCTTAAAGTTCTTTGGTTGGGCCATTTACTGTTAGCTTGTTTGGCAGTTCCTTGATTGGGGTAGTAGTAACTGTGAGAGGGACCTCGGAGTCCTAGTGGACAATTACTTAAATATGAGCCAGCAGTGTGCTGCAGCTGCCAAAAAGGCCAACACAGTGCTGGGCTGCATTAACAGAGGGATAGAATCAAGATCATGTGAAGTATTAATACCACTTTACAATGCTTTGGTAAGGCCACACTTAGAATACTGCATCCAGTTTTGGTCACCACAATGTAAAAAAGATGTTGAGACTCTAGAAAGAGTATAGAGAAGAGCAACAAAGATGATTAGGGGACTGGAGGCCAAAGCATATAAGGAAGGGCTGCTGGAATTGTGTATGTCTAATAATTTAATGAAGAGAAGGATGAGGGGGGACATGGTAGCAGTGTTCCAATATCTCAGGGGCTGCCACAAAGAAGAGGGAGTCAAGCTATTTTCCAAGGCGCCTGAGGGCAGGACAAGAAGCAACGGATGGAAACTAATCAAGGAGAGAAGCAACCTAGAACTAAGGAGAAACTTCATGACAGTTAGAACAATTAACCAGTGGAACAACCTGCCTCCAGAAGTGGTGAATGCTCCAACACTGGAAGTTTTTAAGAAGAGACTGGACAGCCATTTGTCTGAAATGGTATAGGGTTTCCTGCCTGAGCAGGGGGTTGGACTAGATGACCTCCAAGATCCCTTCCAACTTTATTATTATTATTATGGATCATCGCACAGTCAGCCAGATGTTCAGACTGGATTTGGCATTTTGTCTACCTATCGAGTCCTTACCCAGGACCTGGGATAGGCAGATGTGGATGTTTGATGGTATTACAGATATCGTCGCAGGATGGAAGCAGTTCCTAGTAAGGCCGCCTTTTGCAATTGACTAATAGCGAATTTGTCAATGCCAATGGTGTTCAAGTGGTGCTCCAGTTGTTTTGGGATTGCACCCAAGGAGCCTATTACTATTGGTACTACCCTTGCTTGCTTTTGCCACAGTCTTTCTATTTCTATTTGTAGGTCTTTGTATTTTGTTATCTTCTCCAGTTCTTTCTCTTCTATTCTGCTATCTCCAGGCACTGCCACGTCCACTATCCAGACTTTTTTGTCTTTCTTATCGACAATTGTTAAGTCTGGGGTGTTATGTTGCAGGTGCTTGTCTGTTTGAATTCTGAAGTCCCAGAGCAGTTTAATTTTATCATTTTCTATGACTTTCTCTATTTTATGATCCCACCAGTTTTTGCTTACAGGCAAATGATATTTTTTGCAGATCTTCCAATGCACCATTGTTGCTACTTTGTCATGCCGCTGCTTGTAATCAGTCTGTGCAATCTTCTTGCAACAGCTTACCAAGTGGTCCACTGTTTCTTCAGCTTCTTTGCATAGGCGGCACTTACTGTCTGTTGCTGTCTTCTCAATTTTGACTTTATATGCATTTGTCCTTAAGGCTTGGTCTTGTGCAGCCAGAATTAGTCCCTCGGTCTCTTTCTTCAATTTTCCTGCTCTTAGCCATTGCCAGGTCTTGTTATTATCTGCTTTCCCAGCTATTTTTTTATGTATTGGCCATGTAGTGCTTTGTCTTCCCATGCCTCTATTCTGTTCTTCATTTGGTCTTTCTTGTAGGCCAGTTTGGTCTCTCCAGTAGTCAGTAAGCCTTCCTGATATACTAATTTCAGTGCATCTTCATCATTGTTCTTCAGATATTCTTCCAAAGCCATTTTTTCTTCTTCAACCATCTGATGTACTTGTAGCATTCCACGCCCACCTATTTGCCTTGGTAGATAAAGTCTGTCAATGTCACTGCGTGGATGAAGGGCATGATTCATTGTCATTATTTTTCTGGTCTGCCTATCCATTGCTTTTAGTTCTGCTTGAGTCCAGTCCACTATTCCAGCTGTGTACCTAATGACTGGGATTGCCCAGGTGTTGATTGCCTTTATGGTATTTCCTCCATTGAGTTTGGACTTTAAGATCTTCTTCACTCTCTTGATGTATTCACCTCTAATCTTTTTCTTGACTTCAGTGTGCTTGATGTTGTCAGCTTGAAGGATACCCAAGTATTTGTAGTACTCTTCCTCATCCAGACTCTTAATGTTATTTTCGTGGGGCATCTTGATTCCTTCAGTTTTCACTATTTTTCCTTGTTTGATAGTAAGTGTGGCACATTTGTCCAAGCCAAACTCCATTACAATATCTTGGCTATATATACGGACAGTGTTGAGCAGCGATTCTATTTCAGATGATGTTTTTCCATACAGCTTCAGATCATCCATGTAAAGGAGGTGGGATAGTCTGGCAGATGTTTTTGATGTTTGATAGCCATGTCCTGAGTTATTCAGTATTGTTGACAGAGGAAACAGTGCAATAACAAATAGTAATGGTGATAATGAATCTCCTTGAAATATTCCTCTCTTGATATTAATCTCTCCCAGTCTCTCACCATTGATCTGCAACTGTGTCTTCCATTGTGCCATCGATCTTTGCACAAATTTTCTGATGTTTCTACTGACTCCTGTTATTTCTAGGCACTTGATTATCCAGTCATGTGGCAGAGAGTCAAATGCCTTTTTGTAGTCAATCCATGCCACATTCAGGTTGGTCTTCCTTTTCTTGCAGTTTTCCAAGATCATTTTGTCTATTAGGAGTTGATCTTTTGTTCCTCTGCTATTGGGGCGGTTTCCTTTCTGCTCAGGTGGAAAGAGATTGTTTTCAACTAGATGCTGTTGTACTGCATCAGCTACCACACCAGTTAGTAATTTGAAAGTTGTTGGTAAGCAGGTAATTGGCCTGTAGTTACCTGGTGTTGCACCTTTTGCTGGATTTTTCATTATTAGGTAGGTTTTCCCAGTTGTTAGCCACTTTTCAATTTCTCCTCCTTGTAGTATATTGTTGAACTGTTTGGCAATGAGTGGGTGTATAACAGTTAGATGTTTCAACCAAAACCCATGCAGTTCATCTTCACCTGGTGCTGACCAATTTTTGATTTTCTTTGCTCTTTTTTCTACCATTTTTGTTGTTATTACTAGTTCTTTCATTTCAACTTCTGTTTTATTTGATCCACCTCTTTTAACCAAGCCGCATCCTTGTTGTATTTCTTTGGGTTATCCCATATCTGCTTCCAGAACTGCACTGTTTCTTCCTTGTCAGGTACTGACTGATTCCTTGCAGTTTCTCCATTGATGGAATGGTAGAAACGTTTCTGATTGGATTGAAATTGGAGGTTCTGCCTATAGTTCGCAATTCGAGCTTCATATTTACTGATTTTCCTGGCTATAGCTGTTATTTGTTGCTTTATTATTTCCAGAGCTTCCTTATCTTCCTTGTTTCTAAGTGGTATTTCTTGATTAGGTATTCTTTGGTCTTCTTGTTCTTCAGCTTCTTTTCTTTCATCTGTTCTAGCTTGCTTGCATGTGATCTTAACTTGCTGATCTTATTTTCTAGTCTAACCTTCCATTTTTGTGGTGCACTGTTTGTTTGTTTTTCTTCTTTGTTGATTTTGCATCCCAGGTATTCATTTATAACTGCAGCTGTGCTGTACATTAGTTGGTTTGTTTCTTGCAGTGAATTGGTGCTTATACTTGATATTGCAGTATTTGCATCTTTTAATGCTTGTGCTAGCTGTTTCTTTGGAACAAGCTTCAATGCAGGTAGCCTTATTCTGTTGTTTTTGTGCTGTTCTAGATGCTCAGTTATTCTTTGTTTCAATTCTTTTATTTCTTTAGTTAGAGGGTTTTGTTCTTCCTGAGGAAGAGGTGCCTGGTTTCCAAATGAGAACAGTTGTATATCTCTGCTGGATTCCTTCATTGCCATCTCCCCCTGGTTTTCCTCTACATTCTGAATTTTTTATTATTATTATTATTATTATTATTATTATTATTACTTCTTGATTGTTGGCCTGATGTTAATCTTGGGTTTAATCTATGCTGATCTGGGTCTTGATTGCTGGGAGGGGAGGTGTTTTGGTCTTTTTATTCCCTTTTTTGGCTGGTTGATTGTCTGTTTTGCACAGTATGTAGATATTGTATATGTCTATGTTTCTATTGATGGCCAATTTGTCAGAGTGCCATGCTTTCAGGAATTTTCTAGTGTTTTGGGACTTGGCTTAGTTTAGGATAGTCACAGTTTCCCAGTTAAAATTAGGGTTAAGTCTGTACATATGTTGTAAAATTTAAGAATTTTCATCATGTCTACAACAAAACCACCAAGCTCACAGAGCATTAAGGGCCCCTCATTTCAACCCTGAGCTGCAAATCTACTTTATTGTACAGTCTCAAATATTTTGTTTCTGGAAAAGATTATTGAGATGGTGAGCCATCATTGTTGCAGATGTTACACTTGGGCTTTCAGCTAAAATGGAGTAGCAGGCTTACTCTCCTTCATGGTAATGGCCAACGGCCAAATTTAGTTCAGCTTGCCTGTCCATTCAACCTAGATCCTCAGAACCCCATCAAGCAACTGGATTTTAAAAATATTCCATTGATTCCAGTGGGATGTATATTTTTTTCAGGTCTAATTTCTGCATACTAGGAGAAGTAGATTGACTGAGATTGTGGAAGACTGTCAGTATGCCTTGTCTGTTGTATAAAAAATGTATGTGCATATATTATATACATTTATAAACATAGACTCTTTATTTTCCAATAGAATTCACTATCATTCTAATCATAGTTGTGTATATTCCACCACCACCACCACCACCACCACCACCACCACCCCCGTGCCAACAAGAATGAAGCCCTGAGTGCTCTTTATTGCATTCTCAATAACTTGCAAACTACCCTTTGGAGGGGGTTTTCATTGTGGTAGGAGATTTCAATCAGATTGACTTGAAAGCATACCTCCCTAATTTTCATCAATATGTGGATTTTGCTACTAGAGGTGTGAATACTCTGAATTTAGCTTATTCTAACATCAAGAAAGCATTTCAGGCTGCCCCTCGCCCTCATTTTGGTTCTTCAGATCATCTCTGTTGCTTATGCCAGTATATAAGCCTTTGTTAATTAGAGAGAGAGACCAACTATGAAACAGGTGAGAGTGTGGCCGGCAGGAGCTATGGAAGCTCTACAAGATTGTTTTAGGCCCACAAATTGGAACATATTTAAAGAGGCTACAATGAATGGACAATATACTGATGTGAACAAGAATACTTCTACTGTGTCTGCTTATATTCAAAAGTATATGGAGGATGTCAGCGTTCTTAAGACTATTGTTACGTGGGCAAATGAGAAACCTTGGATATCTCAGCAGGTCCATGCGATGTTGAAGGTGAAAAACTCCCAGTGTGGGATTCAAATACCTGAACAACCAGTTATCTGTGTGGCTGCTGCTTCCAGAAGTCCATTCTGGGCCTGGGCCTCCGAGGCTCAGAATGGACTTCTGGAAGTGGCGTCCACACATTTCTGGCAGTCCGTTCTGGGCCTTGCGAAAAAGAGCTTAAGGCATCATCCGGTTCAGCAAAGTCAACAAAAAATTAGCTACCGGTTCTACCGAACTGATGCAAACTGGCTGAATCCCACCACTGCAAACACTGCTTTTAAATCAGGTGATGTGGCAGCACTTACCAAAGCAAGAGCTGATTTGTGACGTCCTATAAAACAGGGACTATAGTCAGAAAGTACAGAATTTTTTTCAAGATCCTATGTACCCTAGATGTATGTGGCAAGGTATTCGGGTTATTACTGACTATAAGGTAGCTTCCCTGACATGTAAGAATGACATGGATTTTCCTAATAAGATAAATATGTTTTTGGGACAGTTTGAGGCCTCAAATAACATTCCAGCAAGGAAGGCTGTTCCTTTCCTGATGAACAGGTGCTCAAGTTTCAAGGCATACTTGAGTTAAGCAAGTAAATAGCATTACTTTTTGTATTTTGTATTTTATATTTTTAGAAAGTAGGCATTTTCAAAGAAGCTAGGGACCCAGCTCAGGATCCACAATATGCCGAATATGAAGTTGATGCCATGCGAAGTCAAAAAAATGAGGTATGTTGTTATACTATTATTGTGGCCATATTTTTTATAATAAAATCTGGATAATTTATGTGGTGTTTCTCAGCTGCTATAAATATACCCAAAATCAGTGAAGTTGAACTTTCCTGCTCAGAAATCCTCTTTTAATCACAAAGGAGATATTTTTTTCCAAATCCCTGTAAATAATAATTTCTTAACATAGCATACAACAATTTGAGTTACTATAGAAAGAAAGCAGATAAGGATTTCTGGGGTGAGGAATAGTCAGCTAGCACATCTCCAAAGGAGCAGCGAAAACTTCAATGTCACAACTGAAGGACTGGCAAGGAGACAGATCCTGCAAAATCTCTCTAAAATATATTTATCCTTGGGTAGCTTAATACAGGGATCTTCAAACTTGGCCCTTTTATGACTTATGGACTTCAACTCCCAGAATTCCTCAGCCAGGTACACTGGCTGGGGAATTCTGGGAGTTGAAGTCCACAAGTCATAAAAGGGCCAAGTTTGAAGACCCCTGGCATAATATTAGTAGTTTCTAGAAAAATGTTTATTTATATATATATTAACCCAAATACATCTTTGCAATCTATGTGGAAAATCTGTCCCTTCCATTAAGGCAGTGGTTCTCAACCTGTGGGTCGGGACCCCATTTGGGGTCGAACGACCATTTCACGGGGGTCACCAAACAATACAGTCCGCCATTTTTTCCCCCTTTTCCTTAGCTGTGCTACTCCCTTTTATTCTATTGGCTTTTGAAAGCCAATAGAATAGACTCTCTTGAATAGAGTCGAATTCTATTGGCTTTCAAAAGCCAATAGGAATTGTCCAGGCTGTCTCTGCCCTGCTGAGCCCGTCAAAAGTCCCATTCTGCAAACGGTGCTGCACCAGTTGAGTAGTCCTCGACTTACGACCGGTTGGGGGGTCGCGGCATTAAAAAGGTTGAGAACCACTGCATTAAGGTGATAGAACCATAAATAAGAATAATCCATTCTGAAATCCACATTGGGTAACTGGCATGATAGTACAGTCTGATATTTAGAATTGCTAGGCCATACCTTTCTTCCGAATCTTGCAAATTCTTGAATTTCTTTCTTGGTATTTTAATAGACTACCCTTATTTGTTTATGCCGTTCATTCAGTATCTTATTCTCAATAGGGATTAAAATAATTTGAAATAGAAATTTTAGTCTTGGTAGAGTATTCACTTTAACTGCTATAGCTCTTCCTAATCAGGACAAATTTTATTTTTTCTATCTTCAAATATCAAATATTATATGTTTCCAAACTGGGAAATAATAATTCTTGAATTGTTATTTAGCCTTTTTTTAGCAGTAAAGTTAATGCCAGTTAGCCAATTCATAAATTGCTTTTCATCTTCTATTAAACTCCATATCAAGATCTAAGTTTTCTCTTTATTAATTTGAGACGTTTTCATCAATGTATATAGTAATGATGGCAAACCTTTTAGAGACCCTGTGCCCAAACTGTAATCCAAAACCCACTTATTTATTGCCGGGTACTGGGTGGGCATGGCCCATTGGGTGGACGTGGCTACAGCGGTCATAGCAGACTGGGTGGGCGAGGCCATGGTGGGTGTGGCCACCTTGATGTTGCTTGTGGGGAGGGACACTGGTCGGGGCTGAGCAGGGTTGGGGGAGATCCAGGGGGTTGATGGCAGGTGGGGTGATGGGCAGGAGGCTTATCCTGTGGGGTAAGACAAGGCGGGCAGGGCGGGGGTGCCATAAACTTTCCCACCTCCCACGTGGGCAATGCCTCTTCTGAGATAAGCCCACGTGCACCTTCACACGTCTGGCAACGTGGAAGTACGAGCATTCAGAGAGAAACTCCTCAAGAAGAAGAGCGCGCACATATTCCCCCACCCAGCTGGGGCTTTTCCAGCCCCGTCCTCTGCTTTCAAGGCTCCAAACAGCCTGCTTCCATTGAGACTGTGGCTTCCTGGAAGATGGGGACCAGAGTCAGCTGCAGCAGACAGGGGATAATAAAAGCTTAAAATAAAAATAGAAATCTAAAAAGAGCCAACACTTTCTGACCAAGGGGGCACAGAAAGGGTGGCATTTGTGGAAGGGGGCTACACAGCAACACCGGTTTGACAATGGTGGAGGAGACGAGGTTTAGGCCGTGCACTTAAAGGGGGTGACCCCCACTACGCTTGGTTGGTTCTCCCAAAGAAGTTCCTGCACCGCTTTGAGCCCCGTGTTCTCATGGCCCGCAGCGGTTTGTTGCCAAGGCCGTGTTGGAGCCGGTGCCCCCAAATGGAGAAAGTGAGTGTCCCACCAGGCCCAACACACCTGCTAGCAGCAGGAGCCTCCCGGTTCCTCTGCTCACCGTGATGGGAAATAGTCCCAGAAATGTCGCCAGACAGCCCAGATGGAGCGGCACCACCTGCGAGACAGTGTCTCCCAGTCCTGGTAAAGCCAGGCCACGTATCCAAGCGCCAGAGGCCAGCTGTCTGTGAGCAGCAGCACCAGGTAAAGCCCAGGCAGCACTGGGCTACGAGAGAGGCAGCGGGTGACCCTCTCCTCTGCCTCGCCAGCCCCCGAGCAGCAGCAGCTGTGGCATTCTGAATGTGCTTAGGAGTCTGCCACTCCAGCTGCTCCTGTCTGTGGACAGCCCCAGCTGAGAGGAAGTGGTGGCGCCCTGCAGGGCTGGAGCAGTCAGGGTTTGGGAAAGTAGGCCCACGCGAAGCAAGGTAAGTCACCGCCTGCAAGAGCCAATCCAGGCACTGTAACTGCCTGCCCATACCTGCCTTGGGCTCCCTTCATGGCCATCGGCCCACCACGCCATATTAGCCATGACTGCTGGCCAACGCTGCCTCTCCTGCGACCTCCCCCGCGGCTGGGACAGAGCCAAGTTTGCTGCCGCTGCCTGCACCATCCCATCCTCACCCAGCGCCAGGAAGGAGAAGACCCACTGGAGGACGGCGGCCGTTTGGAAGCATCGCCAGAGCGGCAGGCATAGCGGGACAAACTGCAATCACATGGCCAGTGTGACAGTGTCGGGCTCCTACAGGTTTCCTACCAAGCGCAGCTGCAGCTTATCACAGAGGGACAAGCTCTTCCTCCTCCTGCCCTGCCCGCCCGTAAGCGAGGCGCGGCTGCACTGCTGCAGGGGGGAAGGGGCACTTCCTCGATGGCAGCTCCAGGCTGGCTGGCCTTAGACCAGTGATTGCAAACTTTTAGAGACCACATGTGCTGGGGCAATGGCGCATGCCCACAGAGAGAGCTCCACATGCTACCTCTGGCACGCGTGCCATAGGTTCACCACCACTGGTATATAATATAGCTTTCATCAACGTTGTTAAAGAGGCTCTACAATGAACAATTGTTTTAAAGGTGTGCTTATTTGTATGAAATAACAATGCATGAATATCTATTTATATAAATAAATGTCAGATTTGAATTCAGTGTTGCAGAGGGACTATTATAGTCTCCTAACTTTGATTTGAGTGTTCCTAAATCCTGGACTACATTAGCATTAAATCAAAGCTAGTTTTGTAAAAATAGGTCCATATAACATATTTTAAAATCATAAACAACTGCATATTTTCTATACAACTTTCAGAATTCTGAATTTCCGCAGTATATTTAAAGACCAAGTTTAATATAAATGCATCTTAGGGATCACATCATTAGTAGTGAACCAAATTATTATCTTAATGATATAATGTTTATTTATGGAGCTGAAATCATTTGCAATTAAATACATACTCTAGGGTACTTCCACTAGATGACAAATAAATTTGGAATGACAGATTTAGGTCATTAATTGTGATACTGATTTGTGTATGAATATATGTACATTCCACTGGATTATGACTTTCATAGAGCTCAGATATGTTACTGAATTTATTTTGTCTCTTAGAATAGAACATTCAGTTTAATTGCTTGTCATATACGTTCTTGCTTTTCATTCATTCAAAATGTGATTTGGTGCTGCTTTTATTAACAAAATAGGAAAAATAGGATAGCAGTAAGATTAATTTTCAATACGATTTAATCTTTTTCCAGGAGTTTCTTAGTTGCAGTGTTCATTTCTTTTAGAAAGATTATTATCGTTATTAATGCCATTGAATATTGCTACAGCTTTTGTTGCTGGTACTATTGCAGGAAAAATATGGTAATAGACAAGTTTCTGTCAAAAGAAAATTATCTGCAGTTATTCTCCTAAAATTTCCATTTGAAGTTCAGTTATTATAAGATTATTGTAACATTTGAACTGGCTTTTATGAAAACATTTTGGGATTTTTATATTTCATTTGATTTTAAAAGCTGCCAGATAACCCTGAATACATCTGTAAGAAAACAATTCCCTAGCTACATTCAGTTTTTAAATGCTTTAGGATTTCCCATAATTATATAAAAATTGAGAGCGAAATGGCTGTTATCTTAAGAATAAGTATTAAATGCTTCAGAAAGCTAATCTTTTCCCACCTTTTTGTAGTCCTTTGTTCCATACATTCTTTTAAAGATAAAACATTTATAGAGAGAAGAGCATTTATGCTAAAGGTATACTGTCAAATATAATGCTTTGTATTATGTTTCTTGGAGGTATTCATGCATGGTAGCATTTTAGTTCATGCATTCTTCCATGATCATTTCATGTTGCTCTTTAGACTCAGAATGTCTATCTATAGAGTTTTATATACTTCTCATATTGCTGCTGACATTAGGGACCATGAATTGGAAGCAGTACCATGGATTTCTATTTCTAACTAAATCTTTCTCAAAGTCAAAGAAAAAAAACTGTCCTAGAATGAAACTGTTTGAATTTTCTTTGCATTGATGCTCAACTGCCATGAAAAATGCCTACCATTATTCTCAAATACACCACATGTCCATGTATATCACTTTACTACTTTCTTACGACTTTTTCATTCGGCATATATGTTTTTTCAATTGATAATAAGACTGGCATTGAATTTCAATGAAGTTACCTTGTAGTGACAGTGAAGAGGCTCAGCTATTAGAAGATACTTAAAATCACAGGATTTAAGATTTTGTTTACTTCAGATTCTCTTAATGCAAATAAGTTGATAGAATAAACCTATATTGTCAATATTATGCACTTCAGTGGTATTGTGCAATAATTAATATTTTTATTTATATCATTATCAGACTGTGATACTAAAAAATAATTTTGGTAAGCTGTACTTAAAATAAGGAAATTCCCCATTCCTAATCCTAACTGAGAATGGTTTACAATCAGTTAACTCAGAATTAAGACTTATTTGATTAGCAGAGATCACAGCTGCAACATAATCATTTTTCCATTTGAGAAACAATTCAAACTAATCTTAGTGCTACATCCTGAAATGGATGACACTAGATTTAATTTCTAGCTACTTTAAAAACCAATTATAGCTCAGTTGTTTAGTACTTAGTACAATTGTTGATATTTTTCAAGTTGTTTGCACGGTTGTTAGTATTCAAGTCACTTTCCACTTTATCTGATCAGATAAGTAAATATGCACCTGGAGAACAAGAAGGGACTGAAAAGGTATGCACTCAATTTGAGAAGTTCATTAACAATAGTGCAAATTTTACAGAAAGATATGTCACAAACTAAATCATAATTTATGAAATACCCATAATTATAAAAATGTTTTCATTTTATTTTATTTTTTTTTATTGAAAATTTTTTAAAATTTTACAAAAACAAAACAACCCAACCCCAAACCTCCCCAACCCTCCCATTCCCTCCCCCGACCTTCCCAGAGCTGAATACAGGCTTAATTAAAATTTCTTCAAAAAATCTTAAAAAAGATATAAACCATGAATAAATCTAAGTACATTAATTGAACAAATTATAAAATAATTAACAATAATATATGTATAGAAAAACATAAATACCAAAAGAAAAATGCTTTAAAGAAAAAAGAATAAAAAAAGAAAAAGATAAAAGAAAATATAATAAAAATAAAAAAGAATAAAGTCTATAAAATGTTTTAAATTTTAAATATAAGTTATTGAAAAACTAAATAATATTTTTATATCCAACTTATATTATATAAAATCTATCCATTTTTTCCATACCACAAAATACTTCTCTTGCGATTGATCCTTCAAAAAAGCCGAAATCTTTGCCATTTCCGCCAAATAAGAAACTTTAAAAAACCACTCTTGCAAAGTAGGCAAAGATTCCTTGTCCAACAAAAAATGTTTTCATTTTATTATAATGCCAAATGGTCACGTCCGCATTTATATTTTTCCATTTTGAAAATTCAAAATCAATTCACTTTTTAACTGTTGACTCACTAAATAAAAAGCTATTTCCATACCTCGGTATAGCCTGGGTAAGGGCTCTTTGAAACTGCAAGTGATTGATATGAGTGCTCTTATAGTAATAAACTTCAGTAATTTTCTAGCAAATCTTGGCATTGGAATGGCATTCAGAAACAGTATGAAATTAAAAAATAAAACTACAGTTTGCTTAATGTAAAAAATGTACCTGAAAACTCTTTAACCATGGCTTATTCTGTGAATTTCTTTTTCATCATATTTATGATTAAAATGTATGAATATATCACTACAATTTTTTATTATTATTATTATTATTATTATGGATCATCACACAATCAGCCAGATGTTCAGACTGGATTTGGCATTTTGTCTACCTATTGAGTCCTTACCCAGGACCTGGGATAGGCAGATGTGGATGTTTGATGGTATTACAGATATCGTCGCAGGATGGAAGCAGTTCCTAATAAGGCCGCCTTTTGCAATTGACTAATGGCAAATTTGTCAATGCAATGGTGTTCAAGTGGTGCTCCAGTTGTTTTGGGATTGCACCCAAGGAGCCTATCACTATCGGTACTACCCTTGCTTGCTTTTGCCACAGTCTTTCTATTTCTATTTGTAGGTCTTTGTATTTCGTTATCTTCTTCAGTTCTTTCTCGTCTATTCTGCTGTCTCCAGGCACTGCCACGTCCGTTATGATTATTGTGATTATTATTCCTTATGATTATTATTCCTTATTATTAACAGATTTGTATCCCACTTTTTATTCTTTTAATATTTGGTCAGCTCAAGGTAGCAAACATACCTGGTACTTTTGCCTTTTTTCCCCCAACACAGCAATCTTGTTGAGCTGTGAAAAAGTGATTGGCCCCAAGTCACCAGCTGACTTTCATGCCCAAGAAAGGCCTAAAACTCACAACCTCCTTTTTTCTGGTCCAGCACCTTAACCACTATGCCAAATTGGTTCTCCCTGATATTTTCAGTGCAGGGCTTCTTTTCTTCTAGATGTTCAGACTTATCTTTCATATGTTATGTTTTTCTGTTTTAAAACTTACATTTATGTATTATTTTGTTATTACACTGATTTAATTTTAATTTAATTTATTAAACTTGTATGCCACATGACTCTCAATTATTCTGGGTGGCTCACAACAGTTGAATAAAATTAATAAAACATTAACATACATCTTTATTGATATCAGGTGGGTGTGCTGGGTTCTGCATCGTATTATTACTCATATTATTGATATAAGATTCATACTTTCAGTATCCAACAGTTCAAATAAAATTGATGTAGTGATAAACAGGCATTTCAAATACTAAAACAGCGATATACTAATTTTTAAAGATTTCTGATATATTTTTAATATGTACATGCCATCACTTTTATCAGAAGCATGAAATTAGTGATTAAACTGGTCAATAAGTTATGTGAGGGAGATAATCATTAGAGTTATCCTTGTTTAGAGGCATTCTTTTTGTGGCTTTTTTCAAACTATTATTTCAGATCTATATAAAAAAAATCCAAGTTCGGGTATTTTTTATGTGGAAGATATCCAATCTATGATTTGAGCTAAATAGACAATATTGGAATTTTCAACTATTCCTGAAGCATCTGTTTCTCCTTGTCCTGTGCCACTTCTATGAATAAGCTCTTCCCACCACCAAGGCCAGTCCCCTTGAGCACCTGTCATATATGCAGAAAGCTACACTCACAAGTTTATGTGTACTAGACAACTCGTAATCTGTGGGGTTATCCTTTCAAATATATTTTTTTACTTAAGTAGGGAAACAGAATGACCATAGGTGGGCAAAAAAAAGTAGTGAGATTGGGAGCAACTTCCAATTTCCTGCTGCCTTCACCATTGGTTTTCCTTGTAGGAAGCTAGCAAGGAGCACTGGAAATGATAGTTAGGTAATCATGGTGGCACAACAGCCCTGAAGCAGCCACAACTGCCCAAATTCAATTCCGTGGGAATCATGGGTTCCTGGGTTTGGGGTGCATTCTTAAGTTAGCCATTTGAAGTACAGTACATTGATTGCCCTATGATGCACCAATTTGCCCAATGAAAATTACAAACAATCAGACACAAGAATTTTAGTAGTATATAGATACTTGTAGGATACAAAGGGAAAAGTTTGGGTCTGATTCAATATGTGCAGTAGAATATAAGATGAGATGGATAGTTGGATTCATAATATTCGCAAGCTGAAAAGTGCAATGCAGTTGTTGAGATCTTGAGATTTAATGTTTCATTCTATATTTTCCTTTCAGGAATTAGAACAGTACAAAAGAAATGCTGCTAAAACCTGGAAAGAAATAGAATTTGATTCTTGACTGTATCCAGCTTTCAATTTAAACCTATATTTCATTCCTTTAAGTGGATCCAAGTAAGATTGATAACAGCTGTTTAATATATAAATGAATTAAAAATATTGTACTTATTGTTGTTGGCTACACTGAAGTAAAAGTTTGAGTAAATAATTCCTGTAATTATATAACATTGTGGTATGTTGTTTACCAGCTGAGCTATAAACATCCATAAATTTTCTACAAATCAGCACATGCAATAAATATTATGTTTTAAACCAGGGGTGTCAAACTGCTGACCTGCGGACCGGACGCATCACGTGGAAGCTGCACCCACCCCATTGCCAGCAATGGCAAAACTGGTCCAATACTGTCCAATAGTTTAAAACATGCCTGTTTTAAACTATTGGACAGTGCTAATACATTTAGTTCTGTTTCTTGCAGACTGTTTTTGTTTAAATTGAGGAGTGCACCGATTTTACTGATCTTAGCAAAAGTATACTTGAAAATAAGAAAATTCATGTGTAAGTTTTCACACAATAACTTAAACCAATTAAACTGCATTGAAAAGTATGCAGATTTTAAAGAAAGTTTTCAGGTCAAGATAAATTTCTCATGCATGTATAAATACATATATATGACATTTTTCGTAACAATTTCAATAAAAAGTAATTGTCCATGGCTATGCTTAACTGGTTTGTAAGATACAACTAACATCGATTACATCGATCCACTGGTTAACTGAGGACATAAATTTGTTTTTTCGATACAAGTAGTCCTCGTTTAGTGACTATTTGACAGTGCTGAAGGAAAAGACTTACAGCTTGTCCTCGAAATTGAGATCATCATAGCATCCCCCTGGTCACATGATCACAATTCAGGCACTTGGCAACTAGCTCACAGTTATGCAGTCACATGAATTATTTGTGACCTTCCCTGCCAGCTTTCAACAAGCAAAGTCGATGAGAAAGCCAGCAGGTGGTCAGAAATAGTAATCACGTGACATCATGCCTAAGGACCACACAGGATTTGTTTAACGACCTCACTGGAACTATTGTTAAAAGTGAGTGCACTCACGACGACATTGTTTAGAACAGAGATCCCAATCCCAATTACCATTGGTAATCAAGGACTAACTAACAAGGAATCTGTTTCTATTGTCCAGCTGCAGTTTCCAATTTGAAGGGATGTCGTTCAAAGGTATGTGTACATCTAAAAATATTAAACTTTGTTTCAAAATCAAATAAATATGTAATTACCAGAACATATTAATTCCAATAAAGCCTTGTCTTATTCCTTTCCTGGCTTGGCACCAATCTATTTTGCCATATTCCATCTGGACTGCAGCTTATCCTATATATACAGTAGGTTTTTCCATTTCCATTTTCTGAAGGGCATTCCACCGCTTATTAAGGTTAACACAATTAAAGGCCTTGCTATAATCTGTAGAGCTCATATTTAGTTTTCTCAATCCAGTTTACATCAAAAAGCTTTCTTGTTTCTCAACCTATTCTGAAAATCCAGCTTCAATATCTGGCATCTCCCTTTCCATTTAGGAATCTAATCTGTACTGAATGATCCTAAACATTACTTTGCTAGTGTGTGACTTAACAATATAATGTAATTGGCACTCTCTTAAGTCTCCTTTCTTTTGCTATTGTATGTTGACTGATCTCTGTTATCTTTGTGTTGTTTTCCAGATTGACTGACATAGTTTAGTTAGAATCTTTACAGATTTTTCTTTTGTTACTTGCCATATTTCTTGAGATATTCATCAGTTCTCATAACCTTGAGATTTGGTAATGACCAGACTACCAATCAAACTTCATCTTCTAATACATTTGAGGTTGGAATCTCCTGAGTTCTGTCGTCTTTTTGAAAAAAAATTCTTGTTTTTCCAGTCAGTTTCATCATCAATATTGTAATGCTGCATCTTGCTATTCTAACAGGTCCCTTTGTTAAGTTTCTTCTTGCCTGGCAGCATCAGCAACTAAATGTCCTGAATGGGTTAATTTAGCCACAGTATAAAGATGTTTAATACTCCAGAAGATTTTCAGCTCTTCCTCACTTGCATATTAAGTGCTATCTGACCTGAAGGACACCTCTCCTAACACAATATCATCACTTTATCTTGTCTAACCATGTGCTTTCTTTAGTAAAATACAGGTCTGGTTAACCATTGCCTTCTCCTCCACAGTGTGGATTGATGCCTTGCTGTTCTCATTCAGCATCTTCCAAAGCACTACAGTGTGATATAGGCTCCTGCTTGCTTTAGCTGGGTGACTTTCATGACTTACACTTAACATGCTGCTCAGAAAGTTATATATAGATAAAGTATGTCCTTATCAGCTATATGTTAATTGCTGAGTGGAATGGTATTCACTGGCTTTGAGCCGGTGCAGTATTAAAAAATTCCAAATTTGTAGCAGAGGACAAACCTCTTGTACCAATTTCAAGACCAATGATGGCTTGGGGGGGGGGGCTTAAACTTTTAAACATTCTAACAGCAGCTGATGAACTGTAAAAATCCTTACATTGTTCTTATGAACAAGTTCTGGAATCAGCAATAACATCTGATCAGCTATTTTCTCCAGATATGCAGCAAATTGATAGAGCTAGGAAACTCTGGGGGTCACAATCCCCAAACATCTCAAGTATATTAAACTGAAGAAAGGCTGGTTTAAAAGAAAAACTAATCATGATTTTTTTTTCTATGATTCAATTGGAATTTACCTTCCCAACTTCTAGTAGAAGGAATACTACAAAAAGACCAATTTCTGTCTGGATATTAAAAGAGAGTTACCTCAATTTTTCCAGATATAAACTCTTTAAAAGCTTCTTCTGGCCAAGTTTTTTAAAAATATCTGATATTTTGTAACTCCTGATGATTTCCCATTCTTTGAAATCTAAGGGCTAGTGAAATGGGGTGCCTGCTGACTGCATGCTGGACATGCTGGATGTTGAATATGCTGTTGGGAAATATGTGTCTTAGTAGCTTCCACAAGACCAGAGCCAATACCCATGAGGGCATTGATGAAGTTCCTCTGTAACGGTTCATATTTGGGAGGAACAACTGAAACATCAGCACCATCATCCATGCATGCTACGTGACATGCAGCCCACTAAGGCACTCTAGCACGTAAGGGAAAAATTCAGTTGGGCATCTTTTTTGTTAGTACTTATGGCCAGAACAGATATTTTCCCTCTCTATACTTGTGTTTTTTATTTTTATTTTTGTAAGTGAAGAACTTCCATAATTCTCTTAAATTTCCTTCTGCCAGTTTCAATCCATTTCTCTGATCTATCAGTTTGAACCCGGCCTGAAACTCTCACTGAGCTGTAAAGCCGCTTCTTACATTCAGTAACAGGGTCCCATGCGATGTAGAGATATGGGCTATTGTAAGTAACGCCTAAACTAAACTGGAGTGGGGGGGGGGAATGGGGAGGCTGTAATCTCAAATCCCATCAAACCCAAGCTGAGCTCCAATGTGGCCTTTGCTAAATTTCTGCCAGGTAGGGGAGGGCATGTTGAGTTCCTCTTGAAATTAATGAAGCTTGTTAGATTGCATCTCTGTGACAGATGAAAAGTATGATTGAAAAATGTTGGCTAGAGGTAGGTGGTAGGTATGTGTACCAGGTGGCAAGTCTAATAAAAAAAGGACAGAGTATTTAATTTGTGCTGGAAAGGTAGTCACTATAGTTACCCAGATCTTATAATATCGGTTGTGATTGAAATCACAGCATCTCTCCACATCAGAAATCCCCCTCAAATACAGAGTCCAATTTCACTTTAGTTACATGGTTGAGTCTCAACCCTTAGTAAAGACTGCTTGTCTAGTTGTTATGTACTGGAGAAGAGAAGGAGTCCTGGAAATCTACAATTTTTGTACATTTCAAAATGAAGCAGCTTGCTATTTAGACATTTTTCAGTATACACTTAGTTCATCACTGAATCCATCACTCAGTAAATTACTAAACTATAAGCAATATTAGCATTATCAGACCCTTTGGTTTTCTGGAGTGATGAAGGCACAGTTTTCACTTCACTTTGGCTATAAATTTACTACAATAAATTTTCAGATAAATCCTTCCTTAGCTTGTCACCTACACATGTAATCTGACTTTCATATCAATAGTATCTGAGAAGTGATTTACACAATTAAGCATAATCATAGGATTTGTCAGCATAATGATAACTGATCCCAACTATTGATGCTCACTATTTAAATGATTGGACAGTTTCCCATCCTCAAAATCAATAATCTTCTATTTGAAGTCATCTAATATTTTAAACATTATTAGTCCAATTCCAGTTCATGGATAAAGATATTCAGTATCCTTGTTTGCCCTTACTTGTTAACACCTGGATTCTAGACTGAACATAATAATTTCTAAGTTTATACCTATACGTATAAATCAGCACATCCAGTACACTCCAAAACTCCCAATCTTTAAAATAATGTTTCCATGGGGTACTATGTGCTAGGCTGCATTAACAGAGGGATAGAATCAAGATCACATGTAGTGTTAATACCACTTTACAATGCCTTGGTAAGGCCACACTTGGAATACTGCATACTGGATGTTTTTAAGAAGAGATTGGACAGCCATTTGTCTGAAATGGTATAGGGTTTCCTGTCTGAGCAGGAGGTTGGACTAGATGACCTACAAGGTCCCTTCTAACATTATTACTATTACTATTATTACTATTATGATATCCAACAATGTCCTATGACCAAGATTCTTTTATCATATTTACTTGTAAATATTGTAAGCCCTCTTAGTTCAAAGGCCTACATTTTCAATGAAAAATCCTTCCTTTCAAAGGGGGCACATTTATAGTTAACTCTTCGGGGTTTCTAGGATATGAATGCAATGCCCCCTGATTAGTTAAGATCTGTCCCAGAAAATATGTCCATAAAACTGTAGATATGGTTGGAGACGAGAGGATGGGTGTTGGCAACGTAACTGTATCTCCCTGTCAGCAAGTAATTGTTCCTATTAGGGTTTTGTTATTTTTATAAATCAGATTAATATTATCTCTGAAGAACATTCTTACTTGATTCGGCTACAGTACATTACAATACATTTAAGAAGAACCTATGCTCTATCATGCCATTTCACTAGCTCTTGTATAAGCTTTTCCCAGCCTTGATTTGGTTCATGATATTCTCTGTAGTTATGTTTTTCTGCAGTCACCTGAGAGGATCTTCAGTGTTACCACTGAAAGTAGATATCCCTGACCTAAAGTTTATGGTCTGTACGCATTGTCTAGTTTTGCCTATCCTGTTCCAGGATTTCTAATTCAACTGTGGTTTGAAAGATTAGCACAGATTTAGAGCATAGATTTCTGGCAATCCCTTGACAACATGTGAAGCCACATCTTCAGTGGCATCTATAATAAACTGTTGTACCATGACAATAAATATACACCTGCAGTGACATCAGCACACAGGTACAGTACTTCTCTGACAGAATTCAGTAAGCTGCAACTATAGCAGGATAACATCATTACATATTTGCCTCCTCTTGTCCCTTCCCCTAATATCTTAGCTAAATTATAAGTTATACTTTTAAGAAATATGGTGACACATTTTATACTAACCTATCTGTGGCTGATGCTGCATTCCTGTACAACTCTTACTTAGGACATTCAACAAGATTTACTTCCAAATAAATGTCCTTTTAAGCACAGTGTTAAACTACTTTATGAATGAAGTTTAATAACAATATTATAAGATTTGGAGCTGGACTAAATGACATTTAGGGACCCCATCTAACTCAGAAATTCTAAAAGAGTTTAATGGGCTTGAATCCTACTAGATAAGTCTGTCAATGCACATCTATTGTTAGTTAAATTACAGGTGACATGTTGTCATGGAAACTAAATCATAGGCTATAAGCTCTTAATGGCTGCCTTTACTGATGGCCAGCAAATACAGGATGCTCCTGTGCCTTTTTCTTTCCTATCTCATAGATGGACTAGATGTAAATATAGACACTTGTCAGAAAAATAGAAGTTTGTAACAAGAGGCAGAACTGGTCTGGATGCAATTTTGTATTTTATATCCTATAAAAAAAGCAATCTGAACTTTAGTAACAGCACTTCCTCCCTACAATATGCTTAAACTCTATAGGTGTATATATATTTACACCAATATTTTATAAGACATTCATAAAAACTTTTGTCCAAATCAACCTTAGGAAAGCACTGCAACTCCAAAGTTTGTTGTAAAGTTTCTCACCAAGCACCTTTGCAGGATACATCTCTCCCACCCCAACTTACATCATTTGTCCTTCAAATCACATTATTTAAGAAAACTGTAAGAATGATTGCTTTCTTGGAGAGAATATTAAATATTGGCACTTTTTCTTGCAAAGTATCAGATTCTTTTTTTTTTAAGTAGAACATTTTGAAAAGAATAACAGCAGTTGAGGCCAAGTGCTGGTTGCAGGTGGTCTGATGGTGCTCCAAGCTGCTGTATGAATCTCTCTGATTGTATGAATCAGGGTGTCTACAGGATATGACTAGAAATGCCAAGGTAGTACCACCAACCTTATCCTACATCCAGGATTCAGATCAGAGCTCTTTTGATCAACACTGCCATGTTTTAGCTAAGCCCTTTTTTCCCAATCTTTGTGACATGCAACCCATCCCCTGCAGCTTCAGCGAGATAATTGACTTCCAGAAGCAAAGGCAAGATAAACATCTATCCAATACATAATTTCCAAGATGGCTCCAGGAACAAATCTGCCAATCATTCACTATCAGTATTCCTTCCATTCCCAGGCTATTTCAATGGACCAGAGAGCTGGTAAGAACATCAGCTCTTTCACCAAATCCTTGTCTTGAAAATGGGGTCCGTGGCCGCCCTCTTCTGGTGCAAATGGGGCATGCTAGTTCCATTGGGGTGGGACGGCTCCTCAGATACGGGACTCATGCCATATGGAACTTAAAAGGTAATAACCAACATCTTGAACTGGACCCAGAAGCAACCTTTGCTAAGGGGAAAAATCCTTTTTTGTAAAGTTTGGCCTGAGATTAGAAGACAATCTTAGGGCCTTCTTCCTCCCTAATCCTAACCTACCTCAATATGTCTACCTTCTGCCTAAAAACCTTCTGCTTGGCCAGGAAAGGTGGGGGCATCTTTCCTCAGACAACTCTTGCTTGAAACAGAGAAATTCTTCTCTGAGAAACAGCTGTCAATCTTGTGAATGCCAGGTAATATCATAAACATGGTATGTTTACAGTTGGTATCCTGTGATGTTGAAAAAGACAAACTTATGCACTGACAGATTAAAGGTCAGATCTAATCCTCACCATAAAAATCTCTTTAAAATGTTTAAAAAACTCTGATCGCTATTTCTGAAAATGTAACAAGGTAAGAAATGTAATGGCAGATGACATCACCTAGCTAGCCATGGCAGATCTCAACAAAGCTACAGGTTTGGACCTGATTCATCCATAAATTCTACACTAGACAGAGAAGTCAGAAAAAAAATCTCTGGGAAAACAGAAGGGCAAGCCACTTCCATACTGTTGCCAAGACAATCTATGGAGTTATCAAATGTCAAGAGAATCTACCTTTAGCAAAGATAAATACTGTATCAAATTCATTGCTTTTATGATTTGAATCAGCCACTAGATGGCAGCAAGCCACCACCGGTAGAAAGCCATATTCCTGCATTTGGTCATGGTTGGAGCCATACAAACCTAAGATTTACTTCAGAAAATTGTTATTGTGTAATCAAATTTTATCTTAACAAATACATGTCCTAAATAAAATCAAATGCAGCAAAGAGCCTGACAATGATTATTTGTTGTACTTTTATTTGAAAGGATTATTTGCTTTATTTTTCAGTAACAGAAAAATTAAAAGAGCTATTATGGGCTATTATAGGGAGATACTGATACGTCGTAAATAGCTGAGTGCTGCTGGTGGAACAGAAGCAAGTGGAAAGCTTGCTTTCATTCCATATCAAGGATTTGATGAAAGAATGATCAAAGTTTTTCATATAGAATTTGGACGTATGTTCAAAGTGGGCAGAAATGTTTTCTATTAACTCAATGATAACCACATAAACCATAGATGTATTGATAAGTTCTTATTAGCAGATTTTCCACAACCAATAGTGAGCAATGATAGATAATGTTTTGTAGCTGAACAGTTTCAGAAATTTCCAAAAAAGAATCAGATATATTGCATTAGCACCATGGAATCAATACATTACATCAGCAAATGGAATGGATGAAAGGTTTGTTTAAGTTTTCAAGAGTGTTTTAAGAGCAATACCTGGAGAAAATATCATATTGAATCATAAACTTTCAAATGTTCTATTTGCATATCAGAGTATAACATATTGAAGAAATCAAACACCAGTGATATAATTTAAGAAGCTGATCCAAGCTGAGCAATTTTCTCATGCTAAGATATGAGATGTCTATTGGAGACACTATACTACCAAAAGTCTATAGAGCAGGGTATAAGTAGACAACCAGAAAGATCAAAGAAAGAATACATTTTCATTTATTGACTTACATCTCCCCAAAGCTTACACAATCACAAGTTGTCTCATGGTCACCTGTAGTACTGGACTCACAGTGTTCCAGTTGGTTGTTACAGATGTTACCCTACTCACATATGAAATCCACCATGAATCTTAGATTTGTAAATATAAGTTTGTTTCCTGAAAGGGAAGGGTATTGATTGTTGATTATTATCTTTTGCTGGTAGCTGCAGTTTTCAGAAGAAAGAAGAAACAAGGATATCAAGTTATTCTGGATCTAACTTTAGATACCCAACAAGAACTGTTTGATGGACTGACGATGTCAGACATTTTAGGAAAGAGCAATCTTGTCATGCTGGAGTTAGTGGGTGGGGGAACCATTTCTGAATGTTTTCAGAAGTTGGATGGTAACTTGGTGATGCTTTAGTGGATTTCTGCACTGAGGAAAGAAAGGATTGATCTAAATTACATATAAGGTCTCTTCCATATCAAATTCTCAGTGATTCCACTATACAAACATTAACTTACCATTTACTGGATGAGGCATTGCATGCTAATAATCTCTACAATATTTCTCTGTTAAAGGACATTCCTTTTTTTTCTCAAGCATGATTATAAAAAATTCTGAATTACAGTATTGCAAAAGAAAATCAAGTACAATCTATTAGAAGGTCATCTTGGTAAGCGTAAAACAAGGACCATCTGGATGTGGAATAGTACAGTTCCGCTTTTAAAAGATAATAATAATAATAATAATAATAATAATAACAACAACAACAATTTGTGCAAAGATCGATGGCACAATGGAAGACACAGTTGCAGATCAATGGTGAGAGGCTGGGAGAGGTTAATATCAAGAGAGGAACATTTCAAGAAGATTCATTATCACCATTACTATTTGTTATTGCACTGTTTCCTCTGTCAACAATACTGAATAACTCAGGACATGGCTATCAAACATCAAAAACATCTGCCAGACTATCCCACCTCCTTTACATGGATGATCTGAAGCTGTATTGAAAAACATCATCTGAAATAGAATCGCTGCTCAACACTGTCCGTATATATAGCCAAGATATTGTAATGGAGTTTGGCTTGGACAAATGTGCCACACTTACTATCAAACAAGGAAAAATAGTGAAAACTGAAGGGATCAAGATGCCCCACGAAAATAACATTAAGAGTCTGGATGAGGAAGAGTACTACAAATACTTGGGTATCCTCCAAGCTGACAACATCAAGCACACTGAAGTCAAGAAAAAGATTAGAGGTGAATACATCAAGAGAGTGAAGAAGATCTTAAAGTCCAAACTCAATGGAGGAAATACCATAAAGGCAATCAACACCTTGGCAATTCCAGTCATTAGGTACACAGCTGGAATAGTGGACTGGACTCAAGCAGAACTAAAAGCAATGGATAGGAAGACCAGAAAAATAATGACAATGAATCATGCCCTTCATCCACGCAGTGACATTGATAGACTTTATCTACCAAGGCAAATAGGTGGGCGTGGAATGCTACAAGTACATCAGATTGTTGAAGAAGAAAAAATGGCTTTGGAAGAATATCTGGAGAACAATGATGAAGATGCACTGAAATTAGTATATCAGGAAGGCTTACTAACTACTGGAGAGACCAAACTGGCCTACAAGAAAGACCAAATGAAGAACAAAATAGAGGCATGGGAATACAAAGCACTACATGGCCAATACATTAAAAAAATAGCTGGGAAAGCAGATAATAATAAAACCTGGCAATGGCTAAGAGCAGGAAAAATGAAGAAAGAGACCGAGGGACTAATTCTGGCTGCACAAGACCAAGCCTTAAGGACAAATGCATACAAAGTCAAAATTGAGAAGACAGCAACAGACAGTAAGTGCCGCCTATGCACAGAAGCTGAAGAAACAGTGGACCACCTGGTAAGCTGTTGCAAGAAGATTGCACAGACTGACTACAAGCAGCGGCATGACAAAGTAGCAACAATGGTGCATTGGAAGATCTGCAAAAAATATCATTTGCCTGTAAGCCAAAACTGGTGGGATCATAAAATAGAGAAAGTCATAGAAAATGATAAAATTAAACTGCTCTGGGACTTCAGAATTCAAACAGACAAGCACCTGCAACATCACACCCCAGACTTAACAATTGTCGATAAGAAAGACAAAAAAGTCTGGATAGTGGATGTGGCAGTGCCTGGAGACAGCAGAATAGACGAGAAAGAACTGGAGAAGATAACAAAATACAAAGATCTACAAATAGAAATAGAAAGACTGTGGCAAAAGCAAGCAAGTGTAGTACCAATAGTAATAGGCTCCTTGGGTGCAATCCCAAAACAACTGGAGCACCACTTGAACACCATTGGCATTGACAAATTCGCTATTAGTCAATTGCAAAAGGCGGCCTTACTAGGAACTTCTTCCATCCTGCGACGATATCTGTAATACCATCAAACATCCACATCTGCCTATCCCAGGTCCTGGGTAAGGACTCAAGAGGTAGACAAAATGCCAAATCCAGTCTGAACATCTGGCTGACTGTGCGATGATCCATAATAATAATAATAATAATAAAGTTGGAAGGGACCTTGGAGGTCATTGAGTCCAACCTCCTGCTCAGGCAGGAAATCCTATACCATTTCAGACAAATTGTTCTGTCAGGAAGTTTTTCCTTAGTTCTAGGTTGCTTCTATCCTTGACTAGTTTCCATCCATTGCTTCTTGTCCTGCCTTCAGGCGCTTTGGAGGATAGCTTGACTCCCTCTTCTTTGTGGCAGCCCCTGAGATATTGGAACACTGCTATCATGTTCCTCCCCCTCGTCCTTCTCTTCATTAAACTAGAAATACCCAATTCCAGCAACCATTCCTTATATGTTTTAGCCTCCATTCCCTGATCATCTTTGTTGCTCTTCTTTGTACTCTTTCTAGAGTCTCAACATCTTTTTTACATCGTGGTGACCAAAACTGGATGCAGTATTCCAAGTATGGCCTTACCAAGGTATTGTAAAGTGATATTAACACTTCACATGATCTTGATACTATCCCTCTGTTAATGCAACCTAGCACTGTGTTGGCTTTTTTGGCAGCTTCAGTGCACTGCTGGCTCATATTTAAGTGATTGTCTACTAGGACCCCAAGATCCCTCTAACAGTTACTACTATTGAGCAAGGTACCCCCTATACTATACCTGTGCATTTGTTTTTTCTTGCCTAAATGTAGAACTTTACTTTTTTCACCACTGAGTTTCATTTTGTTAGATAGCATCCAATGTTGAAGTCTGTCAAGATCCTTCTCTATCTTAAGCCTATTTTCTGGAGTGTTGGCTATTCCTGCCAGCTTGGTGTCTTCTGCAAATCTGATGAGTTCCCCATCTATCCCCTCATCCAGATCGTTGATGAAGACATTGAAGACCACTGGGCCCAGAACTGGGGCATCCCACTACACACTTCCCTCCATGTAGATGCAGTTCCATTGAGGACCACATGCTGAGTACGGCCGGTCAACCAGCAACGAATCCATCTGGTGGTGATGCTGTCTAACCCACATTTTTCTATCTTATCAAATAGTAGGTTGTGATCTACTTTATCAAATGCCTTACTGAAGTCTGAGTAAATTATATTCATAGCATTCCTCTGGTCCACTAATTTTGTCACTTGGTCAAAGAATGCAATAAGATTTATCTGGCATGATCTGTTTTTGACAAACCCATGTTGGCTTTTAGTAATGACTTTGTTTGCCTCTAGGTGGTCACTGATTTGCTGTTTGATTATCTTTTCCAGAATCTTCCCAGGCATTGAAGTCAGGCATTGAAGATAGGTCTGTAGTTTCCTGGATCTATTTTTTTCCTTTTTTTGAAGATGGGAACTACAGCAGCTCTTTTCCATTCCTCTGGTAATTCCCCAGGGGTCCAGGATCTTTGAAAAATATAATTCAGTGGTTCTGAGATCACATCTGCCAGTTCCTTGAGAACCTTTGGGTGTAATCCATCTGGTCCTGATGATTTGAACTCGTTTAGGCTGGACACGTGCTCACTTACCATTTTCTTGCCTATCTTAACTTGTGTTTCTAATCTGTTTTTTATGGTACTGTTTTTGATAGGCTGGACTGTTTTTTTCCTTTGTGTAAAGACAGATGCAAAAAACGAGTTAAATAGTTCTGCTTTCTCCCTGTTGCTTGTCACCTTCTTGTCATTTTCCCCCATTAATGGACCAATCATTTCCTTAACTTTGTTATTGTTTTTTACATGTTGAAAGAAGCTTTTTTGTTGTTGTTGTTATTTTTGACTTTGGTCGCAAGCCTTACTTCATTCTGAGTCTTGGCTTTCCTCACTTCATCTTTGCAGGCTCAGGCTATTTGCTGATATTCTGCTTTAGTTATGTGCCCCTCTTTCCACTTTTTATACTTGTCCTTTTTATCTTTCAATTTATCAGAGAGTTCTTTATGCAGCCATGCTGGTTTCTTTTGAGAGCTATTATTTTTCTTCTTTGTTGGTATTGTGCTAGACTGGGCTTTTATTATCTCACTTTTCAAAATTTCCCAAGTTTCTTGAGTTGTTTTCCCCTTGAGGATTCTCATCCATGGAATCCTTCCCAAGCTCTCTCTGTTTATTGAAATTAGCTCTCTTAAAGTCCAAGACTCTAGTTTGATTGTATTCTATTGCTTGTGCTTCCAGAATGTTGAATTCCAATATTGCATGATCACTTCCCCCCAAAGTTCCTATGGCTTCAACACCTTCTATCATTTCATCTCTATTAGTGAGGATTAGATCCAATATGGATAATCCTCTAGTTCCCTTCTCTGGTTTTTGGGAGACAAAGTTGTCTGCTAGGTTTGTCAGGAATCTGTTTGATCTTCCACATGGTGCAGTTTGTCTCCCAGTTGATGTCAGGGTAATTAACGTCCCCCATTACTATTGTGATGTGCTTCCTACATACCTTAGCTGACTAGCAAAAAGTTCATCTATTTCCTCTGTTTAATTAGGTGGCCTATAGTATACATCTATGGCAATGTCATTCTCCCCCCCCCTTTATATTGACCCAAATGCATTCAAGACAGTTTTCATCATTGTTGTGCTCTATTTCTGTAGAGATGTAGTTATTTTTTATATAGAGAGCAACTCCACCTTCTCTTTTATTTGGTCTGTTCTTTTTAAATAATTTAAATCCCTCCAGCTGTGTGTTCCATTTGTGAGTTTCATCCCACCATCTTTTGGTAATGGCAACATCTATATCATATCTGCCCTCATTTACCTGAATTTCTAATTCACCCTGTTTACTGTTCATACTCTGTGCATTGGTGTATAGACATTTGAGTCCTTTATGACTGACCCTGTGTTTACTTTCTACATAACCTGTGTGGTGCCTGAGTTCCTCTATTTTCTTAGCACCTGTTTGGTTAGTGCACTTTGTGTGGCACTTGCTATTAAAAGCTTGATTTTGCTTAACAGCAAAGTGGTATTCTTGTCCACATACACATCTATGTTACATGCACTGCTAACCCTATAATTTTTTGATTGCCGGGGACAGGGATTTTCTGTATCAATTAACTCACTGTCCCTGTTGTTTAGTTTACATGTTCCTCCAGAAAATATGTGAGTTTATTGCCAAGTAACTCAGTTTAATGCCAAGTAAACTCAGTTTATTACCAGCTTACTGTCAAATAAATTATAATAAGCATTCATAATAGATTTTTGGAAAAATAAACTAAGATAAGATAAGATAAGATAAAATAAGATAACCTTTATTGTTATTTTTTACTGTGGACACAGCGACACACATCAAAAATGAAATTTAGTTACCCGCTCTCAAAGTGAACACATACGACACTCACCTAAAATATACTATATACAACATATATATACTATATACAACATATATATACTATATACACCATATGTATAGACCTATACCCCTACATATACATAACATGAATATTAAACACTGTCCATCTTGAATATACAACAGAAGGAGGAAGCTTGAGAGTTCACAAGGTTTATACTGTATGGAACAAAACTGTGGCTAAATCTGGATGTTCTGCTTCGGATACCACGGAGCCTCCTCCCAGAAGGTAACAAGGAAAACAGGTTGTGAAGAGAATGGGTAGTGTCCCAGACAATCTTATGGACCCTGCTCAAGCAACACTTCTGTGTTATGTCCTGGATGGGAGGGAGGGAACTGCCAATGATCTTTTCAGCCATCCTCACTACTCTCTGCACCGCCTTCCTGTCTGAAGCAGTGATGCTTCCAAACCAGACTGTAATGCTGTATGACAGGATGCTCTCGATTGTCCCCCTGTAGAAAGTGGTCAGGACCGGGGAAGGAAGATGTGCTTTTCTCATGCGATGCAGAAAATGCAGGTGCTGCTGTGCCCGCTTCACCAATGTCTAGCTGTTGAGTGACCAAGTCAGCTTACTTGTTAACTGCACACCCAGGAATTTGATGCTGGTAACCATTTCCACAGGTGAATCATTAATGCACAGAGAAGTGTGACTGTGCCTGCCTTTTCTGAAATTGACAATGATCTCTTTGGTTTTTCTGATATTTAAAACTAGTCTGTTCTCCTTACACCAGTTCACCAACCCCTCAACCTCCTTGTGGTAAGCACCCTCGTTATCATCATGAATAAGGCCCACTATTGATGTATTATCTGCGAACTTCACAATATGGTTGGTAGCAAACCTAGTACAATAGTTGTGGGTCAACAGGGTGAACAGCAGTGATAAAAGGTAAAAATAAGAGGAAGTGGATAGAAAGTTTCCTAGGAGTTGCTCCATGTGTGTGTGTGCACGTGTGCAGAAAGCAATTTCATCAGTTTTGTCTTGTAGTAAATTGTTATTTTCTCTTTAGCAATTTGGCAATCTTGTTCCTCCCCCCCGCCCCCAATACGCTTTAGAAATTCCCAGCACAGAAAGCTTGCCTCCTATGGAATGAAAGCGAATCCCCCCCCCCTAGACATAGACTTACTTACTTACTGTACATTTAGTTATATTATATTTAACATAAAGGTAAAAAGTGATATTAAAAAGTGAACTAGCATTTCAATAATTTTGAAATTACCCAACTTTCTCTTTAAAAAGATGAAAATTAAAAGAGATAGACCTAGACATTTTCAGTCTCAAGTGGCATCATTAAACTGTCTAGATGGTGGTCTCTCTCTGATTCTTAATTATTCCTTTTTATTGTATTTAAGACTTTTTTTTTTTTAAAAAAGATTTTTTTCCTTTTGCATAATGTTCTGTTATGATTAGAATCTCTTTTCTAATTTGCTAGTTTCCAGATTATATTGGCAAGTCAGTTCTTTCTTTTTTAAAAAAAAAACCCTCTATTTTTAAGGATTAAATTCTAGGCTGACTCTCTGTTGTGAATGCAAGGTGATGGGGTTCTTTTCTCCATTTTTTTAGAAAAAAGGGGGAGCAAATAGAAAGGAAGAGAGATAATTGGGGAAATCTCACACCACACGGAAAATTCTGAATTTAGAGGACGAAAGATGTAAAAATGCCTCCTTTATCTTCCCCTTTAGTTTTTCCTTTCTTTTGTGAAATGAATCAAGACTTGACATTGCTTAAACAAGGTTTTAATATTTTAAAATTCCACCCTCTAAATGTTCTGTGAAAGGGACTAAGCAGGATGGGTGTTATGACAAGAGGAGATACACGTACAATAGAATTTGGGGGAGAGCAAGGCTACAACAGCTATTTTGGCATTTGAAAGCCGAAAAGCCTTGCAGAAAGCAAGTGTGCACATGCTATCGAGTTAAAAAACATCTGTCAGATCTTATTTATACATACTATACGAGATATCCTTGCTCATCCTGATGTGCACAAAAGATACATAGATTCTCTTTTATCAGTCAAGAATTAGGGATGTGCAGCAGCATCCGTGACCGTGGTCAATCTGTAAAACTCATTATCATATAACTAATAATGCAACAATATTCATAAACTTTCCTGTACACTGAACTGCATCCTGGGATATCTGCAGAGAAAGGTCAAGATGAAAAAGATCAAGATGCCAGTTGCAACTGGGCAAAGTCTCACCCTTTTTCATGCAATGCAAGCACACATGTGCATGTTAAAAGAGGGGGGGTTAACTAAACAAGTGGTTGCAGTTACCGTTTTCACTTTTTTAATACATCCATACCACAGATGCCCCTAACTACAGTGTCCAGAATTCTCATACAGGTTAATCTTTAACAATACTGGCTAAGTGTATTGCAAACATAACTAACAGGCGGGTTAGCAGCTGCCTCCACCCCTTTTCTTCTCAATGTTTCTCATGGTATGGTTCTCTTTCTTTCAGTCTTTTGAAATTACAGTTAAAAAATAATGGAGAAGTCTGAGATTGGGTAAAATTGTTTCTACTATCTAAAAAGGCAACCTCAGGGACACAGAGCTATTTCTGACTCTGTTCTGGAAATTAGCCTTAAATGAGAGTCTCCTTCACAGAGAAGATGGTTCTTAAGCAGCCATTCAAATGTAGGTATTGACCAAAGAAAGTATCAGTAATCTCATGCCTCATGGGATGGCCACATTTCATGAACTGGGCGCCAGGCCAAAAAGAATCTGAGAAGAACCAAACAGAAGTCTAAAGAAAGAACAAGAATAACCAAGGGAAGAGAAAAAGGCTATAATAAAAGGAAGAATCATAATATGAAGAGGAGTTAGAAGAGGAAGGAGCAGAAAAAATCATTAGTAGCCTAAAGAGATTTAAAAAGATAAGCTTAAGAAACGTATTTACAATTTTATATAGAAAATATGCAATCCAGAAAGTGTTTATTTTAATTAATGCTTAAAAAAATCTAAGATTAGATTTACGCAGACATATATGAAATTAGAGCATGCAGGCAGGTTTACGTAAATAGATTATTTTTATGTGAGAAAGTAGTGTAATGTAAGTCAGATTTTATTTTTTCTAGTCCAATATGATTTGATCTTTAGTTTCCTAATCAGACCAGTCTTCTCTAACTTGCTCTTCAGACATGTTGGGACTTCAATTTACATAATATCCTGAACACATTATGGATATTGTAATCCCACACATCTGAAAACACCATATTGGGGAAGAATTCTGAAAGGGTCCATAAATGTGGGTGAGAGATACCTGATTATTTCAGGGTCATTTGCAAGAGATGCCATCTTATTGTGAGTATGAACACTGTCATCTGAGATTCGGACCAATAGACTTGATTAAAGTTGAGGAAAGCCTAAGGCTGAATTTGCTCTTTGCTTAATAGGAAATAAATGAAGAATGGCTTCTGTCATAAATCATGTGGTAGCCATATCATTTATAAGGATCTCATTAACTGGATCAGTTCCACCCTGTGAAATAATTCTATAGTGCCACAACACTTCTAAAATGAAGTATTAAGATCAAAATTTCTACCTGTTTTGGGCTAAATTTTAGTACTTATTGTTAAAATTATACACATAATATCTGCTTGTTTTGATTTAGGTTGTCCTAAGTGGAATTTTTGGTACTGTCAACAAAGATTTTTAAAAGAGTCAGAAATGATCTCAGCATGTGATGTGGACTTTTGCTGTTAGAAAAGGAGATGCTATTTGTTTATGAGATTGTCATAATATATCAGCCAGGGAAGGAAGGAAAGAAGTGTTCAATAGGTATTTAAAAAAGATTTTATAGTCCATTTGGCTGATACAACAAAGAAAAAAACTTGGAAAGTCTTCTCTCTAAATCTAGAGAGAATAACTTATTTGAGGCAGTTCTTTTTTAAATTCCAGGGTGGGTGAGAAGCAATAAACGTACATGCATTCCTTTGACATGTGGCTTGAACCCCCCCAACCAAAGACGAACAACAACAGTTCACAGAGTGTTAACAACTATTAATTAAGGAAGCAACATTTAAATGGAAGGTTGAGATATTTTTAAAAAGCCATTTAACCCTTTCTAGAGCTTGCTTTCATAGGCAACTGAGGGAAAGAAGTATGCTCTTCTCATAGAGCCATTTGAGCAGGGGCTACTTTGAAATGGCAGCTTGGCTTGGTATTTGAACATAGAGTGCTTGTGACAACAAGGAAAAACTGTTCATTTAGGCCAGGGATGTCAAACTGCCAGCCCACGGGCTAGATGCATCATGCCAAAACTGCGCCCACCCCATTGCCAGCAATGGGGGAAAAGTCGTGATACGTCGCAACATGTCATGTGACATTGCAAGTTTGACAACCCTGATTTAGGCTGATTTTTTTCCCTTAAAAATCAAAATTTGCAACAAGGTGCAGCTGAATTTCAAATAATTTGGTTCATAGATTGCATGAAAAATTTATATTACTCAGCATTACAAGAATTAGATTTTAATAAGGTGGTGTCCACCATTGTTGGCTGAACTTGATAGATCACCAGATCTGGAGGGCACCAGATTGAGGAATATTTTCCTTAAATATTCTTGGACAGGTGGTTTGTCAGGAGCTGAATGTGGAAAATAGGCCTAAATATTCCATTAACTTTCTGCTCACAGCCTTACTGAAAAAGGGATAAATGGGAGGAACCTGTGCAGAAACCCTTCCCCACCCCAGATTTCCAGAACAGAATGTAGTGAGCACTAACACAATTAATAGACTTGCCAGTCATTCATGATGTAATTCAGAAGCACTCTACCACTGCCCCACATTTTTCTCAAAAGCTTTCAGCATGTGGCCTACATGCTTGTGAGCCTGAAGCATACAGAAAACACTTTCAACCAATTATTTCTTGCAAATTTGTCCATCTCAGCTAGTTTACAGCTGAGTGTATAATGTAGAGAATGTCAGCCAATTAAAAGCATGTGTATTTTGTGTGTGTGTATGAAGAATGATTATTTACAAAGTGAAAAGCTACAGAAAAATAATCAATAATATAGAAAAAAGGAGATAAAAAGAAAAATAGGAAAGATAGGAAAAAATGTGTACGGTATACGTCAAGAAAAGAAAAATGAAATATTTAAAAAGTGACTTTGTCTTTTTTTGCGGCAGTTACAGAGTTAATACTGCTTTCACCCTCCTAAATTACAATAACCCAGTTCCTTTCTCCCCATACACAACCCTTTTTAATCACCGTATCTAAAGTTCATCAGTTCATTTTTATTCATTTTCAGCAGAAAGCCCATAAAGTATTTTCAGTCTTTTATACAAGTAGTTATTGCTCCTTCCCTAAGTAACACATTTATTTATTTATTTATTTATTTATGAGACTTATATACCGCTTTAAGTGCAAGCACTCTCTAAGCGGTGTACACCAGTAAGCAATGTATATATATATTTACATTGCCCCCAACAATCTGGGGGCAATGTATATATATATTTACATTGCCCCCAACAATTTAGCTATTTCTACAAGTTCTGCTACAACAATTAAACGTTTTCAGTTACCGTAACTGAGATATCTTATGGGAAGGTCCTGTGAGGGTGACATGGCAACAAGTTCTGTAAGACTAGCATGCCAGCATAGTTGCTATTGCTGTTCAAATGACAAAGTTTATGGCAACATGAAGCAAGGTTCAGTGTAATTTTGGACATTTATTATTCAGAACATGAAAATTAACGGTCTGGTTCTGTTTTCCTAATTAAGAATTATATAGCAATTTTATATTCCATGCACTGGTACAGAGGAGGAGAGTTTTATAGCCATGTTCAACCTGAATTTAAAACAAAATGCAAGCAAGGTGTCATCGTGTGGTTGGAGAGTGGAATGCTGAAGTTGGAAATATAAAGGAAGAAACTACAATCGGCAGAATGGCCTAGAAAATTGACAAGAAGCAGGGGAACCACAGTTCAATCTCTGTCAATCCAATTATTTCTTCATTGTTGACACAGTATTCAAATAACCAAAATAATACCTACATAGACATCATCCGATGGAGTACACAGAAGTCAAATTGATTATATTATTTGTAGAAGAGTGGAAGGGCTCAGTTATAACAACAAAGATGTAACCAAGGGGGCTGACTGTGGAATAGATAATGTTCCAAATTCAGCTAACCTGGAAGAAAGAAGACAACCAATTTCTGGCATATGATCTTGAAAATATACCCACCATTTTCAAAGAGAGCAAGAGGAATAGCTTTGAAACTTCATTAGTCATGACATACATTAAAAGGGGAGATTTGGTGATAACCACCCTCTTAATAATTTTATCATTCTCTCTCTCTTCCATGAGCCGTTGTTTCTCTGTACACAATTCCTTTAAAACTTGTGAGGAACTAGAAAAAGCTTTCCTATTTCACTAGATTAAACTGAATATTAAAAATAATCATCACAGCAGTCTGATGCCAGAAGAACCCAAAGTGCAGAACTGTTTCTCACCAAGTAATATTTTGTCACTAAATAAACCTAAAGCTGTTGCAACCATTTGTGTGATAGGAACAATGTAAAATTGCTATCTTTGTTTTTTGGATTCCTAAAAATACAATAGCAAAAAATGGCTTGTTGCTATACTTGACCTACCACAGCATTTTCCAAGAGTAAAACCTAACATTCAGGATGCCATTAATTTCATTTTGACTGCTTTGACCACCATTTTAAAACTCTGTTTCTCTGCATTCTAAATAATAATAACAACAAATTACTACTAGTAATTGTTTACAGTGATTATTTGGCTAAGTATTATCTTTATTCAGAAAAGCAATTTTCTTTCTTTTTCCTGTTCTGGTTGCAGTGGGTCTTAATACATTCAATTGTTTGGAATGTATCTCCGATTCGTTCCTTTTCAAAAAGAATAAAGAGGGTTTGACTATTTAGCTGTGTATTTTATGGAGAACATCAGTATTCCACATAATAGAAAGTACATTATAGCTGCTTTATAATATATTCAATCCCAGAAGCTTGACACTGAACACATTCATGTGTATAAATAATAATAAACCCATAAATTACCACAATTTTCTGCTCCTCCTGCAGTTAATGGTACAATACTTTTCCAAAGTAGTTTTCACTTGCTCCATTTAGATAAATTCATAATGTTATTAGCATGGCTTAGAAAAGTTATTCATACAAATACAACACACACACACACACACATACACACAGAATATTCTTGGACATTGGATAATGTTTACTGGAGCTATGGCAGTCCCTTGAAGTTTATATTGAGAAAAGGAAACAAAAATTGTATCTTTAAATGCCAAGTGAATTTTATTTTATTATCTTACTTATGTAGTGATATGACATTCAACTCAAACTATGTGACTCTGGGTCACATACAAAAGACACCCCCCCATAATTAAAATAAATGACAGTTAAATCTTTGGTATTGTTTTTGGACCAAACCAATGGTTAATCAACACGATTAAGGCTACTGGAAACCAAATTAATCAACAAGGGCTTCTGTTCAGTCTGTAATTTATTCTTTATTCCATCTTCTTGATTTGAAATCCTGTTGTATAGTACAATTACGTTTCCTCCTTTTGAATTTTCATCAGTATAATTCTAGAATGGGGGAATATGGAAGGTCTTTGCCAATGTGTCAGAAATTATTCACTATTACCCCATTAATAGGCCCTTTTCCACACAGTAAACCATATGTGATTTTTTTAAAAAATCTATTTTTACATAAAATACTTTATTTGCATACAGGACTACTGGTTCATTTCAAATCCACATTGTTGATTCAGTTCTCAGCCTTGAATGGTTTGGACTGCTGGTATGAAAAATAAAGTATTTATGCATTAACTGGGGTGGATTGGGGAAATAGAAAAGTCAAAGTAGTTGTCACAATTACATGATCACTGTTGCCCTCTCGACTTTTTTGACCTTACTTGAAAAATGTGCCCTTACAGAAACAGTTGATTTGGAAATTTATGAAATTTTTTATGTATTACATAAAAAAATATTGAATTTTTTTAGTTATTATGTCCGGACATAATTCAGTCACATCTTGTATCCTACTAAACAGAACTATTATACTGTGTGACTGCAGATCTCAAAACCAACTAAAATTGGATATAGTTTTTTGTATTTATATTTGGAGTCAAATAAAAAGTTAGGATGACTTATCTCTGGTGCATTTACAAATTTGCTGAACGCTACCATCACTTGTACTTTTCATCCTTTTTGCTGGTGAGGACGTATATTTATAATAATAATAATAAAGTTGGAAGGGAACTTGGAGGTCATCTAGTCCAACCCCCTGCTCAGGCAGGAAACCCTATACCATTTCAGACAAATGGCTGTCCAGTCTCTTCTTAAAAACTTCCAGTGTTGCAGCATTCACCGCTTCTGGAGGCGAGTTGTTCCACTGGTTAATTGTTCTAACTGTCAGGAAGTTTCTCCTTGGTTCTAGGTTGCTTCTCTCCTTGATTAGTTTCCATCCGTTGCTTCTTGTCCTGCCTTCAGGTGCCTTGGAAAATAGCTTGACTCCCTCTTCTTTGTGGCAGCCCCTGAGATATTGGACTACTGCTATCATGTCCCCCCTCGTCCTTCTCTTCATTAAACTAGACATAGTCAATTCCATCAAACTTTCCTTATATGCTTTAGCCTCCAGTCCCCTAATCATCTTTGTTGCTCTTCTCTGTACTCTTTTTAGAGTCTCAACATCTTTTTTACATCGTGGTGACCAAAACTGGATGCAGTATTCCAAGTGTGGCCTTATCAAGGCATTGTAAAGTGGTATTAATACTTCACGTGATCTTGATTCTATCCCTCTGTTAATGCAGCCCAGCACTGTGTTGGCCTTTTTGGCAGCTGCAGCACACTGCTGGCTCATATTTAAGTGATTGTCCACTAGGACTCCGAAGTTCCTCTCACAGTTACTACTATTGAGTAAGGTATCCGCTATACTATACCTGTACATTTGGTTTTTCTTGCCTAAATGTAGAACCTTACTTTTTTCACAAATGAATTTCATTTTGTTATTTATTATAACAGATATAAATACATGTATTAAAATTAAGCAAGCTGGAAACCAATTTGGTAAGGAACTTTTAAAATGCTTTTTTCCAGTGTTCTTTTGTGCTCAGAAACAATTTTTTTTTGTAACCAATTCTATTTCAAAGATACTAAGTGATATAATAAAACCAAGGGAGGTTCTTATAGTATTTTGTTTGCAATCCTGAATCTGTTGCTAAGTGAATAATGCTAGTTTACCTTTAATTCTAGTGTCTATGGCAGGGGTAGGCAACCTTGGCTCTTTTATGACTCCTGGACTTCAACTGCCAGAATTCCTGAGCCATGCTGGCTCAGGAATTCTGGGAGTTGAAGTCCAGGAGTCATAAAAGAGCCAAGGTTGCCTACCCCTGGTCTATGGAGATTCTCAATCATCCAAGTCATGGTTGTCCCAAAGGTGCTTTTCAAAAAAACAACTGGACTTTCTTGGATTTTTTTTTTGGGAAAACATTTCACTTCTCATCCAAGAAGCTTCTTCAGGTCCGACTGACTGGTGGGGAAATGGAATGATTTATATTCTTTGCAGGATTCTTCCATTCCCCACCAGTCAGTCAGAACTGAAGAAGCTTCTTGGATGATAAGTGAAACATTTTCAAAGGAAAAAAACCAAAAAAGTCCAGTTGTCTTTTGAAAAGCATTTTTGGGACTTTAATTCTAATATTACTGGGGAGGGGGCCACAGGGGAAAATCCATGTATGATGTAAAGCGCAAGGAAATCTAGTCTTAGGAAAAATAGATGGATGGAACTGAGCATATTAATATGGAGAAAGGATGATTATAATGCAATGTAACTAACTTTATGAACTGTTTGTGAATAAAATAGATTTTTCAACATTTTCCAAATGACCTCATTTACTTTATGATTGTTATTAAATGACATTCTTGTTCCCTTGACATATCAGCTCTATGCGGTAGCAAAACACATGACCCAAAAATTATTGAGGACAACTGCATTTTACTCTTTTACAGACATTTGTCATCTTGATTTTTTAGCGGTTCCAAGTGGTAAGCAGACCCTTCATGTTTTTGCCTTAAGACGTTCACAAGTTCTCTATTTTCATACTTCAATATACTTTGGTTTCTCTAATACACTTTGCTCCTCTGTGAATAGAACAGATCTTCTAAACAACCTATAGGAGTAAGAGTTGTGATTTACTGGATGGATTGCTGAAAAGATTCAATCAGAAAAATATTTTTTTCTGGAATAGTTCCAAAAAGAAGAAGAAATGCCTTTCATTACAAAATAACATTAAATACTTAAATCAACTTCCGTGCAAAACAAAACACTCAAATGTGGAGCCACGTGTCATTATCTTTATATAAGCACTACAGAAAAATAATTATAGTGCTAATTAGTAAAACCTGTTGTGCTTTATTATACAGCACTTTCTTGTTTTCCTGAAAATTTAAGCATAGAAAGGGAGTAATTTAATCACATCATTCTATTATCAGTATGGAGAGCCAATTTGAGCTAGAAAACAAGAGATTGAGTTCTAGTGCCACCTTTGGCACGAAAGCTGGCTTTGGGCCAGTCACTCTTAGCTCACAATGCCAGGCTAGTTGACTAACCTAGTTAGTCAATTCCTGTTGCAACCAATGGATCAACATTTGGCTGATCTGAAAAAAAAACAACAGATGTTGCACTTGCAGGAAATATACTAGGAATTTTTTTCCTATTATCAGGGTTGATGAGATTCGAACACCCTATGGAGAATGAGGGATGAACTCTAACATTTATAGTGAAGTATACCCTGTGCAGTGTGAATTATATAAACAAACTATGGTTTCAGAAAGCAACGTCCCAGTGGAAAAAAAATCAGGTGATCTTCCATTATCCTCACAAATTCCTGGCCAGGATCTTCTATACAATTCTACTTCCAAGGGTAGCATGTTGCAAAAATGAAGGTTTGTGTATTTCGTGGTTATGTGTGAAAGTTTATACAGGTACACTTTCAGAAGTATTTTAGGGAAAACAGAAATGAAACCCTAGAAGGTTGCTATAGATCATGTTGCTCAGATTTACAGAATATCATTTCAGTTAAGTCAAGAAATTAGACTTTTCTACTTATTTAAAAAAGACCCTGCTTGTTACTTTCCCGGATCTTCTCAATGATCAGACTGTCAAGAGTGCTGGAATAGATTAGCTTGATCCATCCAGGTTGTTCTTTGATCTGGGCCTGAAACTGAGGTGGGAAGAACAGTAGTGACCACAGCATGTGGTATGTGTGCTATGCATTTTGCTTCTGTCATATTGTCTCTCATGTCTTCCCCAACACTTGCGTGCGCATGACAACCAAGAAGTTGATAAATGAGGAATTATACTGCAAGCCCCGTCTCTTTTAAATGGGCATGCAATATTGATGAAAATAGAAATAGGATGGGGCTTACATTATAATGCTATATTTGGCACGTTGATGATTTTGAGTTCCCCCTCCAACACTACCGGGGAAGAACAATATGGAGGACAACAAAAGAGGAACCAAATGCATTGCTCCATCTCTCCACCAATCGGGAGCTTTCACATAGTCTCCAAAATGTATGAAGAAAGTTCTTGGCTGCACTTCAAGGGCAGATTGGTTAAAAATGTTCCCAAGTCTCAATTTGATAAATACCTTCAACATTTTAAGCATGCTCAGGACAATGCACCATTAATGTGCCCCTAATAACAAACCGTAATGAAACAAAACAGTACAGAAAAATACTCCATGCAGTGAGTATAAAAAAGTTAACAATGCAAATCTATGGCACTGGTACCACTAATGAAAAATGTACTACATCTATAGAAATTTCTTAGTTAAAGCAGTAATTTGTCCAAACCTTGACAGACAATTGGTTAAAGTGAATTATTCCTGATTATTTATTTGATTTGTATAACTGCCCATCTCACAATTTTCTAATTGTTATGCTGTATCCATAAAGTAAAATTAACTACAGAGCTTTGCATTAGTACAATGACCATTAATGAAGTTTGGAGAGTTTCTAAAAAGAAACTAACATTTTCAAGGAAATATATACAATACAATACTGGTGAGAATGAAGATTATTTATGGTTTTGGAGTCTGAGCAAATTCTGAAGTCTGAAAGAGCAACAGAAATCTGAAATCTTATTACTGTAGCTAAATCTGGCAACAGAAGTATCCTTATTTTACCTCATTTTCATGTGAGAAAATACTGGAAACTCAATCAAAAGACATTTAGAAATTTTAGGGATCAGAAGGATTTTAGAAAAATTACAACTCTTTCTGTTTGCTGACTATAGCTGTTTGTCACCCATCATGGTTACCACCTTCATTTTTTTGTGCTGATTTCCCCTTAGTTATAATCCAACCATTCTTTTTGTTTTTGTTTTAAACAAATCATGCATACATGTACAACTTTATTCTATGAATCCCGAATTTTACTGGAATAGATGTGCTAAGGGTAGGTAGCAAAATGAATGCTGACCAGAAAACATGAAGAAACAGTGATATCTACAGTTCACGTATAATTCTTCTATATGTATTTTTGTTAGCAGCAAAAGCAATCTTCAGGCTAAAACTATTGTAAAATCTGTAATGGTATAGAAGTCAGTTATTACACAAAAAGTCATATTTTTCACCTTTTATTTTCTCTCTGGCAATAACACAGAATTTAAAACAGACCCTTTTACAATAATCACAGTATTTCTAACAGAAGCTAATATATAAACAAGTTAATCGTCATCTGATGAATGTGATTCCTTCTCAGCCCTTAACTTCTCTGCGTAGAATGCGAAGCTTTCCTATAGTATAAAAAAAAGCAAGAAACAAAAAGAAGGCAAGAAAGTGAAGTGAGAAGCCACATTTTAACACATATCCAAGCAATTTCCGCATCAAATCCCCAGACCTTCTCTTTAACAGGATATTTGATATATCTATTCTAATGTCAATGATATTAAAAATATAAGGATATTTTTAATGGGGAAGTATTGCTACTCTGTAATAAATTACAACCATTTGGTTAGCAATATTCAAAGTCACAACGGCACTGAAAAGAGTGACTTAGGACCAGCTCTTGAACTTATGATTTTCACAGCACCCCATGGTCATGTAAGCAAAATTTGGGTTCTTGGCAACTGGCATGTACCTTATGATGGCTGCAGGGTCCAAAGGTCATGTGATCACCATTTGCAACCTTCCTAGCTGGCTTGTGACAAGTGAAGTCAATGGGGGAAAATGGATTTGCTTAATGACTATATGATTCACTTAAAAACAACAGTGATTCGTTTAATAGCAAAAAGGTCATACAAAAGCTCATAAAAAGATTTATAAAGTATAAGCAGTCCTTGCTTAACAAATTGGGACCAGAATTTCCACTGTGAAGTGATGTGGTCATAAAGTGTGACATCACAACCGCACAGTTTAGTGATAGCAATCCTGGCAGTCCCCATTGCTGTCATTAGGTGAGGACACCTCCTTGCAACTTCCTGCTGAATTTCAAAAACAAAGTCAATTGGGAAGCTAGCAGTCTCGGACGGCTCACAAGCAGGCCAGCGGGCAGTCAGTGGCCATGGCGGCATGAGTGCAGCTAGGCCAGGAGTAGCTCCTGCGGGTACAGGAAGGTGTCCTGGTGACAGCTGCCACATGGTGCAAGTGTTGCCAGGCCAGGGTGCCACGCGTGGAAGGATGTGCCCAGATGGCTGCTAGGTTGTAACATGAGCATAGCCAGGCATGTGCTACGGCATGTGGGCTAGAGTGTGTGCTGTGGGTCACTGGGATTGTGTATTCCATAGCCAGGCTCCTCAGAACAAAAAGTGGAAGGAATGGGAACCACTTGCCAGCTTTGCTTTTGGGGAAGCCAGTAGGGGAGTTCACAACTGATGACCACAGGATACTGCAACCACTCCAGGCATGACCCTGGTGGCAGCACTCTGGATGTGCCTGAATCACAATTATGTGACTGCAGAGGTGCTGGAATAATGGGAATTTCGAGGAGTGCTTGTAAGTAATACTCTGTAACTGAAAGAATGGTTGTTAACTGAGGACTGCATGTAGCAATCAGTTGACGTTAGATCTTATTCTACACTAAAGCATGCAGTAATCATTTAAAGGTAAAATATTCTGCAAATGTGTGGTAAACCCACACCTGAGCTTGAACCTTTGGCTTAAAAATACAGATCCCCCAAGTTTCTGTTCTTCCCCTAACGAAATCACACACTAGAGTAAAACAATAAGTGTTCTCTGAGAAACTTTAATCTGATCAAAATTAAACATGACAAGTTTTATTAAATTTCAAGCACAGAGATTTTTCCCCCTGGAAATCAGTAAGCACTCACAGGAGGTTCAGTGAAAGGAACAGGTTGTCCGTATTCTTTCAGAAGGACTGCCAAACGTTTCAAAGACAACTCACTTATGTCGATATTTTTTGCTTTCATTTCTTCATACAGAGCTTTACATGAAACTACATCCTTTTCCAAGTCTAAAAAGGAAAAACCCAAATAATTTGTAGGTATTGACTTTTTTTGCCTTTGTGGAGCCAGGGTGGGCGTGGCCTGTGCATGACACACCCGGCCCACCAGTCTGACACCCCTGTTATACAGGTCTGTTTTTAAGAACATAAAACACAAGTCAATCAGAACAGTATCAGTGGTATTGAGTTGCTACTGTATTCTTTTAAATACTGATAAGATCAAAGTTTGTTAAGAGATGAAGACATTTACAACCCTGGTCAATTATTTATTTTTTATTAAATTAAATTAATTATTTATTAAAAAATAATAAAACTCCTAAAGAAGGCTTTCTGCTTTGACAGCAGAGGTTGCTTTTACACCGAAGCTTTCATCCTCAAGCAACTGAGCCCTTTAAAAAAGGCTCTACAGAAATGTCTTTGCAACTCTGACCTCCAACAAAGCACTACTAATTTCTATGTTTTCCTACAGAGCTTGTGCAGAAAAACATTTACTGTCGTTTCTCTGCTTCTTCATGTAATGAATGACAGAAACACTAAACAGTGTTTTGGGAAATTATGCTGAACTGATTTGATTTTCATTTAACTTGTGGCATCTGCTTTTCCAACAGGGAGTTACTTAACTAAAAAGCTTATATTCCATGGAGGTGTATGCCTCGGATCCCTCCATTTGCCAGACAGAAACTCCCCACTCACAGCTGCAAGTAGAAGAGTCGCTTTCTAACTGTGGGAGGCTTCAGAATTTGCAGAAAGTGATGGTTTAATAAAGGTATAATAGAAATTGTTAACTTCCCATTCCTTTAAAATGGAAGTATCTATTGTATGAAAGAATAATAAGATTATGTTTAATGGACCGCATAACTGAGACATTTTCTTAGTAATTCTTTATTCTTGAAAGACTAACAGTATAAAGAGCTTCTCCTACCTCACCGCCCACCTATACGTATGTATCAAGAATAGGATTGTAGAGAATTAGTCTCAATGAAAAACAGAATGACTATCTATTGGTTTGCTGCCTTTGCCGGAGATCTGATTTGTATAACTCACTCTCTGGGGAGTTTAAGCAACCCTGATTCACCTCCAAATGCAGTGGGTTTCAACCCCTATAACTCCCATCCACATTTCTTTTTCATGAGGAGGTGTTACATTTTTAAAAATGCCAAAATATCATAATGTCCAAAGTTTCTGAATATCTGGGATAGCAGAGAATTCTAATGCTTTACAGTGAAAAAAAAGATCACTGTCAAAATATGGCTAAAATCTTTTAAATACAAAATATGGAACTTTGAAACGGGTATGTGCAAATAGGCAGGAAAGAAATACATGATGCAAGACACAGATTTGTGAGCCTCTGCCATTTACAATGGCCCATTGGACACCTAGTTCAATATGTCTATGTCAACTTGTGATAGATATCTGTCATCTTCATGGTGCTTTCTTTCCTTCCAGTGGAGTAGCCGGAACAGCCTTAAAGAGAATCCACCTTCTGAAAGTTTCCCCAAAGTGCCTCCAACTTTAAGCTTTATGATTTTGTTATAGCCATTTAAAAAATTATCAAACTGCTGATAGCATTTGCATCAAAAGATAACATTAAAATGCAAATATGTACACAAAACATAAAAAACCAAACACTAAATCTTACAGTAGCTTTTCAGGAGATAGTGGGACAGATGCTCTTGATCTTTGAAATCAGGTATCAGGTCCCATAAAGTCTTGATCTTTTTGCTCTAGAAAAATTACAAGCACAGAATATTAGTGAAACGTCTTTCATAAAGGTTTAGGGCTGCTAAGGGAGAACAAAAGTGCTATTTGAATCCAGAAATGCTTTCAGTAGAAAAAGCACAATCTGGACAGCTTATTAGAGAAACCAAGGGGGAAAAATATAGGAAACTACCTTGTACCATTATTATAATTTATTATAAGCAGTTCTCCAGGGTTTCCCACAGATTTTTCCAAAATCTATCTGCTAAGGATTTAATCTAGGGCAGTCTGCATACAGATTATGTGCTTTATCCCTAAACTACAGTGACTGAAGTTGTAAATCATGCATGTTTATTAACTTTAGAGTCAAAAGAAGGTAAGATATTCACTGTTTATATTAAATTAGAATATCTCCCTTTTTCCTTTCTCTTCTTGGCTTGAGAAAGTAAAATCTTAACATCCCTGTGAAAATGTTCAACAATGCAAATGCTGACATTAAGTAAAGATGCTAAAAAGACTATGCTAATTACATTCAATTTTTTAAAAAAAGTTTATATACCTGTCCTTTGGTCCTCGATTTCTGTATAATAAAAGCTATGATATAATTCCTTTGTTCACTTATTGCTTTGTTTCTCTTGAAAGAGAGAAGGGGGGGACAAAAAGAAAGAAAATTAAATGAGCAAAGTAACTGTAATATTTTCACCTAAGGTGAAAACTTTCAATTAGAAAAGTTCACAATAGCCAATAATATATTATTACTAAAGGCCTTAATGGTCAACTACTTATTAAAAACCTGGAGAAAGAAACATACATGGGATTCTAAGACTTATTTTTTCTTCTTTTTCTGACAAATGTTACTCTTGACATTATAAACATTATGTTTGTTGCAAAGGGAGAAGAAAAAGAAGAAATGGCGTAATAATCCACAGAAAAGAGATTTAGGACTGTAAAAGAAAGAAAGGGGGGAAGACTATTCTTCTCCAATTATTCTGCCAAGCATTCACAAGTGAGGCAGGGATCATAAGGTTAATTATACATTTAATAAGGTGTCAGAGAGATAACTGCTCGTTTCTTTATAAAAATTAAAATGTACAAAGCAAGTTCTCTTTAAAGTATAATTACCTACACTTACACATACAAAAGGACTGATTTCAATCTCTCTGTTTTATAAAAGGCTTTCTCTGCAACAGACAGCCACTGCTCAAGAGACAAAAGTTAAACTCAAAGTTTTTTTGACAGACCCGAAAAAAATCAAGTCTCTGTCCCATCTCAGAAATTCTGTTGAGGGAGAGAAAAGAAAAACAGTAAAGCAGACAATAAAACTAAAACATTGTCTGATTCGTTGCTTTTTAAATTTTCTCTCTTGTTTCTTGAAAACTTGAAAAATATACACTGACTTCGCCATCCCCAACCCCCGTCAATGTTAAAACTTTCTACTCCCCTTTGTTTAGAACAGTGGTTCTCAACCTGTGGGTCGGGACCCCATTTAGGGTTGAACGACCATTTCACGGGGGTCGCCAAACAAGGCTGTCCGCCATTTTTTCCCTTCTTTTCTTTGGCCACACCCCTGGTACCCGGTGATGTATAAGTGATTGGGGTCACCACAACATGGGGAACTGTATTATGGGGTCGCAGCATTAGAAAGGTTGAGAACCACTGGTTTAGAAGTAGAAATATAAGCAAGTCCTATAGATTGGGGGTGGGCAATCTTTTAGCAGCTGGGGTGATTTTTAAAAAAAGGTTTTAAACCTCAGAGGAAGCAGGGCAACATGGCGTTGAAGAACCCTTTAGCTTTCCTTCTGAACCCTTTAATTCTGATCTGGGTCTGTGTATGGGTAAGAGAGAAAACAGATGTGCTACAAGACAATTCACAAATCTTTTTATAGTTCATTTAACTTTTTAAAAAGCTACAAACATATTTATTTACTGTTGAATTTAATCAGCATAATTTGAGTGGGCTTCAATAGATACAAAATGGAGTTGGGGTGTGCATATTATCACTGGGTTGTCCTTCTGCTACAGATTTCTGTGAAGACCCATTAATTCAACGAACTATTAGCACCAGAGCTGTCCTGATAGGCTGTTGCGCGAACTCAAAGAATTTTGTGGTAAAAATTAAACCAGGAAAACATTATTTTTCTTTTTTTGGCTCCAAACCTGTAATGGTCAGAGACCTAGCACAGAAAATGTGTTTTTGAGTTTTGCTGTATTTTGTTACTAATATTTAGCTGTAATGATAGAAGTGGTATGTACTCTTCAATTCATGGGATGCTATCCCTCTTCTGTACCATTCATTCACAATCTGGGATATGAAACTATTTCATGAAGGGCATCTTAAAATAAATATCATGCAATATAATAGCAAAATGCTATTTCTAATTCTAATTCCATGCCTTAGTTAAATAGTGCATTGTGTATTGAAATAAATGGGTCACCTTCCTTGAGAGATAGTCACAAAATATGGTCCTAAATCCTTGAGTTTATTTGTTAATAGTATGTGTACATGATTCTGGACCACAATAGAATTATAATCGGTGCACCAATTGAGAGATAAAAAATGCCATATGTAGTCTTTATGGCAGAGTTAGCCACTTCTAACAAGCAATTGTTTTAAAAACAAAAACAAAAAACAACACACTACCCTTTAAAAGATGTAAGATTACAAATAATTTGGGGCAAAGCAATTTGAAACTAAAGTTAATGACAAAGAGGCATATTTAAAGTTATCATAGCTTTTATAATTGTCAGTGCTAAGAGATGAGAAACTAAAGACATATTGTTCAAAATTCCCATATAGAATTAGTTACAGAAGATACTATCTCTTAATGCATTTTTGACTAATTTGGACAATATTTATTGCTGTTTTCAAAGGATTCAACTTCATCCTTTAAGAATATGAAGGTCCCCAACCTTTTGGGCACCAGGGACCGGTTGTGTGGAGAGAGGTTTTTCCGTGGACCGGAGGGTGCATGGTTTTGTGTGCTGCCTACATCCTGGGGATGGGGTTTTGCTTGTTTGTGTGGACCAGTTGCTGACATGCCATAGCCCGGTACTGGTCCACGGACTTGGGGTTGGGAACTCCTGAACTAAAGGATTGGGTTAGAGCAAAGGTGACAAAGAATAAACACAGCTTATTAACTAGTTTCCATGGCATTCACCTTGTAGCCCACCATAACCTGAATATATTTCTGAAGAACAAAAAGAGGACAAAGAAAAAAAATAATAAATGATGCCTCAGTCTCAGCATTTGGGATGCTGAGAGAGGAAGACTAAGACAAGTTGCTTGGTTCTTCCTTTCTCTTGATCTTAACACAGTAAAGAGGTCCCGTGACAAGAAAGGTAAACCAGAGTTTCTGCTTTGGTAAATCTGACAAATGATACTTTATTACAGTAACTCTGTGCAAATCTATATATATATATAGAGAGAGCCATTAGGCAAATCTTTAGTACCACTAAGATAATATAACACACGGAAATATTTATATTAATTTTAAATGAAACTAAAAATATTTTAAAGGTATATTTATAAAAACCCGAAACAAAAAACCCAGTCCTAATTTTCTCACATAAAAACGTGTCTTCTAAAATCAATGATATAAAGTATATGTAGTTAACTATCCAGTCATCTTCAAAAACAAGAAATGTTTTAAGAACACCACTCCAAATCTGCTCACTGATTTTCCATGAACAAATCCAAATCATTTCCTTGGGCAGAAATTAAACAAATTTTAACATTCTATATAAGCTATTCATAATGGTAATGAGATCCACTGAAAACCAACAAAACTCTTCAATGACCAGATGATGACCAAGCACTAAAGTTCTTTTAATTTTATAAAAAACAGACAAAACCCTTCTTTTACCACACAGTCCTATTACCCAATCTCCCCAGATGCCGCAAAACATTCTGATTAGGAGAGGGGGTGTTTTTCTTTCCATTTCCCTTTTAAAGTATTTAGCAGCTAAGCAAGAACAAGCATATAAAGTAGTGTTTTTTTAATCAGATACTGGAAGCAGGCTTCTGTTTGACAGAGGGAGCTTATACGAAGCCCACAATTTGCTGGATCATTGTGGTTCTCTGACTGCCACCTGCTGGGAAAGTCAGCCTGCTGGAGCCTGTTTGTGTACATTCCCAGTGCCAGCTCTTATCACTCAGTTTGTTCTGCATTTTGCTCATGCTCTATATTTAGCCCTGTTAAAGTAGCGCAAACATGGTCATCCCATTCCCTGAAGACTGCCAATTCTAAAAGGGGAGAGAATATGGTTCACTGCATTTGTCAGTTAACAGATTAATAGCTTTAAAAAAAAACAACCTAAACATTTATAACAAGTCTGTAAGAAGCAGAATATGCTACATCCAGGACATACTTCTAAAGTATATTTAGGATAAACCTGAGATTACATTACTCTAAAAAGCACTTGTTCCTTTGTTTCAGAGTTTTAGAATCATGCCATCTGCCTCCAAAAATATAAGAAAATAATAATAAAAAAACTGAACAATTGTAGTGTAATACCTGGATACAGTGTATAATAGTATATCTTGTTTTATTATGTACACACAGACACACATACCTTTAGATTCATGTTTGATTTTGGCATATTCTTACCTGTAGAAGAAGCTCAGCATCACTCACTTTTTCTTGCTCTATGTACTGAAGGAAAAGGTTTGTAACAGGCTTATAAATTCCAAACTGATTTGCCAATCTTTCAGCCATGGCACTCACTGTAAAACAAATGCATAAGTAAATATGCATAAATATGGGGAAAATAAAATAAGGCTTATTAATATAAAAGAAATCATTGAAATTGGGAAAGAAAATGGGGTACAGGTCTGTAATTTTAATATTTTTAATAGCAGTTTATCAATTTTTGCTGTTTTTTAATTTACAGCATATGAATTGATTTACAACATAAAATGTTTAAACAATAAAATATGTTACAAATTAAAAAGTGGTGATTTCACCCTTTAACCTGAACTGATAATCAATTTAACTGCGCATTAAAAAACTTTATATTCAAATAGTTCCGTTTGCTTTTTGTCTATTGGCTGCCTTGAGTACTCTTCAGGTTGAAAGGCTGAGGCAAAAACAAAAGTAATGTATAAATGAACACCTATCATCAATAAAGAATTAAAACTACTGGCACCGCAATCCTACAGTATAGGATTATATATTTCAGACTGCCTCCTTCTGGGCAGAGAGAAAAGACTACAGGGGAGATCTCATCTCAGAATTCTATTTCCCAGCTATCATAGAAATCACTTGGGATGCTTCTCTAATGTCAAAACACCTCTTGCTGTCCGATCCTGCTCTAGGAAACATGCAGCCCAACATTTAGTAAATGTGATCACCTAGGTCAATGTTTTTCAAACTTGGCAACTCTAGGATGCATAGACTTCAACCCCCAGAATTCCCTAGCCCAGAAGTCCACACATCTTAAAAGTTGCCAAGTTTGAAATACATTCACCTAGGCTGTTTGTGGCAGGTAAAATTCCATTTTAAGTGATGCTACTTTTGAAATTAGCATGAAATGAGCTATATAAGGCTTAAAAACAACTGCCTGCTTCAAGAACTGACCAAATAGAAAAGATTTACAGAAGCAGCCAGATTTACAGATTTTCTGAAGTTTTTTGTAAGACGGTGATACCAGTGGACTTTTTTGCCACACTTACATTTTTCCAAAGCAGTTTCCTCTTTGTCTTCTAACAATTTTCTGAATACAAAGGATAGGTTTGCATCTTCAGTCAGTTGTCTAGAAATGAATTTCTCCTCAATGTATTCTGTGGCAGCATCGCAGTTATTGCTGGTGAAAGTAAAAAGCTGCATTAGCTAAGTTGCTAACATTAGAATTCATATGCCAATAAAGCAAGAGCATGAATGTTTTATTCTATTACTACATTAATATTACACAGAATAGCAATGTTAAAAGTATCTATCACTCCACTCATGCAGATACTGTTATAACACAAAGTGAAACACATTTGTGGCCCAGTGCATAACAACAGCACTAATGCCTTTTCCTTCAGAAATGAACTATAAGCTTTTCTACCATTGAATAACATTACTTTTTGGTAACAGAAAAAAACAACATGTAGGTTAGTTATGTTTGGAATAAGTGGAATTAAAATTTAAAAATATCCCAGAAAACAAAAGATACAGGAAAAAACAGCATGTTTACACTATTAAATACTTTCTTGAATTTTCCATAGTTACCTTTTTGGATGTAGACACAACTATATTAAATATGGTATGCTCATCAGTGTCTGTAACAACCAGGCTGATGCCAAAATGAAGATGTGTGTGTCATATCATTGCAGAAAGGATAGAACTCATGTCAAAATATCTGACACAAGTATATAGGCCTCATCATTTGCATCAAAATGAATATGTATCATTTGCAACTTCGAGTCCTTCCATGCCTACCCATGGATAGGTTTAACGGTTTTGTTCACATATTTTTACTTTCTAGTGTAACAGAAATGGCGACATATGACGAAACTACTGTAGTCGTAAGAAATAAACACAACTTATTGTTCCTTTGATTTTAAAGAGTTGTACACTTCAAAGTCTGTCTGCAGCAATATGTGGACATACTTAGGCAAATATCATACCTAAGATACTGGAAGACATGCGAAAGTTCATAGTTAACTGCTAATTTAAAAAGATACCTGATTCTAAATGCAGCAATATTTTCTCCCTACAGACAGCTGACATAATATCTGAATTGGTTGATAAAAATGGACTAGAGCAAATAGATAACTGTGCTATAAAATGGCAAAAGGTTTGTACTGATTGTTTGTTATCATGTTCTTCTACCTGATACAACCTTATATGTGTATTTTGGACCTTTCCTGATGTTAAACTGATGTTTAAAAGAAAAGTTTGAGTCTTCAAGCATTTCCAAAAGACTAGTTTTTTAAACTGATTTAATGAAAGATTTTGGATACTATTAAGAATTTGTAAAGCTTATTTCTCCTTAGAATGATGCTAATCATGTTCAGAAATAGAAAGCATGAACATGGAAATGAAACTGTTAAAATGGTTCTTTGATCTTTCTACTCAAATTTATCTATTTTTTCAAATATTTTGTCTTCATTAGGACTATCATCAATATGTCTGGGGTATACATATCTGTAATATAACATACTCTACCAAAGTACTGACTGTGAGAAAACAACCAAATTTATTTGAGAGGCTAGCACAAGAGTGAAATAAATAGGACAGGATTCAGCTAACTGGTATACTTTAAATGTCTTCAGTGCATAAAGAAGCAGAGACAAGAAGATTTTATGGATATAAGCCAACACTCAATATTAAATAAATACTATGAAACCATTCAATGAAGCCAGTATACTTCAGAAAACATACAGTTGATATTTATGTACTAATACTATAAAGAGAAGAGAGACAGTATAATTGGAATGTACTATGTTGGGAACTATGTTCCCAAATCTTCTATTATCTGAAAAGAATTTTTAAATATTCCATTAGTTAAATAAGTGCTTATTTATTTTAAGGTACTCATAATCTTTAGGCTAATCTTTTATTATTCTGCATTATCACAGGAATGCAAAGCAATTTTCACACACATGTAAAACTTACTGTTACAAACAGGTGTGCACTATGCTTGAATTACAGTATTAACAAGAGTTAGCTTACATCAATGTTTCATTCAAGTAGACAGAATTTTAAAAACATGTATGTTAGACATGAGAGTCAATTTAGTGTAGTAGTTAAGACGTCAGGCTAGAACCTAGGAGACCATGAGTTCTAGTCCTGCCTTAGGCATGAAGACAGTTGGGTGGCCTTGGGCCAGTCATTTTCACTCAGCCCTAGGAAGGATGTAATGGCAAATCACTTCTTAAAAAACTTGCCAAGAAAACTGCAAGGATTTGTCCAGGCAGTCTTCCAAGAATTGGACACAATTGTATTGCAAGTTCACTTATCCAATAATAATCTGCAGTTTTTGCATTTCATTAAATAGACTCCAACATTCATTGTTTCTAGGATAAGAAACTTCAATGTCAGCCAATTCAAATATTTAACTATTATGAAGAAAAGGTTATTGATAACAAGATCGCCATAAACCTGTTTCCCTACTAGTACAAAGAAGTGGTACCTATTATCGAGTTACTTACTTTTTGATACGAGCCAATGCAGTATTGTTGATGAAAAGCATTCTTGGGAATTTAACAGTCTCATGCAGGGGTCCTATTAATTTCTCAATTTCCTTTATACTCTCTTCATCTCCCTTCTGAGCGAGTGCCTGAACAAGCCGAGTAATTGCTAGCTGACTGGGTATCTGACCATTTTTAAGAAGTGTATTGAGGGAAGACATTGCTTCTATTGAATAGATTAAAAAACAGATGTTATTCAAAACAGTAGATCTTGACATTACATTGCATACTCATAAATCTAATTAATGAGAGAAAGAAAAATCTTACCAATTCTTTTGTTCAACCTACCATAGTCTAAAAAAATTATGTATATCTTGCGTGTAAGATTTTGAGGTCCACATTTCCAAGACTACTTCTTTATCTTTAATTAGTTAACAGCCACAGTGGGCCATCATGAATACCATTACTTCCTCGAGCACCATTTTTCTAGATTTGTTAAAACTGATTCATGGTCTAACAAATAATTTTTTTGTTTTTAGTTTTACCACGAAGATATCTTTAGAACTTGCACTACCATCTTGGTAGGGTTCAACAGTAAAAAATGGTGGGTTCACTGGTTAAATATGCAGTTGGCCCACAAATCAATAGTGCTCATCTATGATAAGTTTCAGTCCAACTTTTGATATTAGCTATTGAAAATGGCAACATGAAAAACAATATCATCACTTTATTATGTATTCTACCAAATTTTGATGATGAAAATCACCACTATATAATAAAACATCCTAATTTTTTTTTGCTTATTCCCAGGTATAGGTACTATAGCTAACAGTAACTGTAAAAAAAGTTAAAACTCTGCAACATTCCTTCCAAAATTCTTTGGGAAAAGGAGTATGGAACACATTTATAACTAATCAAAAGCTGCATTAGTATGTTACAATAATAGAGAAAATTTAGTGTGATATCTAAACAGGAAAGCAAAAACATTCCTAGAGAGCACTCCTAGAAGCACGAAGCCGAAAACATCAGGCTGAAGATGACGAATGAGACTTCGTCCAAACGTCGCCAAGACACTTCCAATTTGACGCGGAAGAAAACCCGAATAACCAAAGACCTACACATATATATATTATTAGCCATTGTCTCCTACTGCAAGATGAAGGCCTCTTCTGCATGTTTCCAACCAATATGGTCCTGAGCTTTCTTTTGCCCACAATTCTTGTTGATGTTGTCAATCCATTTTGTTTTATGTCTCTTTTGTGGATGCTTTTTATCAAGTGGGATCCATTCTATGATTACCTTGATCCACCTGCCATCTGTTCTTCTTGCTATGTGACCGGCCCATTTCCATTTCAATTCCTTTACTCTCTTGATTGTGTGTGTGTGTGTGTGTGTGTGTGTGTGTGTGTGTGTGTGTCCAGAATCTCAAGACTAATATTTTTTCCAATAAAAGTTTGATTTAATGGATCATTGGAGTTGGAATAAGGAGGAGCAGTTCCCATTTATATCACTGTCTATTAAATCTAACTGAAGTAATGTATCATTATATAACTGATATTTTTATGCTAGCCTATATCATTTCAGTATAGGCATAAATTATATAATTAGAGAAAAGATGTAAAAATTGTTTAGACTGCTTCAGATAAATATTTGGAGATGAAATCTTTTAAAAAAATTGTTGCATCTTAAACGCCCTAAATGGAGATCCAGAAAAATAAGTTTCACTATAAAAATGTGAATGTTTTCTTAATGTAAATTAATGACTATAATTTAGACATCTGATTTGTATGTATTATTGACCAAGGTCATAATTCTCCCTATTTTAGTCAAAACTGCTATGTATTTATTTTCCTGTTAAAAATTCTGATGCACTCAGTAAGTGCAACAAATACATACATATCCCATAATTCACCACCCTCAAAATTGTACAGAATATTTCTAAGGCCCACATGCCTTTTGTTGAACTTAGTTTATAATTTATTACAATCCCATGCAAGCAATAAAAACAATCAATATAAAACTAGCATATTGCACCACTACTGTATGAAATTATCTTAAGGCCAAGCACCTGCTGGGACAGTATTACTCTGGCTAGGTTTTGAAAAGTCTATAAATTAGAGGCCATCTATATCTCCAGAAGAGAATGCTCTATAAAATGGAGGCCGCTACAGAGAGGGCTGTTGCTGGACCCATGTCAGTAAATCCTCTGAGGATGGAGACCAGCAACAGGCTCTCTTTGGAGGAATGGAGTGGTCAGACTCAGTTTTAGGAAGGTGATGCCTGATATATTCTCTTTACTGCAGTATAAAGAGCTTTAGAGATAGTAACCGGCACTTTAATTTGGGCCTAGAAGCCAAATTTGAAACCAGTGCAGTGACTGCACAATTAGTGTTCTTTTTGCGTGATACAAATAATCCATCCAGTTTTGTGCCAATTGTAGCTACTACAATGTGGAGTCATACATTGTAGTAGGCCAACTGGGAACAATCAAGGCACGAATTACCTTTACTGGAGCATCCTTGCTCTAGGTAGATCATATCAGTACATCATATTAAGTATTTTTAGAATATAGAATCCATCCAATTTCAGTTCTTCAGTTTTTATCCTAGCTTCCCTGATCTACTCTAAATAATCAAAAATTGGCTAAATAAAGCACAGCACAGAGAAACAGAGATTAATGCACTCAGCACTGAGAAAATGATCTCAAGATTTGCAAGTGTTTCATTAGGTATTGTTGAGAGCAAGCCAGAAGGATATCCAGCAAGAGAAAGGGAAAAGTGAAGGGAAGCAGACACATCTGTAGAAATCAGAGGTCAAATAAAAGCAAAGAAGTTCGTCCAATAGCTTGAAGCAGGAAGTCCCTGCTTATCTATCAGCAATCTTTTACTGCATCCTTTAGTTGCTGTCCAAAAGGGAGCCAAAAAAAGAAATTATGGGAGAACAGCAAGATATCTTGCTGTGCTGTAGGAATTTTGCTTAAATATTGGTCTTAAGGAAAGATAGAGAGGAGAAGCTATTCTCTCAGTGACTTCTGAATACTTTGAGATTCAGGATATCATGTCTGGCATTATAGGGGTCATGGCAGCTGATTGATGGGCAATTATTTCTGTTGAAAGGATTCCCTGGGGATAATCACTTGGGAACCACATGGAGCTTAAGCAGAACATAAGTAGGGCCAAAGCAAAATATGAACAGGCCACCCACAGTTCTTCCTACATTTTTTCCATCTCCTAGTAATCTTTCTTCCTATGCTGTTTCAGACACCTTCACTTCTTCCCACATCATAGACCGCTAAAGGACAGGCAATTCTTATCAGAGAGCTGAACTTATACAGCTTAAAGAGGATTCTTTAATTAAGCCAATAATTGTATATTGTTATTGGCTATAAATTACCCAACCCCAACATATTTAATCTAAGATATATTCTTCAGAGAATTCATGAAATTAAATGATTTAGCAATAGTTCTCCTACCTTAAAGAAGGCCATTTGCTAAACTAGGATTAAAAATGAAATAAACTATGGAAAAGATGCATTTAAGCATATGATGAAAAACACAAAAGACATTTTCAGTGGCAACTATGGTATAAAAATGTAATTTGTGCAAGTTCAGTTTGTGATTCTAAGCCTGACTGGCCTTCTCGCTACGTGAAAACCAGTAGATTCTGAAGGCAGATGTTCAAGATGAACCTAAACTAGACTCAAATAAATGAATATAGAATAACAGTAAAATTGTTCACTACTGCATTCACAAGCATTTAAACTGTTTAGCCAATACTGCTGTTACCATGCAAAGTAAGTTTACAAAGAGTACAAAAGGACAATGTATGTTTTATTTCTGCTGGCATTGAGAACTATTAAAAGTAATCAATTAAATTTTTAAAAAATCAGTATTATAAACATTTAATGCACAGCCACGCATATTTAACACTCAATTTAACTCACTTGATATCTGGTGTTACCAACACAATGTGCAGGAAGAAACTGCTGGGAATTGTTTCAGATGCTCTAAGGTATGTTAATTTCCAAAGCAAAATGAATTGTGCTGTGAATTTTAACGCATTTGAAAGCCTGTACTTTTTCTCGTTCTGGAACACAAATTTTGCATGTCTGAAGAGCTGTGATTCATCTTAAGAAAACCCATCTTGTGTTAAATGGAATGGAAACTGGACTAAGTGGTCAAATGACAAGTACATTCATATTCAAGCTGTATTATAAATGCATGTACAGTAATTTACGTCTCTCAGCTACCACAAAAGGCGCTTGATAAGCAGGTAATTTGCTAAATGGACTCCTTTATCCAAGTATTCGAAGGGCGTTACAAGAAAAATCTGCAGAGGCATTAATGTGACGTAAAGGTCAAGCATTGTGACATACCTTTCAAATAATCCCGCCTAACTTGCGTTAAGATGAGGAGGCTGCTGGCAGCATCGTTCAGCACGAAGCCCTTGATGTGGTTCTCAGCGCTAAAAGAAGCAGACATTTAGAAAGGAATTACTGACATGCTTCTGATACGATAATAAATGGTTGAGCACCAAGGTGAAATTATAAAAACTACTGTTCGTATGTTAAAAATATTGCTGCAAAATATCGACCTGGAGACAGCTTTTGTGTTATCCTGTCAATGGTTATAGAAGGATAATTTTTTTGTGCATTCTGACAGATGACAAAGTTGGAAATGAGCAACAAAAGAAACAAAGTACAAGATTTTTTTAAACAATCGGTTCAGATTCTTGAATGCTGACATATTACATGACGAAAATAACTGCATGCCCACTATTGTTCTGCTGTATCCTAAGCGGGATACTTTGTTCTTCTTTTTAAAACAGTCACCATAATTATAAAATGTAAAACCATTCTTCCTGCAATAAAAAAATGAAACATTTATTTTCAGCACGGTATATTTTAAATACAAATCAAAGGGATATTATGAACCAGCTCTGTATAATTTGGTTGATTTAATTTTCAAATTTTTGTCATCTAGACATATGCAGGATTAAAAAAAATTATGCATTACTCTGCTGTCCTAAAACTAAACTGCATCATTCATTAATTCAGTATTTTAAAAGGCAAAAATAAAACAAAAATGAACAACTTCACTTACCAGAAACTGCAAGAAGAAATTAGCTTTACTAATATTTAAGTCCTTTTGAAAAAAAAATACTTTGAACATGCTGATCAGAAAACCTTTTTCTATTTTCATGTCCATGGCTTTAAATGGTCCCCACATAATTAAATATAGACTTTACTCTTAAAATTCCCCCAGAGAGAAGTAAATACAAGGCTGACATTTGTTGTATCAACAGTCAGATAAACCAGAGGGATCATCTTGTGAGAAAAAACAGAAGAGCCCACCTTTCTGAATTTATGAACTGAGCGGATTAGGAAGTAAATAGAATCATTGCTAAATTATTCTCCCCAATCTCAAGAAAATCCTCCGCTAAATTCATAATATGACCTTCCTCTCAGTCACTTTCAGCCTCTGGGCCCTAAGGATTTTCTGCTTAATCTCTGCCTAAGCCCTCATTGCTCTTTTTTTTTTTTTTCTTTTACCCCATCTGTCAAAACCTGTAAGTCAAAAACTCATGCACAGAACCGTAAATGACATATAAGAAAGGATTTACTTTCCCCAATCTTCCAATCTTTAGTGCAATTAAATAAGTGTTATGTTATTACGGACTTAATCCCTTATTTCAAAATTATTACATTTCTATTTTAGAACTATAGTTAAATTTCATCAAGATCTTTAGGCTGACCAAAATAATAATAAAACATTTTTCTATAAAGGCATTAACATTCAGTATTTCCAATTTATCTATCAGAAATTGATTTTTTTTTTTTAAAAAAAAATATCTACCTTACAGGTAAGAAAAAGAAAGTAATAACTTATTATTTCTTCCTTACTGTAAGCTAGGCAGAACTCCCCTTTCAAAATAACCTGATCTTGGAATTCTCCTTTCCCAATATACAATCTTATTGTATTTCACTTGGATTACCACATTTTTTTTATTTTAGTATTTTGTGTCTGCTGGTAATAGACTATGTAAAATGTATTGTGTTCTGATATATTGGTCTGCTTAAATTTTTCCCAAAAGTGTTAACCTTTGCCAATGTAATGAAAAGCAGTCCTAATGATTTATGCTTGCAATTTACCAAGCAATCCTGAAAATTCTTTGTTTTGACATCTAATGTATGTATATCCTATGAATCAAAATTAATGTAAAATGTAGCAAGGTGAGCAGGTTTTATATTAGACCCTCTCCTGTTACACAAGGCTGCCATTTGAATGAATCTCTGTATTTCTCTGTTCTTTATTTTCTGGATTAGTATCTATACTTTTGGATGCAATGGTAAAGTATGATTTAGCTGAACATTAGATATATACATCTATATTCTCTCTCTCTCTCTCTCTCTCTCTCTCTCTCTCTCTCTCTCTCTCTCTCTCTCTCTCTCTCTCTCTCTCATATCAGTGAAGTGAAGACCATGGATGGTTTTTATTTTGTTTTCTTGAAACAGGCTATTTTTCATAACCCATGCTGTTTTTGTTTTTACTTGCATGTTAAAATAATAAGAAGAGGAGAGAATATTAGGTATGTTCACCAACCTGAATTATTTATACAAATAATAAAGGTAGGATATAAAATGAATAAATAAATAAAATATAATAATAACAAAAATTAAACAGCTTTGTCAGATCTGAGACACAGTGATAAATTATGCTAAAGCAGAATTAGCTAAAGTACAAGAGAAAGATTCTAATTTTTTCCCATACATTTGGAAAGGACAACTGGAAAGGACTGTAAAGCTAAAGCATATGAATTTTGTGTTTGTTTACTAGGAACCATTTTATTCCTAGTTTGCAGTATGTCCAAGCATAGCCAAATACAGGTAAGATTTTAGGGTTAAATACTGAAGTTAAATTTTACTTTAGCTCTATCATTTTATTTTAAACAATTTCAGTATAATTTTAATTAGCTCACAATTTAAATCTTGCTTTAACTGTTTTCTGTTCATGTTCATTTTTCTTTCTAGCAGGCTATTTTTTTTGAAAAAGTTAACCAACCTGTTGGCAATCTTGTGTTTCTGTATATTAATTACTTAAGATAAATCTCTATTTTTTGAGCATACAAATATCTCAGGTTATTTTCTAGTAGCTATTTAATTCTATTATTGTTGTTTTTGTTATAATAATTTGAGTCTAATAAACTACCTTTCAACAGAGTCTTCTGATTTAAAACTTCTCTCTTGTTCTTGATTATAATGTAAGCTAAGTTTAAAGATAATTCATTTTTCTAACAGTTTTAATATTCACAGCTGATACCCACCACTATTTCTACAGTACAGTGGATCAGGTTACAGTTGGAGATCCTGGCCACACAGACAATCTTCTGTATGTAATCTCTCTTTCTCACTATTGATATAAAATCAATCCAGACACTAATAAGTTTATTTCAAGAAAGTTCTTTTAAGAGGTTCAAGCAATTGAAGAAATGTGCGGCATAGTTGCATATTCAGATCTCTACTCCACACTGGGGATTTTATGCATGAAGCAAAGCTGTCTGATGCACTAAACAACATTTATTCCTATTCATATGATTCTGTCAAGAGAACATTTGCTATATTTGTTGTCTGGTCTTGAGACCCCAGGGCCACCTACATATACGAAGTGTTTGGTGTTTTGATAATGTGCACATTTGTTAAATTGTTAAGCGTACCAAATGTGTGACTCAGTCATGATGGACTATTAACCAAGATGACTTGAGAATGTCAACTTTTTTGATTCAATGATGGAAAGTCTAGTACATTACATTGTCCTTAAACAACAGGCAAAGTATGAAATAATGTACATGAAAAATGACCCATAACTGATAAAGACAGATGCATACATAAAAAGACTTACACTTTTTTAACTTCCATTGCTTCTGAAAGAGAATCATGGCTGAGCAATGCTTTGATAAGATTGCTGTAACAACTGACATTAAGTACAACATCCTTTGCCATTAGAAAAAGCCTGTATGCCTCTGCAAAAGAATTTAAAAAACAATAAATGTGTCAGCGTTTATTGAAGTGGCACAGTAAAATGTTCATCTCTTCTTTTTAACAGCACATGAAACAAACCCGTTTCTCTGCTCTTCTTTCTGAGTTCAAAGCTACATTTAAGAGTTGTTTTAATGTCCAATAAAAATCTCATTTCTATTTAATTTTTAGCAACTTATATTTGTCTTCATACTAATAGGGGGGGGAGAGGAATTACTGCCACAAATGAAGAACAAGTTATGCCTTAGCCAGTCACAAAACAGCCCTTTTCAAAATCACTATCAAATCACTGCAATGCTACTCATTTAAAAATACTCTACATTCAATTTTAAGATAATTCCTGATTCTTGTGATAGTCAGAATGGTTAATATTTATCCCATAAATCTTTAGGAAATATTAGCAGTCTTTCTACTTTTCAGACATGAAATTATTTGCTTACAAGGTTTACACAGAAACATACCATTTATAAATATACCACAACAGCATTTATCTGACTGATTAATGGTTTTATTTCACACATTCACAATAACTGACAGTCAAAAGACATTACAAGAAGAGGAAGCTAAGGAGGAAAAGGGAAGTATACTTTTCAATCATTTACTTTTCTGAACAAGATTAAGCAGGTGTGAATGTCCCAACAAAAACATTAATTTGCTCTAAAAATAAACGTTACATATCTGAACCCCCCCCCACTGTTCAATAGTTTACTTTAGAAAGTCATTTTAATCATTAGAATACAGAATTACACATAAAAGTGCCCATATAAGCTTTGAATATCTAGTGGAATTCTGCTTATATTTGAAAATATATCCAGAAAACTGAATGAAGAATAGGTGAGACAGAACTTACACTACATGTACCAGCTAAATAGATGCACATCCTATATTATATTATTCTTAAAGGTAAAATAGGTATCATGAAATTCGATGAATACTGCAGTGTTCAATATTTTGCATTGAAACAAGTTTGTGTAATGATTTGAAATAGTTTTAGGTCAATATTTATTACTTTTTGTTCTTTGTTATGTTTACAACGATTTTGGTGTCTAGATTACTGTAGCTAAAGTGTTATGAATTGTGTGTTAATCCTAGGTTACTGCATTCAATGAAATGAAATACACCCCCCCACACACGATATACAGTTGTAGGACAGTACTACAAGATAAGTCTTGATAGCTTTACTTAAGAAAATGGTATTATTTGATCATCAGGAGTCGAGATTAACAAAAAAACATGAAGCCAACAAATTAAGGAATAACTGTTGCAGGGTAACTGGCATGTTTCCTGGAGTGTTTTACTTAATATCTCATCAGCAACAAAATAATTACTCTAGTATTTAAAAAAGCCTACTCAATTATACTGAGTAAGAGGCAATGGGGCTAATATGCCAATTTCACTCCACGCATTCCTCCTTCCAAAGATGGAACACTTTAGAGATTAGGAATAAATATATGTGACTAAACTATGTTAAATTGGCTGCAGGTATAGACAGGCCCTGGGACATTTCTTTCCCTCTTGATATTCATGGAAGGTAGCTGAAGGGTAGCTGGATGTTCAGTGAAGAAAATAATCTTTCATGATAAGACTAACACACTGCTTTCCTACAACAGAATTAAAACATTTGATAATGGAACAAACTTAAAACTGTTTGGGAGAGATTAACTTTTATTAAAGGAGCTTAACCATATAGGAACTATTTTTTCCAGCACCCTCTTACTGAATGTTTCTTTGGCTAAGATGGATGGGTTAAGTTGGTAATATTTAATAAAGGAGATCATGATTATGTGGCAATTCAATAAATAACTCCTAGTGCATACTCTAGTTTCATACAAGATTTCATCCACCTGGAAAGGGAAGAATATCCATTGGAGACAGAAGGAATGGATTCTTGCCCATGATACCAAATCTACATAGGTTGTCATACGATCCTAAAGACTGGCAAGTTTCATGAGTCAGTCTTTCAAATTCAGGTAACTAAGGCTAAGGCACCTCCTCTTTGCTGGATGGGGTAAAACAATGTTCATTCTTGCTGGAACTGCTGCAGCTTGTTCAGAAGTCTCTATTCCCCCAGCATGAATAGTAGGAACTAGAACTGTAAGAACTAAAGGAATGACAGAAGTAACTTGAAGTCCTCCTAAGCTTCCTTTCATAACTTTTGTTGGACAGGGATATGGCTTTTCTTTTCTTAAATCTCTAGGGCTTCTCCAAACAGTTTTCCATCCTTGAATGGGCCCAATATGAACACCAAAGCAGATAGAATGTTTGTACCAGTTCTTCAGCCATAACTGCCCTCCGGTGGCCATAGTAGGTGACACTCATCTAGCTGAAAATTCTAGACTATCTGCCCAGAAGGGATCCATCATGGCCAGTTAACTCATGTCCCTTCCAAATTCCTTAGAGACAATGAATTAATTGTTTTGTCTACAGGAAACAGGCTCCAGAAAAGACAGATATAGCAAGAGAAGCTAAAGCCTCACGATCACTACTCTAGAGTATTTCTATCCTGCTGTTCTCTTGTTTGGGAGTGGCATTTTCCCCATCTTAATATACTATCATTCCAATATAACAAGATACTGGTATCTTGTTAGATTTTACAACTAAAACAGTAACAAAGTTAGAATAGTAATAAAGTCATAAAAATTAGTACAGTAGTTTTAGTTAACATATATATGTAAATATTCTGGCACTAGAGATTTCAGTTTGTTTGTTCATAGAACATCATATGTGACTATACAGAAAAAGTTAATCATATCTTCAACAAGGGTTTAAGAAGCGAAAATTGATTTACCTTGGTGTTTACCATTTCTGCAAAATTGGTATATTTTTTCATTAACTTGATTTGTTTGCTGAGGAAATGATGACAAGCCAATTGATGTAGAATCATCATCGCTTTCATACCAATTCTTTAAAAGAAACAAATACGTGTCTTTATTTTTCTAAATAGATAATATCCACTTATTATCTAATTAAAAAGAGTTATTCTAATGTAGCTATTTCATCATAAAAGCACTGAATCTAATTTACCTGAGGTGCAGTAAATGGAATTTTCTGATTATTAACTTTAAAAATATGTCCTAGCAAATGCAAAGTTCTTGAACGGGGAACAATGTTTTCTTCCTGCATTTTAGTCCAAACAGCTTCAGCCTTTCCTAAATCATTATTTTTTTCTGAAAAGGAAACATTTTAAAAAGAAAAGAGAAAACAATTACACATATATACTGTTGATAAGTACATTTTAACATATTGTGAAAAAAACCCAAAGATTTCAAGTTCAAATATTTTACCAAAAAAATCCACTAAAACTAGTAAGCTAAAATTAAAAGTGTTTTTTTCCCCTTACTGATTCACATTTTATGAAACAATCATGGGAACACCACTGTTTATCAAGAAAAGATTTTATTTCAAAAACTTGTATCAAAAGTATTTATATTCACTTTGGAAATTTCACTGTTCATAACAATAAGTCAGATCATGTTGTATTAAGTGAAATTTCATTAATTTTATTTTCTGGTTTTCTTATTTGGAGATGCTATTTTGTTAAATTAATTTAAGCTCTTGGCTGGATCCAAAAGATCCTTCTATGAGAGGAAACAAAATAGCTGTTGTTGATGTTGTGTAAGTACTTAAGCAAAGTTTGACAAAGTGCCATAATTGATAAATTTGTTGTACTTCTTTTGTACTCACTCCTGCAAAGGGAGGTGCTCCTCTTCTAGGATCACAAAAGAAATGTGGTTGTTTTGTTTACTTTTTTTTATTCATACAACACTAAGTATATAAAATACCCGTCTTAAAATACGAGCATAAATCTTAAATACAGTTTGCAGAAGACAATGTTCTTGGGTCTATTTTCTTTCATTTCTATGACAAAGGATTATAATTAATTACCAAATATAAAGCACTAAGAAACACATTGTTTTATCTTCTAAGAAACAAAGCTGTTCTTTTCATTTGAATAGAGGAATTGGTTGTGCTTTTTATTTTTGCTGACTGGAGAAATTTTTCATAAAATTTATTTTCTTATATTTCTCCCTCACAGGCATATTGTCAGTATAAGGGAGGAGAGTCCTATTGGGAAGGCGAGAACAATGTCTTATTGATAAAAAATTAAGCTTTGAAGCCCAATGCTATGTTTCTTTATTTAAATTGAAATTTGGACTCCTTTTTTGCTTATTTTCTTCTTCTAAATAGTAAGCCAATAGTAAACCATCTAAAGCAGACCTATGGAGGAAGAACTGGGTTAATCTGCTGCAGCAAAAAAAGCAGAAAGTCCTTTGCATAATGCTTCCTTCCATTTTGTGTGAGGAATTTTCAAGGATAACTGATCTTTGTAAACAGGAGAGACTGGGCAATGAAAGAAAAGCTTTTAGCATTTATTAAGTTCTATTAGAAGCTTTTCCCATCTGACATTAAAATAATGCGTAAAGGTATCAATCTGGATCAGTACAACAGCAGACCTCCAAAGGTTCAAACTTTTTCCACCTCTCACCATTCCACAATTTGTTTGGAAAATTGTTTTTTAAAAATAAAATATAAATCTTTTCTGAGCCATTTTTAATGCCAAGCTGGGAGCCAATTACCGAACACCATGGGCTCTAGTCAATTTTCAAGTTCCCCAGTCAATTTGGTGATCCAAAACACAGCCTGCTCAAAATTTTCTGACTGGGGATGCACAAATCTGCCCATGCATGGAACAGCTGATTTTGAATGATCCATGCTTGAATATGTTTCAGATGTTTTGGTCCAGACACTGAATGAAATGTGGTTGTTTTGTTGCAGATAAAGCCTGAACATTGACTGTTTCATGAAGATTGGAAGAGGATGCAGGGAGGTAGGTGGCACACATCAAGGTGGCAGAAGCAGCCAAGGGAAAACAAAGAAAGAAGTGTGTGTATGGGGGGGGGGCGGTGGATATGCCACACTTCTAATGTGGAGGGGACAGGGGTTATATGTCCCAGCCTTGCCTTACATGTCCTGTCAAATCTTCTGGAATTTGTTTTGTCCAAACAGCCAAAATGTTCATGGTTTTGTTTCGGCTAAACTATAGCTAATCTAAAAAGGTTCAGCAGAACTTCTAAAAAAATGATTTGCTCTTGGTTTTACCTTTGTAATTACTCCTAGTTTTAACAGAATTTCCAATGTGAGGCTATACTGCTCCAACTTTGAATAGTAACATACACATTCTTAAAAGCATATGTATAAAAGCTGTAAAGCTATTTGACAGTACATCAAATACATATGAACTTCTGATTTTTTTCAAAATAATAATTTCAGCTACTTAACATGCCTGCCAAATTTAAATCTCCCTGAGTTGAATGTGCAGTCACCCTGTGCTATGAGGCTCTCAATTTTATAGCATTTTCCTCTAAAGCTTAACAAGTTGCCTACGTAATGGTAAGATTATGAAAAGCTTTGAGTTATTCCTTGGGAGAATGCAAGTGTATTTGGTTATCTTCTATTGAAAGCAATTATGCATATAGCAAAGAGGAACATTTTTTTTTAGCAGACAGCAAAACAAGACAGTTCAAAGTAAAGGGAGAAATTACAGAGACACTTCTTGAATTTCTGAAACATGGTTTAGTACTACAGAATGATGGGAAATGGCAACTTTCTTTAAAGAAACTCCTCAAGAGATAAATACCACCTATGCAGAAGAAAATAGGCGGTTTACAAAAACCTTCAATTATCATTCAACCAAAGTAAGCCAACTGTAGAATGTTTCCCTATTCAAGTTAATACTTTAGAACTGAAAGAAAGAAACCAACTGATAAATTGGAATGCAGCCCAAACACACTGAATATTTCACCCATGGACAAGCTGCTGAGCTGAATGCAAAAATGCCACCTAATTTTTCTTGTGGTGTCTTTTTAAAAATAGAATATATGCGCATTGGTCAGAAAGAAGGAAAAGTAGTATTATGCCAAGATCTTTAAACCAGATAGCCAACAGAATCTGCAAGGGGAGGAGGAGGAGGAGGAAACTGAAGGCCCAATGAAGGCCCTTAGTTGGAGGAAAATGGTTACAAATGTAAACAAGTATAAATGCAGACCTTTATGCTTGTGGCTAACCAGAATCCACAACCATGGTTGTCACCAGCCCATTTAGATAATATCTGGAAGAAAGTAGTTCAGATCCCAGCTTTCTTAAATTTTCTGAATCTCTTAAAAACCATGTATAAGGAGGGAAGATAACCAAAAGTATATTAGTGTTGTCTACCTCCATATCTGTTTTTGTCCTTGTCCTTGTGATGAAGCTAAACTAGACACAGAAGCCTCTTTTTATCTGAGCAATACAAAGAAGAGGCCTATCTCATATGTTTTCCATGCTGAAGGCCTCAAGTTGAACTTTAGTGTTTTCCAGTTAAGAACTGGTTTCTGAGATTTGCAACCTTTTAGAACAGGCAATACTGGATGGTATTATTTAGACTGGTCTGGTATATGGAAGTTCTATGCTTATAATTGCCTTGGTGATTTCTACATTTTATTTTTAATTAATTGATTATAAGGATACATATCTATTTTCTCATGCTACTTACACAGTTGCATTAGCTTTGGGGGGTATGCTTAGCAATTATATTCTTATGATAGATAAGTCTAGGCTACGAAACACTTGTTAGAATAAAATAAAACTGGTCACTTTACTTACGGTATAATAATAACAGAGAATAATACATCTTATCTCTATCACAATCAAATAGGTTTTGAGTCAGTTTTACCATGGCTTCCAAGCTCTCGCCCTATAAAATCAAAATAGAACACATATATTATAATATTCATATTTTTTCGGTTTGCATTGGACAGTTATACAACTTCCCATATGGTCTATATAGACAATGTGAAGAACTGATTAACAGAAAATAACACTGAATGAATCACATACTTTCAAAATATGGGCCAATGATTTAGTAATAATTTTCATAATCTATGAATTTTTAGAATACATGCAAACAAAAAGAACTATAAAATATTCAAAACATGCAGATATTTCAAAAGGCTTACATAGCTTCTGAACATCTTATTACATAAATATATATAATACAGCAATTTTCATATATTTGCATTAAGACTATTCATATATTTGCCCCTCAAATATTATCTTTTAGAATGAAATCACTTTCATTTGCCTTTTGGTCTAACATGCCAGCAACTGCTCCAATGTCTAAACACATATGTAGGTTTATCTTGGTTTATCAACCAAGGCAGATAGCACTTTTTAAAAATAGGTATAGCATAATGTTTATTTGAGTTCTTAAACCAATACAGTTCACACAACCTGTAGTGACCATTTTTCCCTCACTTCTACACATTGTGAAGTATCAGACATTACTAGCAAGAAAAAAGTACATCATTGGGCTTTTATGAAAGATATAAGAGGCATCACTTGTGGCTATTCCTGTAACCTATCACAAAAGAGAAGAATCAACCAGGGGCAAAGAATTTGAAGGAAGAAGCAACCTGAAAACCTAATCATGTAAACTCTCCAAAGGAATAAAGGGAGATAGCATGCTCCTCTTTGCCTAGGGTTTTGTAGCAGGGGTAGTAATAGGTCATTAACCTATGAACTAGCAAGATTTTGCAAAAATGGAAAGAGAGAGTGATCAGAGCAGCTCTTATGTTCTGAAGGATTGTTCATTGGGTTTTGAAGGATGAAAGATAATCTCTTGATAGCAAGGGCTTCTAATTACTCAGCAAGTATTAGTGAATCACTGCTTCCTGAAAAAATGAGTAACAATTGCAAGAGGATTTATTCTAAGGTTATTCCAGCCAATTTCCAGATTCGAGGTTCTACGAATGAGGTAACAGTTTTTCTGGGGAGTTTAAGTGATAGTCTCAGAACATTTTCTCTAAGGCAAGAATTTGTACTTTGTTAAAGTGAAAGCCTAACAGGGCAGCAAAAAGAATACAAGTTCTATTATCAATGGTTCCCTAAAAAACAAAACAAAAAAAGCCAGTTTGATGTAATGGTCCAGGCATCATGCTAGAAATTGGGAGACAGTGAGTTCTAGTCCCACTTTAGGCACAAAGCCTGCTGGATGATCTTACACTAGTCACTTTTTTTCAACTATCAGAACGAGAAAATGCAAACCACTTCTGGAAAATCTTGCCAAGAAAACTGTAGGGACTTGTCCATATAGTCTCTGAGAATCGAACACGATAGAATAGAAGAGGAAAAAAAATCGAAAAAAATCAAACAAATGAAAATGATTAGAGCAAATCTATAATTGTGACTTGCAATGCTGTAGCATGTTTATCTCCCTGCCTGAAAATAACCAGATGAATATTTGAGAAATATTGAAGGGAAAAAAAGGAGCTTTGGCTAACAAGAATGCAAATTTTTGAGTTCACAGAAAAGAAGCTCTTGTAACAAAAACTAACTATGACGTAATTCTCTATCAATAACACAAGTCTAACTGGAAGATGTGCAGTAGAAGAGAGTAACAATTATTGGGAAAAAATCCAGAAGATATTAAGCACTTTGTTGTTGTTGTTAATTGCGAAGTCGTGTCCGACCCATCGCGACCCCATGGACAACGTTCCTCCAGGTCTTCCTGTCCTCTACCATCTTCTGGAGTCCATTTAAGTTCACACCTACTGCTTCAATGACGCCATCCAGCCATCTCATTCTCTGTCGTCCCATTCTTCTATTGCCCTCAATCGTTCCCAGCATTAGGCTCTTCTCCAGTGAGTCCTTCCTTCTCATTAGGTGGCCAAAGTATTTGAGTTTCAACTTCAGGATCTGGCCTTCTAAAGAGCAGTCGGGGTTGATCTCTTCTAGGACTGACCGGTTTGAACGCCTTGCAGTCCAAGGGACTCGCAGGAGTCTTCTCCAGCACCATAGTTCAAAGGCCTCAATTCTTTGGCGCTCAGCCTTTCTTATGGTCCAACTTTCACAGCCATACATTGCAACTGGGAAAACCATGGCCTGGACTATACGCACTTTTGTTGGCAGGGTGATGTCTCTGCTTTTTAGTATGCTGTCTAGATTTGCCATAGCTTTCCTCCCCAGGAGCAAGCGTCTTTTAATTTCTTGGCTGCAGTCCCCATCTGAGGTGATCTTGGAGCCCAGAAAAATAAAATCTGTCACTACCGCCATTTCTTCCCCATCTATTTGCCAAGAATTGAGAGGGCCGGATGCCATGATTTTGGTTTTCTTAATGTTGAGTTTCAAGCCAACTTTTGCACTCTCCTTCTTCACCCGCATCAAGAGGCTCTTTAGTTCCTCTTCACTTTCTGCCATTAGAGTGGTATCATCTGCATATCTTAGGTTGTTGATATTTCTCCCGGCAATCTTAATTCCAACTTTTGATTCATCTAGCCCTGCCTTTCTCATGATGTACTCTGCATATAAGTTAAATAGGCAGGGCGACAGTATACAGCCTTGCCGGACTCCTTTTCCAATTTTGAACCAATCAGTGGTTCCGTGTCCAGTTCTCACTGTTGCTTCTTGACCCGCATATAGGTTTCTCAAGAGACAAATGAGATGGTCTGGTACTCCCATCTCTTTAAGAACTTGCCACAATTTGTTGTGATCCACACAATCAAAGGCTTTTGCATAGTCAATGAAGCAGAAGTAGATGTTTTTCTGGAACTCCCTAGCTTTCTCCATGATCCAGCGTATGTTGGCAATTTGATCTCTAGTTCCTCTGCCTCTTCGAAATCCTGCCTGTACTTCTGGTAGTTCTCGATCCACATACTGCTGGAGTCTAGCTTGTAGGATTTTAAGCATAACTTTACTAGCATGTGAAATGAGTGCAATGGTGCGATAGTTTGAACATTCTTTGGCATTGCCTTTCTTTGGAATTGGAATGTAAACTGACCTTTTCCAATCCTGTGGCCACTGTTGAGTTTTCCAAATTTGCTGGCAAATTGAGTGTAGCACTTTTACTGCATCGTCTTTTAAGATTTTGAATAGCTCAGCTGGAATACTGTCACCTCCACTAGCTTTGTTGTTGCTCAGATTTTCTAAGGCCCATTTCACTTCACATTCTAGGATGTCTGGTTCGAGGTCAGTGACCATCTCATTGTGGTTATCTGGGATGTTAAGCTCATTCTTGTATAGTTCTTCTGTGTAGTTTTGCCATCTCTTCTTAATCTCTTCTGCCTCTGTTAGGTCCCTGCCATTTTGGTCCTTTATCATGCCCATCTTTGCATGAAACGTTCCCTTCATATCTCCAATTTTCTTGAAGAGATCTCTGGTCCTCCCTATTCTGTTGTTTTCTTCTATTTCTTTGCACTGTTCATTTAAGAAGGCATTCTTATCTCTTCTAGCTACTCTCTGGAATTCTGCATTCAATTGGGTGTATCTTTCTCTTTCTCCTTTGCCTTTCGCTTCCCTTCTTTCCTCAGCTATTTGCAAAGCTTCCTCAGACAGCCATTTTGCTTTCTTGCATTTCTTTTTCTTTGGGATGGTTTTAGTTGCTACCTCTTGTACAATGTTGCGAACTTCCATCCATAGTTCTTCAGGCACTCTGTCTATCAGATCTAATTCCTTAAATCTATTTGTCACCTCTACTGTATATTCATCAGGAATATGATTTAGTTCATACCTGAGTGGCCTAGTGCTTTTCCCTACTTTTTTCAATTTAAGCCTAAATTTTGCAACGAGAAGCTCATGATCTGAGCCACAGTCAGCTCCTGGTCTTGTTTTTACTGACTGTATAGAGCTTCTCCATCTTTGGCTGCAGAGCACATAGTCAATCTGATTTCTATATTGACCGTCTGGTGATGTCCATGTGTAGAGCCGTCTCTTGGGTTGTTGGAAAAGAGTGTTTGTTATAACCATCGTATTCTCTTGACAAAATTCTATCAGCCTGTGCCCTGCTTCATTTTGTACTCCAAGGCCAAACTTGTCTGTTATTCCGGTTATCTTTTGGCTTCCTACCTTAGCATTCCAATCCCCCATGATAAGGACATCATTTTTTGGTGTTAATTCTATAAGGTGCTGTAGGGCTTCATAGAACCGGTCCATTTCATCCTCTTCAGCACCAGTGGTTGGGGCATAGATTTGGACTACTGTGATATTGAATGGTTTGCCTTGGATTCGAATTGAGATCATTCTGTCATTTTGGGGATTGTATCCCAGTATTGCTTTTCCTATTCGTTTATTGACTATGAAGGCTACTCCATTTCTTCTGAGGGATTCTTGCCCACAGTAGTATACCTGATGGTCATCTGAGTTAAATTCACCCATTCCTGTCCATTTTAGTTCGCTGATTCCTAAGATGTCGATGTTCAGTCTTGTCATCTCTTTTTTGACTACGTCTAGCTTGCCTTGATTCATGGATCTTACATTCCAGGTTCCTATGGAGAAAAAATCTTTACAGCATCGGACTTTCCTTTCACCACAGATATATCCACAGCTGAGCGTCCTTTTGGCTTTGGCCCAGTCGCTTCATTCTTTCTGGCGCTACTAGTACTAGCCCTCTGCTCTTCCCCAGTAGCATATTGGACACCTTCCGACCTGAGGGGCTCATCTTCCAGCGTCATATCTTTTTGCCTTTTAGTTCTGTTCATGGGGTTTTCATGGCAAAGATACTGGAGTGGTTTGCCATTTCCTTCTCCAGTGGATCACATTTTGTCAGAACTCTCTGCTATGACCTGTCTGTCTTGGGTGGCCCTGCACGGCATAGCTTATAGCTTCATTGAGTTACGCGAGCCCCTTTGCCACGACAAGGCAGTAATCCATAAAGGGGTATTAAGCACTACTGGAATTCATAAATAGGTTTTCAAATCTTACAGGTGAATAATGTTCTGAGTGTTCAAAAGAAGAAAAAAACAATGCATAAAAGAACAAGATGGCAGAACCTTAAATGGCACAATGGATGCAACCCGAAGACAAAGAGGAAAGTCATGGCAGTTGGTGATTAACTACTGCAAGGAACTGAAATAAGCATATACCGACAGGACTCACTGGGTCTCGAAGTGTGCTGACTGCTAGAAGCAAGAATCAGGGATATGACAGAAAAATAACAGTGTCTTATAATGTTCACTGATAATGTTATCCTTATTAATCATATTGGAACAAATGATGCTGCCTAAGGATGTAATAATAATAATTTAATAATTTTGGAAGAAAGTTCAAGATATAGAGAATCCTGCAAGTATTTGATGAGTACTCAATGACACCATGATTTATAAACTAGGTAAATGTGAGCTGGACTGCATGACAATTCAGTGGATATATAGCAGTGTTTCTCAACCTTGACAATTTTAAGGCATGTGGACTTCAACTCCCAGAATTCCACAGCCAGCAATATTGGCTGTGGAATTCTGGGAGTTGAAGTCCATATGCCTTAAAATTGTCAAGGTTGAGAAATACTGATATATAGGGAGTTTTCACATTCATTTTATTCCAACAAATACTCAGGCTCCATACTCCATTACATTCATAATCGAGGAGTACCTGTACAAAAAAATCCTTAGTTTAAGTTACAGCAAGGGAGATGCTATCAGAAAAACATTTCTAATATTAACAGCAATTCCATAGGGCAGTGGTTCTCAACCTGTGGGTCGGGACCCCATTTGGGGTCGAATGACCATTTCAGGGGGGTCGCCAAACAACGCAGTCTGCCATTTTTTTCCCTTTTTCCTTAGCTGTGCTACTCCATTTTATTCTATTGGCTTTTGAAAGCCAATAGAATAGACTCTCTTGAATAGAGTCTAATTCTATTGGCTTTCAAAAGCCAATAGAATAGACTCTCTTGAATAGAGTCTAATTCTATTGGCTTTCAAAAGCCAATAGGACTTGTCCAGGCTGTCTCTGCCCTGCTGAGCCCGCCAAAAGTCCCATTCTGCAAACGGTGCTGCACCAGTTGAGTAGTCCTCGACTTACGACCGGTTGAGTAGTCCTCAACCGGTTGGGGGTCACGGCATTAAAAAGGTTGAGAACCACTGCCATAGGGAAACTCCCTTTCTCTAGATATTTTCAAGACAAACCCAAATGCCTTTCTATAGGATTCTTGCACTCAGCAGGAAATTAGACACGCTGGTCTAAATTTCCCTCTCCAATTTCATTATTCTGAAATAGCTATTTTTTGACCAGGAAATAGTCACAATTCATGTAAAGGGTAAGAAGAATGAGGGGAAAATAATAGTGCCTTAAACATCATCTATATCTATAACAATGTCTCTCAATCCTGGCAACTTTAAGACATATGGACTTCAACTCCCAGAATTCTCCACAGCTTGAGGTCCACACATTTTAAGGTTGCCAAGATTGAGAAGCACTGATCTAAAGGATAAGAAATCAAGAATAACTAATAACAGCAATTACAATACTGCCATCTGGAAACTGGATTCAGTGATCCCTGCAGAAAGTAATCTATTTGTTCTTGAATTTGAATGATTTGATAGTAATATGATGAAATTCTACTGAATCAATAATATACACAAACCAAAATTAATAATATACATACATTATTATTTGCAATACATCTGTTTGCAAACCATTCCAATCTTTCTGGTTTTGCTCTTAAGCCGGGTGTCTGTAAAAGAAGATTTCAAAATCAGTAAGTACTTGTTTTCTAAGGATAACTTCCTCAAAACAAATGATTAATATGAAATTTGTAATTTGGTTTCTTGAAAGGCCAATTGAACCCCCCACTGGGCATTATAATAAAAAATCCTTACTTATTCTAAAATAACAAAAACAAATTTTATTTTTAGAATAAAATTTATGGTATTGATACTTGTGCTTTAAACTGACATATCAAGGTAGAAGATACATATAAATAGTATATTTTCAAGCACTTATTCCTTGAAACATTCTGTCTCCAACTTTCAATATTACTTATGCTCCAAATGCCAATTATCTATATAGCAAATCCTTTTCTCTTAAGAAATTACTCTGCACCAATCACTGCCAAGGACCAATGAATTATACTATGGATGTTACTGCATTTCATTTTGAAATAGAGAAGTGTTTTCACATATACCGTATTCTAAATTATTAAAAAAGCATCTAGGTCAGATTAACTAAATCTCTTGGACTGCCACAGTAGTCTGTATTGGCAGTTTATCTCTAACCTACTACACTTTCAAAAATAAATTTAACATTCCAATTATGACATTGACCTATACTTTATTATAAATTGTAGATAACTATGTATTGCATTTTAATAAATTTTGTCTTTTTAAAGTTGTTAATCACCCCAACAGAAATTATAAAGCGAAATATAATTTTATAGCTTTCCCGTCTCACCTCTAATTTTAATTTTTAATTATTTGTTGCAATTTTTTAGACATTTACTTTCTAATGGGTCAAAAGTATGTTTTTCTATATTATGTCATTTTCTTCTCTGGTACTGTGTTAATCTCTCCCAATCTACCTATAGATGTTATATAATTATTAAGGGAGCATCTGTTTTATTGCTGTTATATACTTAATGTATGTAAGAGAAATTGACAAAAAGAGAAAGTAAGCATTCTATTTATTTTATTGAAAGAGCAACATGTTCACTGACATTTCATTATTTTATTTATTTATTCATTGTATTTATATGCCTGCCCATTTAACAAAAAAGTAATGACACACTATAACTTGAGGGGAATGGAACCGAAATCTTCTTTTCCCAAGCAAGCTGAAAACTATGTGCCAGCCAAAGTACCTTCTGACAAACCTGTCATAAAAACATGTTGGCACACTATATGATTCTGAGGACTCTTCCAGGGGAAGGCGGTCAAAAGATATAAAGGTTTAGTTATTTTTTTGGAGAGAGTGGTAACATTCTACGTATCTGATAAAATGGGCTTGTTTAAACTATATAAATAAGTTTACATAAAACTCTGTTATTTTAGGTCACCAACTGCATGAACCAGATAATTCATTCTCTGCTGTTCAGCCTTGCAAGGATCAAAATACAGAAGTATTTCCCATTATTAATAAATGATTACCAATCCCTTATCCAGACTTTAAGTACATATTTTAATGTCTTCATGGTTTAATATACAGGTACTCCTTGACTTTCAACAATTTGTTTAGTGACTGTTCAAAGTTACAACGGCACTAAAAAAAGTGACTTATGATCATGTTTCACATTTATAATTGCACTATTCCCACAGTCATGTGATCAAAATTTGAATTCTTGACAACTGGTTCACATTTATGACATTGGCAATGTCATGAGGTAATGTGATCACTTATTCTGACAAGCGAAGTCAATGGGGAAGCCAGATTCACTTAACAATCTTGTTACTAACTTAGCAACTGCAGTGATTCAGTTAACAACTATAGCAAGAAAGGTTGCAAAATGGGGCAAAACTCACTTAACAAATGTCTTGTTTAACAACAGAAATTTTGGGCTCAGTTGTGGTCGTAAGTCAAGGACTACCTGTATATGCGGATATATCAAAAACATATTTCTATTTCTCCCTCTTCTATACACATGAAGTCAATTATCATGCTGAAATCTAGCCCTGTACAGGCACTGGTTCCAACCATGCTGCCATCTGCATATATTTATCCATCCACATCAATAATCTGAGGAGTGAAATTTCTTTTGAACTTCTTTATTTTACAAATGAAATAACACTATTTGCTTGCTTAGAGTGTATTTAGAGCTTACAACTTTAAAAACAATATTTTTTTTAAAAAAAGGTAAGTTACAGTATGGGAAAAAGTTTCCTCTCCAATGCACTTTAAATTTGGAGCCCAGGCTTCCTTACATCACTCCTAGTTATCAGTAAAAAGTAAACCAGAATTGGGTTATCCGACAATAAATAATCTTGCAAAGGAATAGTACTGAAAGTGAAAATAAGCACAGTATAACATAATAAAACAGCAAGAAATAAATCTCAAGAAATCTTTTACATTTTTTGATCAAATCCTTAAGAATTCCCCAAAACATATAAGAGAATGAGATGAAAAATATGAATGAATAAATACTTTGATATGCTCTTATAAATAATGCCATGAGTTTTGAGAAAAATTGTTATGTAACTTAAATGTTCTCTACGGCACATGAATATACTCAATAATATCAGTTTAACGTATATGTACTTAAGACTCCACATCCTTCTAGCTTGCTGCTGAGAGTAAAGTAAATAGTTAAATCTGGCATTCTCTATCAAGTTGGCCTGGTCTCAAATCTCTGACTCTAAAACTTGGTCTTTCTAGTCTCACTCTTCCAATTCTTCAAATATTCTTTGTGGTAGGTGGATTCTCAGTGATGATGTCACCCTTCTTTAGCACAGTTCTCTGGCTCATGTGCTGCTTCAGGAGACTTAAAAGTTCCAGTTAAATTAATATTTCTAATGTAGATCAAAACTATTAAATCATTTGCAACCTTCTGTCAGTTTTCCCATTGACACTGCTTATCAGAAGTCACAGTATAGATTGCAAGTGTAAGTGCAGGATGCTGCAACCCTCATAATTATGAGCTGATAGCCAAGAGCCCAAATCATGATCACATGACTGCAGCACACTCTGATGATCACAGCTATAAGGACTGATTACAAGTTTCCTGGTTCAGGACTTTCATAAGTTAAGTCACTGCACAAATAGTTATTAAGTGATGACTACCTGAATGCATTCTACTTAGCATAAATAAGCTAAACTTGGAAGATTCTCACTCTCTCTGTGTATGTGTGTGTGTAAAGTAAATGAATTATAAACAGAAGGCTGAATAAAATTAAAATAAATAAATACTACAGTATTTATTAAAATGAAAGGGGGGAAAGCATAAACACACTAAGGCAGACATGTCAAACTTGCGACGTCACATGACGTCGTGCAACTATCGTAGCTTTTCCGCCATTGCCTGCAATCGGGTGGGCATGGTTTCCTGATGACACGTCCGGCCCCAGTTTGACACCCCTGCACTAAGGGCATGCACTTCTTATATAGGCCACAAAACAAATATATCAGATTTAGACATATGAAGAACAGGGCACCCAAGTGTTAATGATACCAACAAGCATTTATCAAACAGGAGGAGGAAATGGTCTTCTCTAAGAAGCAGTAGGTCTCTCAGTTCTAATACTCAGTATGACACTGAGGTCAGCCAGATTCATTCAAAAAGCTTCCAAGTAAAATAGGATATGAGGGCAAGTATATGTTTTCATAGCTGCTTCTTAGCAACTGTTAATCAAGATAATATATAACCATCAAGATTAGAGAAGTAAATTTTGGGGAAATTTCTAAACCCAGAAAAAATATTCTTTCATTTTGTCCCTATCATAAATTGAGAGGAGGGAAATACCTTACCTATCTTAAAAGATGATTAATTTTTCATCCATCCTTTAATTTGTAACTTTTTTGACAATTTAAAACTAAACTTGTCAATCAGATAGTGTAGCTGAGTAAAATTAACATTAGATAAATTCATGTGTTCTTTCTGCACAATTATTTACAAACCACATTATAATTAAAAATATTCCTTGGAGGCTTTTCCCCGTTTGAAACAAAGCTAAATTTAACATTTTCCAAAGATCATTGTCTCACCTTTCTTCTCACTAATGTGTAAATAGTAAATGAATATTGAGTTGGGGGCAGTGGTGGGATTCAAATATGTAAACAACTGGTTCTCTGTGTGGATGCTGCTTCAGGAAGTCCATTCTGGGCCTGGGCAACAAAAAATTAGCTACAGGTTCTGCCGAAGTGATGCGAACTGGCTGAATCCCACCACTGGTTAGGAGCAAGGAGAAATGCAACTGACTTAGCCCATTTCAATCAGCAAAATTTCAATCAAAACTAGATAAATATACTAGTCCTACATAGATCATGCCACCTATTGTGAGGGTTGTTTGATTTCCAAGGACTGGACATAACATAGCATAATAGCATTACGAAAGTGTTCCCAATATACACTTTCCCCAATAGGATATTGCTCTGGGTCACCTCCATCCTTCTAGGACTTACAAAGGGTTGTCGCCACCTAAACATGTCTAATACTTAAGATTCTTTTATTCTCAGTCTTTTAATACTCAATTCAAATGAAAATCTCAAAAGTCTATAAAGTAGCATAAAACCTTTGTTTTGTTTTTCAAAAGTTCTTGTGCTAATTAGGATGAGGTGCTATTTCAGTGTGATTGCTCCCTCTTTGATTGCTACAGAGGTTGCAAGCAAAGCTCTAAGCAGAACAGGGATATGCTGTTCACTACAGTTTATAGTTTTAGCAGTCGAATGATAGTCCTCTTGCCTGCCTATCACAACAGCCACTATCCAGATGTCACCTCTGTGTGTGTGCCTTGGCTCAGGGGTATCCAACCTTGGCAACTTAGGACTAGGCCATGCTGGCTAGGGAATTCTGGGAGTTGAAGTCCATAAGTTTTTTTTTTATTGAAAATTTTTAAGTTTTACAAAACAATTCCCTTCCCCGAACCCTCCCAACCCTCCCCTACCCTCCCCCGACCTTCCCAGAGCTGAATACAGGCTTAATTTAAAAAAATTTTAAAAAAATCTTAAGACACATATAAACCATAAGCAAATCTAAATACATTAATTAAACAAATTATAAAATAGTTAACAACAATATATATATATAAAAAAAATACCAGAAGGAAAAAAGAAACAGAAAAAGAAATCAAATAAAAAATAAAATAAAAAGAAAATTAAAAAGAAATATCTATAAAATATCTTAAATTTTAAATATAAGTTATTCAAAAACTAAGTAGTATTTTTTTATATCCAACTTATATTGTATGAAATCTATCCATTTTTTCCATACCAAAAAATACCTCTCTTGCAATTGATCTTTCAAAAAAGCCGAAATCTTTGCCATTTCCGCCAGATAAACTTTAAGAAACCACTCTTGCAAAGTAGGCAAAGATTCCTTCTTCCAACATTGCCCTACTAACAACCTTGCCGCTGTGATTAAATTTAACATCAATATAGTCTCTTTACTATCACAATCAGAAACAATACCTAACAAAAACAATTGTGGGGTAAATTTTACCCTTCTTCTGAAAATTCTTTGAATATTCCACCATATCTTAATCCAAAAAGCTTTTATATTTTTACATGACCACCAGATATGATAATAAGTAGCATCCAAACATCCACATCTCCAACATTTAGGCTACAAGTCAGGATACATACGAGACATTTTTTGTGGATCAAGGTGCCATCTATAAAACATTTTATAAAAATTTTCACTTAAATTTTGGGCTTGTGTAAATTTAACATTCCTCAGAAGTCCATAAGTTTTAAAGTTGCCAATATTGAACAATTGCCTTTATTTATCACATTTCTTCCTATACCCCTTTTCTCACACTTACTATTTGCTTTTGTAAGCTGAGGGCCCTGGTGGGGTAGGCTGAGGCTATCTCTGGACGTTTGCATGTGCTTGAAAATACCAGGGGTTGGCTCAATTATCAAAGGGATCTACAATATTGGCTTGGAAGCTTCTGGATAAAGTTGTGAGTGAATACATGAAGGAAGTGGGAAACATTTCTGCCTGCCTATACCTACTTTTTCCAAGTGGAGACAGGAACCGCAAACTCACTCCCTCATACCTTCCACTCTCTATAAGCTGCTTATTATAGTAGGAGAAAAAGAGGTACTAAATGAAAGATCAAGCTATAGCAGACACTGCTATTTGGCTGATTAATTCTGAGACAAGCATTACAAATAAATCTAAGTATAGTCTGCAGCAAATTAAATTCCAGTGCTTTAAAGAACAAAGAATGTGTTAGAAAAGAGGATTAGCAACTTTACACCCAGGAATGCTGGTTTAATTTGTTTCACAATGTAAGATTTATATGCAAATATTACGTGGATATTTAATAGGAAATTTGACAAAGTAAAAAAAACACAATTTGAATATATAGGAGATTATTTCATTTTTAAACATAATTATACATATTTTAAAAAGCTGCCCAAGGTCTCCCTTGGCTTCCTACCGCTGGTATGTGATTAGATTTGAGCTCTACTTAGTATTAATTATAACACAACTAATTAGTGGCTAAAAAGTTTAAATATATTCCAATTAACATTCTAAATAGCTGTAAGAGATTAGGGTACTTTAGATATACTCTCACCTCAATGATCTTCTTGGCTTCTTTGTATTTGCCAGTTGCAAGAAAAGCAAAGAAGAGATCAAACATCATTCCCATCTGTTTTTTCTCTTCGGTGAAAAAGTCGAAAACTGTAACATTTGTTTAAATAACTCATTAGGCTAACCAATAACAAGGAACATTAAAGAGCACAGTAAGTTATATGGTCACTTGTAATTTTTTATTCAATACCATTTACAAATCTCTTATATTTGTGAAATAAAGCACAATGAACGCTAGAAAAGCACAAATTTAAGTCATGACTAAATGGTCACCAACCAATAAAATTATCTATATCAATTATTTTTACAATAAAAAGCTATGTAAAATGTAGATATTAGAGCAGCTATGAGAACATGTTTAAAAATACAATGTGTCCTATTATTATAGAATATTATTTGAACATCCTTATTTGAACAAACATTCCCAACAGTTTATTTGGTAAAAAAAGTTGCACCCTGAAACAACAGGAGAAAACAGAAATGCTTAATAGAAGTGACTAACCTTTCTTCACTGTTTCAGTGTCTCCCTTCTCTATTAATCCACATAAGATGTCATGAAGTTTAGGCAGCCCACCGTACTTCCTATAACAGTCAAATAACACTTCCACGGCTGTTAATAAGTCATTCCTTAAAGGAAATCCAGAAAAAGATTTTAGCAGGAAGAAAACACAAAACACCTTAATTACAGCTAATTGTTGTAGAAGATAATTATACAGAAAATGTTGAATTGGATTGAAAATTCAGCACATCGTATTTATGAAACAAGACTGTTACATAACTTCAGAAGCAAAGTTTTTGAAAGAAAACTATTCATTTAAGCACTTCCCGTGAATTATTGTTTTTAAAAGGTTGGTAAAAGTTTGTAAAGATTGATGCAAATTTAATTATTAATTATGTAGGCAACATAATGATTTTACTCCAGACCAGATGAAATTGTAAATAACCTGGCTTGTTGGATCTTTACTTTATCCCCTTTTACTGAGGCCTGTTTACAGAACATCTTCCGGCACCCGACAGAGTCATTTGAATTATTGTCATTTGGGGTGAAGACTAAATTACAGGTTAATTTCAAAACTGCAAGAGGATGATACAAACTAGATTACTGTCATACAAAAGAAATGCTATGGTAGCTACCACATATGGATATAAAGCTTAATATAATCAATGTTTTCTTCTGCTCTGAATAAAAGTTCAGTTAACATACATAGAAACAGCTTGCAAACTCTTCCCCATGATTTTCTTTAGGGTACAAATTTATATGCTCAAGTTTTTTCTATTTATTTCAGCTTCTGACAAGTGACTCTGGAAAGACCAATAGTATTCATCTCAGCTGCTTTCCCACAATATTAAATTTGTTGTTTATATCAAAGTTATTAATAAACGAATAATAGGAATGCCAACCAATGAGATACATTACTAGTGTACACAGGATTCAAATATATAGTTCTGAAGATAACGAGCCTGTGTTTGTAAAATAAGGTAAAAGGGTTAAAAGTTATACTTAGGAGTAAAGGAAATGTACGCACCTATAAAGGTTACATTTCTAAACTGTCATCTTGACCTAACATCTGGAGAGTACTAGAACAACATCTTAATATTCAATTTCAAGATTGCCAAATGAGAGTTCTCCAACCACACTTACAAAATTAATCACACCTAAAGCAGTAAGTTCTGGGATTAAAATGCTATGCATGCTAAGAAACTTTCTTACCCACCACTGTCCAGATTTCTCCAAGCAAGAGTTGCAGTAAAAATACCCTTTCAGAACCTGATGCAACATCAGAAACTTCTCAGTGTGAGAAAACTGGTAATTTGGCTCTTTTAAAAAAATAACAGCAGCAGTTATTCACAATGAGTTATGTTCACTGAGTCACTCTGAGCCCAAGCCAAGATTTTTAATAAACCACTACAAAAATTAAATGGAACTATAAGAATCCAGCCTCAATCAAAGTCATGCTCTACTATTATGCAACTGCCTTACTAAAGAACACCTTTCAAAAACAGACATGCCAAATCAACTACCCTTTTGAGCTTTTTATATATAATATATAAAAGAAAATTTTAAGAGAAAAAATACAAATTTTCACAGAAAAAGAGAAATAAAAAATGATAAGTGAAAAGAATGCAAAGAAATAGAAAAGGGGTTTCTGATCTTCTTAAAAATGGTTATAAATATATTTATATTTTGATGTTTTTCCAAAGTTACATAATTTCCTTCTTTCCATAGTCTACTCTTTCTAAAGATCAAGCACATAATCACAAGTTCATTATTAATCAATGATAAATGTAGTTATTGTCCTTTTCTAATTATGCAAGTCAATTTTGCCACATCTGCTACAAGGCCAATTCGGAAATAAACCTCCGTTTGGTTATCAGTGACACTTGCAGATACAGAACTTTTATTATACACATTAGAAAACTACAATATTACATTGCTTTTCGATATAATCACCATTTAAATTGACCAACATCATAGCGGAAGTCAGCATGCTCCAACCCTTGTTATGGATGGCTCGTCTGAGTCTTCGTACACATTTCACAGTAGACTTCTGAACTGATGGTCGAACCACGCTCCATGAACTTCACTAGCAGGACTCCTTTGGCATTTTCACATTTGGCGGGATTTTCTATGGCACCACTTCCGGTGTGGTTTTGATTCACTATAATGCTCGCCCACACACTGCTAGATGCACCCAAGAACTTTTGAAGCAGTTCCATTGGGATGTTTTTGATCACCCTCCCTATAGCCTAGATTTGGTGCCAAGTGACTACTACTAAGGAATTTCAAACTTTGTAAGACGTTATGATAAGTGCTTCAATTTGAATGGCGATTATATTGAAAAGTAATGCAATGTTGTAGTTTTCTAATGTGTATAATAAAAGTTCTGTATCTGCGAGTGTCTGTCATTGATAACCAAACAGAGGTTAATTTCAGAATTGCCCTCGTAATTATCATCTTTACCTTCTATTCCTCTATTGTATTTCACAGCCTTTCCATTTTTGTGCATATAATAATTTTGCAACAATTATATATAAAAATAAAGTTCCATAACTCTTTTCTAATTGTCCATCCATTAGTCCAAACAAATAAAGTTATGGTTTCAATTGAATATTTATCTTTAAAACTCTTTGTATATTTGAACGCAAAAGTTTCTAGATTTTTTTTTTTTTTTTTGCAAGTCCACTGGCACAATAAAATGACCCTTCATGTTTTCCACATATAAATTTGAAGTACCTTTATACATTCTAGACTATTTTTCTGGTACATCATCTAATAAAAGATCTCTTTTAAATAATAGCATAGTGTAAATTTCAGTCCTTTCAGCCACATATTTTCCCACTGTTCAAGCAATATATTATGTGCAAAGTTCTTAAACCTATTTTATCATACACTCTTTCACTTCTTTTTCCATTTCAAATTTCACCAGTCTATACATTTTAGTAATTATATGTTCATAATTTTACATAGTTGAATTTCAAATTCTGTCTTGTGCTGTTTAATTCCAAATATCCTGTTATCTATTTTAAATCTTCCTTTTAATTCTGCATATGAAAACTACTGAAAACTAAATCCCCCTGCAATCAAGTTCTCTTGATTTCACTTTATATTCTCCAGACTCATGTAATAGCTCTCTATATGTTAACCATTTCTTTTAGCCTGCTATTTCTTTTCTATAAAACTCTTCTTGTGCTAAATTAGGTACAATTTGGGTTTACATCTATTCCACATGCTCAATTTGGCACTTTTAATATAGTGATTTTTAAAAGTTACTTTAACTTTAATGTACCATAGAGAGCTATGTCATCCAAACTTCAGGTCATGCTCTTCTAGATCTAAGATTCTCTTATTTCTTAGTAGCATCCACTGATTCAACCAAACCAAGCTGCAGGTTACAAAATACAATCTCAAATCAGGCAGTCCTAGTCCTCCCAGTCCAGGGGTAGGGAACCTTGGCCTTTTAATGACTTGTGGATTTCAATACCCAGAATTCCTCAACCAGCTATGCTGACTCAGGAATTCTGGGAGTTGAAGTCCACAAGTCATAAAAGAGCCAAGGTTCCCTACCCCTATCCCTTTCTATCTTGGAAATTTTTTTTATTTAATCTTTAGAATCCTTGGTGCTCTCCCAACTTGACTGTTTTCTTGAGACATTTCATTACCCAACTAGGTAATTTCATCAGTGCTACAAGGGAGTGGGGTTTATTCTCTGAGAGAGCAATGAATAATGAAATGTCTGCAAAAAAAAAAACCAGGCTCAGAGAGCACCAAGGACCCCACAGTTCAATCCTGGTCCAGGCACTTTCCCTATTTTAGCCCTTGTTGCAATAGGTCATTCATTATTAGTTTATATTTTTCTATAATCTTCGCTAAATTTTATTTCTTGAACCATTACTAGGTGCAACTGCTAGAGAACTTAACTGGAAGGATGCTACTGAACTTCTATTATTCTTCTTAGGTATGGGATCTCCATTTATATGTGGCTGACCTTTCTGAAAAGAGAATGTCAGATTAGACAATTGTTAGATCTGATCTAGCATGGCTCTTCCTAGTGCCATAAATAATTATATTTTCCAATGGTGAAATTTTAATATAGATCAACCTACTTGAACATTTTGTTACATGAGCATAATTTTACAATTGTTCTTAATATTGTTTATACAAAAGTCAGAACATTTTGCTATTCAGAGATACAGTGCTACATTTATTTAAACAAAGCTGTTTCATTGTTTCTTGCATATCTTCCAGTTTATATATTTCAGTCCCAGCAGTACATTGTCATAACTGTTTTGAGAGATCTATTCTACAATATGCAATAAGGCTTCTGCCTAGATAAACATGCAGTCTAGATATGCTCTACTTGATTATGAATTAATTTTTCATTCATACATTTAATTGAAAACTGAATTAATTTGTGATTAAGCAAATGTTATTTTGGAACTCATCTGTCTGAATCTTAACAGGAAATAATCTAATTATGAAATTAATTCATTTCATTAACTGTAAACATTTTCAAAAATCGCAACATTAAAAATTATCTGTACGAATTAGAAACCATTTATTTGTGAATTACAGCTACATGCATAATTCTTTTTTACCTCTTCTACTTTTAATTTATTACAAATATTAATACTAAAAAATTTGTCATTTTCTCAAATTCAGTTTCTAGTCAGGATATAAAAACATGGATGTACAGGATGTACAAACCAAGGAGACTGCTTGATCAAAAAAGTAAAATAAGAAGCTAAATATTGATTTTAATTGGAATGAAATGTTTTAATGTTCTGCATAGCTTATTAGTGAAGTGGCAATTTACCTAAGGTTTTACTAATTGGAATGCTCCCAAACCAGAAATCACTAGAGAAAAATGAAGGGGAAAGGGGGGGGGGAAGACTTTGGGGGAAAAAACAGAATGATAAAAACAAACCCCTCTGCAAATCTAAAGCAAAAGTTAGCATGGAAGGAAATCAATTCAAGAAGATACAATCAGCTTAAAAAATTATTCTGTTAAGAGAACAGAGCCCTTAAAAGAGCTAAACGTCCCCCTCCCCCTTGTTCATCAGCTTTAAGGAGGAATCTTCAAGGAGACTCATGTTGCAATTACAACTAATCCTCCCCAAAAAATTAACTGTGTTGAAGGCTTTGTAATTTCCCTAGGTACAATTTAGCTGTCACTTACTTTAAAATTTACTCAAACATGAATTCCGAACAGCACTAACTTCACATGTCAAGTGCTTTCCAGCCAATTGAGTCTAAACTGGAAGTCAGTGTTAAACAACTGAATGATTAGACAAGATAGCTCATTTCCCTACCCTTTTGTTCAGAATAAAATGCCACATTTACATTATCAGGCTCAACAGGATTTTCTGACAGAGGGAGAAAAAAAACCTCCTGTGAACACTGTCCGTACTAAATGCATGAAGCCTGTCATTTACCAATCAGCCTTCAAAAAGTAATAGCAATGAATGTAACTTAATTACGACCCAATGATCCTTGACGAAAAATCATCTTATCACTGTTCTGTTCCCCTAGGGCAAATGAACCACTTTTGTCCTTTGGCACTAAGGATGTAAAATTCCTAATTGCAATAATGGAGTAAGAGACAAACCTTTCCTTCACTTTTTTTTAATTGTGTTGGTGAGAAGAAAACAATCCATAAATAATGTAGACATTTGAAATAAATATAATATAAGCTGATAAGGGCGGTATATGTATAATTTCTCCATAGCATTAGGAAAATCGGTAGTGTGGAGGGATGGAGAAATTATCTTAAAAATAAGACTAGATAGTTTAGGCTAGGATTATTAATAAATTCCTTACTCTCAGTTCAAATCTGTTCCAAAAAAAACCCTGCTACAAGCATTGTTCAAGCACCATAACATAAACGATTTGATTACTTATCAGAGTGGTCAAAAGAATTTAACTATGACTGAGAGGCAGCTGTAGTGTAATTAAATACTATAGCAGTGAGGGTGAACCTTTTAGAGACCGAGTGCCTAAAAACCAGCCCCTCCCCGTCCCACCTGCTCCGCCTCTCCCCCCCACCCTGCCCACCCGCAGGGCCACTCACCGCCTCCACGGCCCACTGCAGATCGCCTAGGCAGCTCAGCAGTGCTATGGCGTCTACGCCCTCCACCCACACCCCGCAGCATCAACTGCACATGACAGGACGCAAGGGTGGAGACTTGTCCTTGGTTGCACTGCTCCACGCGGGCCGCACCCCAGGGTGACTCTCCTCCAGGGGGGCTGCTGGTGAGGAGGGGGCCACAAGGGGAGGTGGGGCTGGGGTGACAGTGCGCGTGCCCACAGAGAGGGCTCTGAGTGCCGCCTCTGGCACGCGTGCCATAGGTTTGCCACCACTGTGCTATAGCATCAGGTAACAGATTTCCAGATCAAACTTTTCCTATAGCTTAAGGATTATATTTCCACAGAGAGATATATTTCTTATGTTTAACTATACCAAAGGAAATGATCCATAAGAACAGCTGAACTGAAATTAGTAATGTCATTTCAAGACTATTTTCTCTACTGAAACACATATACCCATACTGTTTTGTCAATGTCTATGGAGCAGTTCATTGATGTATTTATACTGCTTCCTCTCTCGAATGGTTTCATTTGCGTTCAGTGTTACTGTCATGCAGCCAAATCTTACTGGCTATTTAGCATCACAATGACATCTTATTCACAATATCACTGGCTGATTGGGATCATTCCCATGATTGATCCGGTAAATAGAATTTTACTTTCAGATTGGCTTTACATGTACTTTTCCGTTACAACCACAATTGGGACAAAACGTTTGGTTGCTAAGGAATGTCGTAAAGTGAAATGTCATGTGACTATATCACTTAGCAACCCCTATTCCAGCAAGCCCATTTGCTATCATTAAGCAAATTTTACCACTTGTTAGCTGATCCTAAACATTCCAGGATGGTCCCTCCCAACCTTCTCTGCCTCTAATTCCTCCTACCTGCCTATCCCCCCCATCTCTGGCCTTTTGATGGCCTTGCACCCTGCCTATGGCTCTAGGCTTCTTGCCATTCTCCAGAAAGTAGCAGCCACCCTAGTTCACTGATCACCGTGTACTCTGAATCCTCTGTTGTTCTGCTTTCTGGTGCCCTAGCCCATCTCTGCCATCTTCTTGCTCCCACTACTGATGAGCCTAACTGGTGGGGCAGGGTTGGGCCTTGCGCTGCACTATGGCTAAGGGGCTTCTGGTGCAGTGCACCAAAACGCCCCTTTGTGCTGTGCTCTTCGGCTGGGCTGGATGTGACTTCACACTATGGGGACAAAAAAAGACTAAAGACGGACCCTGAGCTGCAATACATCCAAACAACTCTTTGCTTGAAGCCCAGAATTAGATAAGACTTTGGCTGGCCTTGGAAGCTTTTACTACTGAGAATTTTAGCTGAAAAAAAAAAAAGAAAAGAAACAGGCTCGGGGATTGCTTATCTGTGTGGCAGAGATGATAAATATTCTAAATGTGGCCTGTCTGAATTTTGAACATAAATACTGACTTTCAGAACTGTATTGTGGAATTATTTTCGTGTAGAAGAAACTTATGGAACGCTTTGGATTAGAAATCTTGATTGAAGAACCTTCAATGGTTCTTTCTTCTCCCTGGACAGAAAGGATATATTTCTTAGTGGACATAAAAATTTGAATTTTACCTATATCTGCTTAGGGGAGACTCAGGAACGGACAGTTGGTTGGATAAATCTATAAAGATTACTTATAAAATACTGATGAAACACAGAAAGACATTCTCTCCATGTTGAAATTAATACAAAAATCAATTGCTTTAGCTTGTGAGCAGGTTAATAATAACACAAAGGAGATAAAAGAACATTTTTCTAAATCAAACCTACAAACTCAGAAAGCAACTACAAAGAAGGAACCAGCAACTCCAGAAAATAGAAAGAAAACTAGAGAATGCTGATACAAACATTGACTATCTAAAGGAAGAAACCAATGACCAGACTCAGATAAATGAAAACTCAGAAGACACAACGATAATTCTGGAAATGGAGAAGACATTTTATAAACCAAGGTTTCATAACATACTGGATGACAAGGAAGGAGAGCTGATGGAATGGAAGATAAAGTCGTTAACAGAACTGTGGGGGACTGGAGGAGGAGGGAGGCAGTTTAATGAATATCAACGGGCTAGCTCTTCCAAAAACACTTTAACCAAATTGTTTCTCTTGTTCCAAATAATATATACAAAAGTAGAGAAAGAATTATTTGATGATCCAAATGCACTGACTTGGAAAGTTAGTTGGCAAAGAAAGAAAGCTAGAGTAAGATTGAAGGAAACAGAAGCTTTGATCTATTAGAGAAGATGCCATATTATTAATTAGAGGTTTGAATATGGAATAGATTGTTAGAAATAGTATTATTATAACTAGATAGTTAGGATTTGTAATCAGAATATTATATCTTAGTATGAAAAGAGAAATAAGAATATATTAAGAACTTTGAATAAGTGTGCTTTTGGTTGCCCAAATACAACTTGTTTCAAAATTATAAATGATTGAGATACTTAAAACATGGATGGGAAATTAAAATTGAAAAAAGCGAAAATAGGATATGGATTAAATAAGTGGAAATTGAGTGCAAATGCAATTAAGATATGCTTTGGCTAGAAAAGATATTTTAAACTGATATTGATATTATTAGAAAAATGTAACAAATGTTGATATGCAGTTGTATGTTTACTAACAATAATAAGAATTGTATCCGCTTAATGCGGCAAAATGATTATTACCAGAAGAAGAGAGGATGTACTGGCGGGTGTAACAGTGGACTTAGTTGGAAGAAGCTTATATGTACCACAGAAGTACTAATGGACTCAGTCATCACATTGTCTATTGAGCACTTGTATGTGAAAAATAGAAAATTAATAAAACATTTATTAAAAAAACCACAACTGTTTGCAAAGAGTTCCTGGACAGGGCTGGATTTATGCTGAAAAATAAAAAATGGGGAGGGGGAGGAGTATAAAGCAGCCAAGGAGAATTAGATCCTCTCCAGTGGCAGAGCACACAATGGCAGAAGGCCAAAAGAACACAGAGAGATATTATCAGGGAGTTATAGTGCCTCTGTGGTTATAAGTGTGAACGGGCAGTCAAGTGCCCAAATTCTGATCACGTTACTGTGGGGCACTGCAAAGGAAGTAACTTTGGGCACTTTAAGTTGTAGGCCCCTTCATTCAGCACCCGTATGACTTCAGACACTGAATGAATGGTCGTAAGTTGAAGACGACTTGTATGTTCCCTAAGTAGCACCATCATGTCAAGAAACCTTGTTGCCTTATTAGCTTTCATAAAAATTCTTTATTAAGAGCTCAGAAAAAATGCTATATATATAGCCAGTCAAAGAGGGTGAGAGTAGCAAGAAATTTCACAATGTCAAGTATTCCCAAATAAAATAAAAATGTTATTTATCATTTTTAAAAGATTCTTTAAAAAATTAAAAAGACCAAAAGCTTAAGAAATATTAAGGGAAAAAATAAATGAAATTTCCTCAAGATCTTACAAACTTATAGCCTTTTCCAAAATTGAGGTAAGCCATGCTGCAGTACATGAAATAGCCGTGCACTAATATTTTCAAGGGAAGCCCTCACCACAGTATCTTCAGCAGGATGAAACTGGCCATGAACATATCAGAGAAGTCTTTCCTTATGTTATCTCTTCTCAAAGAAATCTAATGTGTTTTGACAGGGGCTGGCTGAGGAATTCTGGGAGTTGAAGTCCACAAGTCTTAAAGTTGCCAAGTTTGAAGACACCTGTGTTTGAACATCTGATTATCTGTTCAACCATTGTAAAGTGTTTCATATATTTGCAGTTGTACTTCCTCTCAGTTCACTATATGGGGATAACTCTTCAATATTTTATATAAAAATTACACTTTTTATTTGCCATTTAAGAACTCATTGGAAAATGGCAGTTTAGACATATATTTAAATAGCAAAATAATGCTGAGAGTGTCAGATGTCCTGGTTGAATACAAATATTATTTCTGGATCCAACCCCCCCCCCCAAACACACATTCTTTTGCTAAAGGGGAGATTTCCCAGGACTGCTACAAACCTGTCTGGATATCATCAACCTTACTCCAGAAAATATAGGAATAGAAAGTAGGACTTTTTAAAAAATCTGATCAGAACGTGATCTAATAAGCTTGAATAACACACTTTCACTTACACATTTTAAAAGTTTCGCCATGCCTCTGTGGTAAGCCAAATTATTGCAATGGTATATGGAAAAGATCTTTGGAGACATTGGGGAGTGGGGTGTGTGCAATGCTGCCTAAGAAACAATCAGGTAAGAAACAGCACAGCAAAATGGGCAGGGCAAGAGGTTTGTAAAGGATTGTCACTAGTTTTTCAGGCTGTAAAGGAGATGGCAGAAAAACTGTACTACCAAACTTTCAAGATTCTGTTAATATAGCTTTATGATAAGTAGAATTAGCTTATCTGGTCATATTTCGTATCTGGTCTAGCTGGTAAGGCTGACAATTATACACACTACCACAGAGTAGTGTGAGCCATTGAGAAGCTGCCCCATTTATCTGGCATCTTGACAAAACTGAATGCAGATACCTACATGACATGTACAACTAATAAAAAGATCTTGCCATATATTCAGAGAGGCAGATATATTGGAAAAATTGGAGGGGGATGTCAGTGGATATGTTCCCCTTGATAGAACCTCTGTCTCTGGATTTTACACCAAGAACAGGAATGAGAACCAATTTGGTGTAGTGCTTAAGGCACAGACTAGAAATTGGGAGTTCTAATACATTTTCAGCATGAAGCTAGCTGGATGACTTTGGACCAATCACTCTCACTTAACCCTAGGAAGGAAGCAACAGCAACCAATTTAAAAAAAACCCCACAGATTTTACCCCATAATAACTTATTCAAGTTCATAGAATGTTAAACTTTACTATAAAAATGAATAATGGTCTGGCATCTATGTCCCCTTGTGGCATACTTTCCAACTGCATATTAGAATATGGTAGATCTGATCTTATCACAATGAAACACAGGAAGATAAAATTCTTTAGACAAAACATATGGTCATAATTTCTACTTGTGCTTTGTTACTAATATAAAAAAATAATTAACTTTTAAATATAAAAATTTAAGATAACCGGAGAGTACTTAAATATGACATTCTTTTTCATTGCATTATCCCAACCTCCCACTGTGCAAAAGCTCCATTTGGAGAAGTGCAAGCCATCTCAACTCTCTATCGATTCGTCAGTACACATTGTGAAAACACAGCTCTCACATTCAAAAGCTTGGGAAAAGGTTATGCATGTAAAAACTAGTACTAATAAAGAGTTGTCATCTCACATTCTCTTTCCAATCTGTACATAAACAAAATATTCAGGACAGTTACATATAAATTTAGCTAAGCCTTTAAATATTACAGTCAATCTGAAATGGCAATAAGGGGCTTGTTCTTAATCCTACCGTTTCCTATGTCTGGAGCATCCAAAACTGTTTAGGGTTCTAAACCATCCTAATATTCCTGACGGTATGACAATTAAAACCAGAGTTTTGCAGAATGGAGCTCCCAGCTTAAAATAATTCAATATCTTTAAGTCTCTCAGCCCCAACTATTTCACAGGGTTGCTGTTGAGGGGAGAAAATGAAAAGGGAACCCAGGTAGGATGCCCTGAGCTCTGAGGAAAGGCATTATTAATAACATTATTAAACCAACAACAAACTCAAAGTTGACATGAGGAGAGAAACAAATACATTCAACATGTCATAAAATACCCTTGACCAGTGAGACAAGAAAAAGAGGGACGCTTTAGTAACCAGGAATGGAAAACAGAAATTGTTTACAAATACAGTGAGGGAAAAAAGTATTTGATCCTGTGCTGATTTTTTATGTTTGCCCACTGATGGTAGGTTTATTAACAGTGAGATAAAAAAAAAAATCCAGAAAAACGCATTTCAAACAAGTTTTGCATTTTAATGAGTGAAATAAGTATTTGACCCCTTCACAAAACGTGACTTAGTACTTGTTGGCAAAACCCTTGTTGGCAATCACAGAGGTCAGACTTTTCTTGTAGTTGGCCACCAGGTTTGCACACATCTCAGGAGGGATGTTGTCCCACTCCTCTTTGCAGATCCTCTTCAAGTCATTAAAGTTTCAAGGCTGAGATTTGGCAGCTCAAATCTTCAGCTCCCTCCACAGATTTTCTATGAGATTATGGAGACTGGCTAGGTCACTCCAGGACCTTAATGTGCTTCTTCTTGAGCCACTCCTTTGTTGCCTTGGCTGTGTATTTTGGGACATTGCCATGCTGGAACACCCATCCATGGCCCATTTTCAATGCCCTTGCTGAGGGAAGGAGGTTCTCACCCAAGATTTGACGGTACATGGCCCTGTCCATTGTCCCTTTGATGCAGTGAAGTTGTCCTGTCCCCAGCAGAAAAAGCATAATGTTTCACCTCCATGTCTTATAACCCCAAGAACACCTCATGGTGTTCTTGGGGTTATAAGCAGCATTCCTCCTCCTCCAAACACGGCAAGTTGAGTTGATGCCAAAGAACTCGATTTTGGTCTCATCTGACCACAACACTTTCACCCAGTTCTCCTCTGAATCCTTCAGATGTCCATTGGCAAACTTCAGAAGGACCTGTGCATGTGCTTTCTTGAGCAGGGAGATCTTGCGGGCAGTGCAGGATTTCAGTCCTTCATAGCGTAGTGTGTTACCAATTGCTTTCTTGGTGACTATGATCCCAGCTGCCTTGAGATCATTGACAAGATCCTCCCGTGTAGTTCTGGGCTGATTGCTCACCGTTCTCTTGATCATTGAAACTCCACAAAGTGAGATCTTGCACGGAGCCCCAGACCAAGGGAGATTGACAGTTATTTTGTGTTTCTTTCATTTGCGAATAATCTCATCAACTGTTATCACTTTCTCACCAACCTAGTCTTGTAGCCCATTCCAGCCTTCTGTAGGTCTACAATCTTGTCCCTGACATCCTTGGACAGCTCTTTGGTCTTGGCCATGGTGGAGAGTTTGGAATCTGATTGATTGATTGCTTCTGTGGACAGGTGTCTTTTATACAGGTAACAAGCTAATATTAGGAGCACCCCCTTTAAAGAATGCTCCTAATCTCAACTTGTTACCTGTATAAAAGACACTCGGAAGCCAGAAATCTTGCTGATAGGGGATCAAATACTTATTTCACTCATAAAATGCAAATAAATTTATAACTTTTTTGAAATGCATTTTTCTGGATTTTTTTTGTTGTTATTCTGTCTCTCACTGTTAAAATAAACCTACCATTAAAATTATAGACTGACCATTTCTTTGTCACTGGGTAAACATACAAAATCAGCAGGGGATCAAAAAAATGTTTCCCTCACTGTACCTTGTATTTGAAAGATATCTGTTCGTAACGTATGGACTGCATTCTCCCGTGGATTACATTTTATGGTTTTAATTATTTAATTTGTTTTTAAGTATGCTAGCTGCCCAGAGACACACGTGAGATGATGGATAGCAGTATAAATTGAATGAATGAATAACTATTGCAGCTTGACCAACACGCTTTCTAGTATAATGGCGATATATAAAAATGGGAATTAAGAAAATATTGAAGATGGTTTAACACACATATCTTCAACAATTTGGGAAACACAGAATTAGAATTAAGGAAGCTACTATATCCTATATTTTTCAATCTACATTCTGCATTGTTGGTTCTTTTTACTGAGGTTTCTGGACATGCTCAGTGAAGAGGAAGCATCCTCCACCTTAGCATTTGGGAGCAAGATGAAGTTTTAGATTGAAATGAATTCAAAGTATAATTCTCAGACTTCCATATTGTCTCCCACAATAGGGTTGTGCACAGACATTGCTGCTCATACCAACCTCTTAAAACAGTAAATGTTTGTTGGTGATAATTAAAAATGGAATATTCCACCAGAGCTGCTTTGTAACTATTTACCAACCATCCTAACATTGCACAAATGTTGATGTCAGTCTTTGAGACTGGAGAGGAAGCTAATAGAAAGCAATCATTATGCTCTAGAACATGCAAGAGACTGATGTGACTGCATGTGTGACAAAAAAAAAAAAAATCTGTCTAGGATAGACTTTCCAAGCTGTATCCTCTTGTAATTTCTTGACTTGGCATGCTACTCTACGATTAGGTCCCAAACAGTCAGTGTCACATGTATTTTGGGCTTAGAAAAGGCTTGGTCATATGGTATTTTTCTTTTCTTTTTGATCCTCCTCAGTAAGATATTGAATTGAATTGAATAACCTTTATTGTCATTTTCCTATATACACAATGGCACATATTAAAATGAAATTCTTATGCACTGCTCTTGAAAGAGAAAAAAAAATTCACTAAATGCCCCATTATGTCAATGTAACTTTGCAGAATTTATGGAATAGACTCCATTGTTTAAACTGATGAACTGATATCTATGATCTCGCAAGAAGGTGTCTGTTGAAAGCTATTGGTACCGAGAACTGTAAATCTGCTCTTAGAAGGAATAGAGGGAATGTCCAGATAAGAGCAGTTTCCAATAATTGTCCCAAATAGTAATTTTAAAGGATTTCTGCATACCTGTTTGGTAAATGAAGATAGGAGAACGTGGTAATTAAAATGCATTTTGTGCTTGATTAGTTGATAAGGGGAAGCATTTGGAGTGCTGGCACTCTATCCTCAAAAAAGCTGTCAGGTCTCAACACCTTGTGCAATGATTCAGAAGGAAATTTTACTTCACTTTCTAAAGTGCCCCACAGTCTTACCATTAGCCTAATGCTATTTACAGATCCAGGAAACACTGTTTACCTGAAATAGGAATATAAGTTGGCCAGTTGTGCCACATGCTAAAGACTACTCTGGGAAGCTGAAAAAAAAAAACAGCTTTGAAGAAGGCAATAGAAAACCAAGGACGCTAAGGAAACTAAATAGATATATCTATGTTAGTCATGAGGAAGTAAGCTAGACTCAAACCCAATTTTATTAGCTTGTGGCAGTTTTGGGAACACTGATAATTCTTAGAGAATGCAGCAATCTGAAACATCTTTTGCTTCTTTGATATTATTAGGTTCAGAAAATGGAAGCAATACTGTAAACATAAAAGATATGATGGTCATGATGACACAACAACAATAACAGCAGCAACTGCAGTTAATTATTGGGTTTAATGAGGTTCTCTAAATATAGGCTTGTAGAACTGCAGTATAAAGAAAGCATGTAAAGATTGTTGTGTAAAATGTAAACACGAAAGTAAGTTTTTTTGCTTCTTTAGTTAACTACCGGTGTCAAGCAACTTACCTCTTCAAGTGAACAGTAACGAGGGGCGAACACAATTTTACAGAAGACTCTGGTAACAACAGGTCTACCATAGCCTCATGCAGCTGATTCACCTTTTCAACTTCACCTTTGAAGGCTACGTTATTAAGGATATGAAAACACTGTGTGACAGCTAAATTTTTAATACAGACATTCTTCTCTTTCATCTCCTTGAAAATGTTAATAGCATCTACAATAAACCACAGCAAAAAAAAAAAAAACCCCGTTAGGTAATTTTATATACAGAAAAAAACAAACTGCTATTAAAACAGCCTTTCAAAAACCAGCAGGGATGTAAATTCTGGTGTATAATGCCAATTTCAAGTTAATTACTACTTGCATTTCTAAACGAGACTACAATTATGAATCCACAAGGCATGGTTTTATCATTTTGCTGCAACTTTGACTACAAATTACAGATGGGAACTGTGAGCCCACTCTGCACCACATAACCCTGTAGAGTCTGCCCTATAGCAACAAGATCCTGCTAAATGGATGCTTTTATCGTTTGGTGCTAACATCTGCTAAATCACACCATTGTTTCTTCGGCAGATGGCTTGTCACGAGGCCAAATAATAAAGATGTGTTTACACTGTATATAGAACCAGACTAATGGTCTGATACCGATAGGGCCTGTTTGCTGTGTCGATACTAATTAGCCAAGGAGAGCCAATGAAAGCTTTCTAAGAGACTGCATGTTAAAACATTAGGTTCATTAATCTTCATTAGAAAGGCAGAAACAAACATTTTCATATATGGAATAAGAGCATTTTTGTAATGTTCTTAATTACTGCACAAGCAAAATGTTTTGACTACTTTACATAAAAGCATCTGTTGAAATATTTCCTGCAGAATGGTATGGGCTTTTGAAAGCTTGACATAATAGCACCTTTTAATTATATAGGTATCTGATCTAAATATCAACTCCTTTTATGAAAATAACCACTCTAAAACATACATACACAATATTACATTACACACACACACACACACACACTTTTCTCTTTCAAATAAAGAAATTTAATATAAATTGTCTAACAGAATCTCATATTTGAATTCAATAGTCGCTGTCAGAGTATTTTCTTCTAATTAACTATGCCAATAACTTACAGATTACAAGTTTTGTAACACACAATTTTAAGATCTAATCCTATAATGTATTTCTTTTTAAAAAATCATTTTTCTCCAAGAGCACTTAGACATTTTTCAAAGAGGTTATGTTTACAGGCTTTATACTCAGGCTTCACACCTTCTTAAGGAAAAACAAGGCCATTAGTCGAGGCATATACACAATTTGTGCCATAAGTCATGATCTTCAAACTCAATCCTAACAGCAGTGCTAATAAAAACTAGCGGCAGAAATGCAAAAAGCACTGAGCTGTGTAAATGTAAATGACAAGCTTGCCAGTCCATTAAAACTAATGGTCTACATTGTCCAAGTATCTCTGGTTGAATTCACATGCAAATTTAGATGTAAAATGTTCAAGCACTTTGTAGGACATGATATACCATTAATATTTTTATTCTGGTGGCAAGATATATGTATTATATAACAGTAATATACATTGAAAGAAAGCATGCTTACCATCCAGTCTTTCATGTTTCACCAAAATCTTAATCAATTCTAGGTAAGTGCTTAATTCAAGAATATCAGATGAATCTTTACGGCAACTAAAGTATATAAAAAATAAATAAATTCTTATGTCATATTGGAATAATCTCAATGTACAAGCTGATACATGTTCACCTAGAAATAGTACATGGGATGAAATAGTCCCAGTAACTGGATAAAATGATAATATTATTACTGAAACATTAAGATACTGACAGAAGCATATTTGTTTGAAGAAATCAAATTAAATCCAGGTGCATTAATGGAGAGCTTGAGAGATGAATGTAAAAAGAAACCAAGTATTGAAAAGACTAAAAGGGCAGTGCCTTTGCTTTTAATCTCTTTTTTAAAGAAAGAAAATACTGTATATTTAAAATTTATATAAAATATGTACAAAAAGAGAAGGCAAGTTGAGGTACATTATCAAGCAACACTATTAATGGGCTATATCAAAGTTAACATGAATTAAGATCCCACTGATATCAAATGTCCATTATATTTATAATTACACTAGGACCCAAGTACAACTAAGCTTATGCTAGCTGAATTTAATGACACTTATGTGTAGGGATTGGGATTGCTACTGCTGAGTGATGTGGTTGTAAAACATGGTGTCATGTGATTGCATTGCTTAGTGATGACCATCCCAACAGTCCAAGGTGTTGTTGTAGTCTCAAGAGGTATGGGACATTAAGCAGGAAGATGTGTGAGTCCCAAGTAACGAGTGGATGGGTGCTGTTGGGGCCCTGGTGCAGGCTACATGCTAGTTGGAGAAAGTGGGGTGTTTCAGCACCATGAGAGCACAGGAAGACTGCAAAACATAAGACCGAATGAGCACAGGAAAGCCCGGAAAGATTTTGTCAAGCCTCTGTTGGAGCCTGAATCTGCTGAGGAAAATGAGCTGGAACTGGAGCCTATGGAGGTCAGGGTGTCTGTGGCTTCAGAGGGATGTGGGGAAGAGCACGTTGAGGCAGGCCAGGGCATTTCAGGATTGGGACCGGATGAACATGAGACAGACCTCAGGTGATGAACAAGGGCCACCCCCTCCTGATCCTAGAGCACGGAGAATAGAGAGGAGGAGGAAACAATGCAGCCTCACTCCTCTCCACAAAGCACACTTGGAGACTGAGACTTAAGGAGATGCTGTGGGGAGGGGCATTTGTCAGGAACAAATGCTGATTTCTTGGGAGTTTTTGTGTGCTGTTGCACAACTCTCTGATCTCTTGTTCTATGTTGTGATTTCTGCTTGGAAACCCTGAAACTCTGATCATTGGACTGGCTGACAAACTTGATTTGGTGTTCAAAGAACTTGGATTGAATTTTGGCTTCTCTTCTGAAACTGCTCAGGCAAGCTTGTATTTCCACAGACTCATTAGATTTTGGATGTACGTTTCATTCCTTGTTATCTACGTGGCCTTGAGTAAATTACTCTTCTATTCTAACTGTATGTGAAACTACTTGCAGTCAGAGGCTGCTGAAGGTGTGTGTCTTACTTTGTTCTGGGGCTTGCCAGAAACGTGGGAGCATTTGGGGAAAATTTGGAACAATTAAAGGGCAGTTTGAATTGCCAGCTGACTGCATTGCCTCTGTGCCATGCCCTGGGTCATCACAGATTTATTGTAGTGACTTGCAATCTTCCCTGCTGGCTTCCCCATTTTCTTTGTTTGTGGGAGACTGGTAGGGAAGCTTACAAATTGTGATCACATGACCATGGCTTCTTGCAATGTCATACTTTCAAGTCAAGCACCCACCCAGATAGTGATCACATTATGAGCTACAATGGCTGGAACTTCAAGATCACTCGTATATCATTTTTTTTTCACCACCACTATTAAGTCTGAACAGTCACTGAATGAACTGGACATAAGCCAAGGACTTCCTCTAATGAATTTTATTTATCTTATTATAATATTCCACTAACAAAGGAATATTCTTCAGGCATACAGATTTTACGGTAAACCCAATTCCAAATCAGTCACACCACTGAACCACAATCTTTTAATGCCAAAAGAACCAAGGGAAAATCTTAAACCATTTTAGTTTATTATACCTATTTGTTTTAATTTAAAACAAATATCTCAAGAATACATTTAAAAAAAAAAACTAAAAAGAGAAAATGAAGTGCTGAAAAGCACTTTGCTCCTTGACAATTCAGTTATTACAAGTTTAGCTGGGATTTGATTCACAGTCAAGTTGCTGCTGTTTGAAATGATTAAAATACCACTTACAAGAATTGCAGTAATCTGTACTGTAGATGTATGACTAATCTAGAATCTAAATCTAGATACCAAGATGGATTCTAAGACTTCATCAGAAATAGAGTAAAATACAATACAGAGTAATATGAGCACAAATCACTAACAAAAGTGCTGGCACAAAACGATTGTGTAATCATGACAGCTTACACAATCAATTTTGAATTTCAGCAGAAAATATTTTGTGTGGGATAAGCTATTTAAAAATGTATGGGAGTGATAATACTCAACCTACTTAATTCAATAAGGTCTGTATATCAGCATAAATCTCTGTGACATCTTTCAGTGCCAGTGTACTTACAATTCTTCTTTCAAGTTCATTGCTTCCTCTACATTATCATTTTGACAGCATAGGCGTATTAAGGCTCCATAGCCCACAGAATTCATGTCGAATTCATATTTGGCTTTTACTTCAAGAGCTTTCTGCATATTCTAGAAGGAACATTAAGTAAAAGATATGAACTAGAAAAAGAAAATCAACATGACATTTTATATTCTACTAGGAAATTACATTTATTTATATATACTTACACTTTGCACTGCTTCTTAGCAATTCATATGCTTTACATTTGTGTGCATATGAATCTTTTATAAATTAGTAAATAGTTTAAATATGTCCATTATAAACTTTCACCCTGTATTGCAATATATGCTTTCACTGATTTCTGAAGTTCTATACAAAAATATGAATTACAGTTGGATGGATGCCTGCTAATGAAGACAAGAGCCTCTGCATCTCAGAAAGCTTTTCTTCAAGAAAATAATGGAATTTCAGTCCCCACATTAACCACCTTTTAATATTTGACTTGCAAATTATTACACATGTATCAGTTGCTTGACAATCTAGTTGTAAGAGACCAGAGCCGTGGCTTGAAAGGACACTTGGCATGTATGATAAACCTTTCACAGCTGTTACTATCATTCATTTTGCAGATTACCATTAACAGACTTCCACAATCTCAAAACATGTCATTCACAAGGTAACTAAAAATCAGTACTGAGAGTTTTTTCCCTAATTTTTTAATACTTTAGATTTGCAAGGAGCAAAACTGAAATCCAGAAGACATTAGTTTTCCTTAATCACCTACATGAATTTGTAGTTTGACAAGAAACAAACACATGTAAATGTATTTGTTCATTTTGAGCTCTAATTATTTTTATAATCTCTCCCTAAGTCTCTCCCCACCTACCTATATGAGGTCTCCTGTGGCTAGGATTTGTATTTTACTTGGGTTACTCTGTAAAGTGTCATTTATACTGATGGTGCTATACGTAGTTAGAAGTATTTAATTTACTTATCACACTTTGTTAATAAACAAATCTGCTGAAAATTACCTTTTCTGAACACAGAGCAACTATAAAGTTCTTTAGAACATCTCCAATAGATTTGTTTTCAGCTTTAAGTTGTTGAAGTTTCTCCTCCAAATGATGTGAATTAATCAAGGACTAAGGTAAAAGGATAGAAAGATATTCAAATGATGTTTTACAATAAAACAAATCCCAGTGACAATGTGTGTTATTGACATTTATACTGGAATACTTTTATATTTGCAGGGGTTATGTGCAAAGTACAAAGGAAAACCTAATGTTACACTTTTGAAAAATGTTTTTCTGTTATCTCAGTTGTGAGAAATGACGTTGAGTTGTATCAGTCATGTACTGCTCTAGGATTCATACTGGTCTTAAATAGGCATCTCCCACTGGGAGCAGATCTCCCATTCTTCTTTGTTCTCTGTGCAATTCCAATGCAAGTGAGGACAGACTAATTTGTATATTCCTTCATCTTCTGCATCAGCATGGTATAAACATGGCCTGAAATTCTTAACTGTAAATAGCTCTATCCTTAAGAAAAAACTAACTCATAGCAACCAAGCATTTAAGGTTTCAAATCAATTTATGGAAAAGTCAGAAATACCAGGTAGAAAGTCCTCAACTAATGCATATTTTTACTATTGCTAGGATTGAAAGTCCTTTTTTTTGTACAATTAAAATTGAAATCCATGTATTCTGGTTACGTAGGAAAATTATTTAATGCTAACATATTTAAATTGTGTACATACACTTAATAATTGCTCATCAGTAGTCAATAAAATTATACCATAAAATATAATTAATGGCTTGATACGTATTTGAATATAAGCATCAATATGCTTATGATAAATTAAAAACTCAATAAATGTGTGGTTTTGTTTTGCTATTAAGATTGCTATCAACATTTAAGAGTTGCTCTGTCTTATTTGTCTCCTAAAACTTTAGCATTCTCTGTCTAAAATAGGCTTCCACATTTCAGAAAAGGATTAAATAAAACTAATTTTATACATCAGGCATATTAATTTTTAAGGTAACTATACATTTGGAATGAATATGTTTGTATATATGTATGTTTTATATAATTATATATAAAATAACATTTGCTATTACAGACCTTAATTAAACTGGGAACGTTGAATTCAGTCAGCAGTTTGCGAATACCTTTGTAGTAGGCAGGAAGAATCGTTATATTCTGTAGGAAGAGGTGGAGAAAGTCATGTGAGTTTTAAAAATACAACCCAACTGAAAAAAAAAATCTGTTACACAAATTTCAGACATAATTTAAATCTCCAACACTTGCATGCCATTGAGAAGTGGTCTGGCTGTACTTAAAAGCTACAATTTCAAATCTAATAGATACATGTCAGGAAGGACGGGCATTATGTAGCAAAAAAATAAAGTAGTACCATCTTCTGCAGCTGATGGAAGTATTGTCTCAACTGCTCCTCCTTGTCCTGTACCTCTGAGTCAGTCATGTTGTCAATCAAGGAATAAAGAAAACGGCCAATATTTTCTGCGAGGTGGGGGTGGAGGGTGAGGGGAAGACAAGAGAAAGCATTCCACTAAAATTACTGACACTGTCATGTTATCAAGATTAATTTATAAGAAATCATTTTGGTGTGAGATGTCACCCTGATGAGAGGCTCTGAAATGGCAACAATGATCACTGAGGCGTAGAGATTATGTGGTTTGGGAGCACATATCTAACTGGTGAGTGAAAGGAATATTAATTATTTTCAAACCGAATGACAGCTTTTCAGAACAAAATCTTTCTTCGGTCTATTTTTCCATGGCTGTGTGACAAAAGCAGCACTGCCCAGGGCCCCTCCCCCACTTTCCTGCCCACCATCCCAAAATAGTTGCCATAAATATTTTGTCATTTACTCAAAAAGAAATGGAGCTTTTTAAAGCTTTATAGGCACAGCCCCATGTATTTCTTATTATTTCCAGTGTTTTACTGAAGTTAGTGAATGAAAGACAATAAAGAATATTAAATGATATTTAATCACCAGCTCCAATAATCCTGTGGGGAGCTCCTTATTAGCCGATGAAATTTAAGTTTAACAAACGATACTATATAGGTTAACAGTATTAATTTTGACTGAAGCATCAAGGAAGAATAAATGAGATTTCAATAAACTACATAGTGATGTGTACTGAATTTTATTACTGAAAATATTTTTGTCACAATGTAACTTTGATTATTAAAACATTACAAAAAGCTATTAAATTAATAGCTTCTTAAAAATATTTGTATTAATGCCCTTCTAAAAAAGAATCTTACCCCCATCTGTAAATGCTTGATTACATTATCCCTGTAATCTGTTCATTTTACTTACTATATAAGCATCTCAAGTACATTTTTCATTAAAAAGGAAAAACACTAATAAAATCTCATGGATTCCACAAAATATACTGTGATCATCTGGGTAAACTTTTTACCCAACATGTTTTCAAATTTCACTTTCAAAAAGAAATAATCAATGTTTACAGTTGTAATCCCTCAAACCTATCATTACTCAGAAGAACGGATTTGTGGATAAGTTACAATCATAGAAATTGAAACTCTACCAGTTTCTTGTTCAGCCTTCGGTTCCTCCATATACAACAGTTCTGTTATCTGGTAAGACAGAATAATCGTACATTGCAGCCAAGAAAAGCAAGCAAGAGCAAATAGTAACTGAAATTGAATTCTACAAATAACAAAGCAGCTCTCTACTAGCATTATTCTGTGCCACATCATAGCAATTTATTTTTTTAAAACAAAAGCTTTTAGTATTTTTTTAAACACTGCACAACAAAGATATACTGAAGTTCAGAAATATGATCTCCATGATTTAGTTCATGCATTTTATCATCACAAGTGATTATAAAGAAAAAAAAATTCTTGAAGCAATCAGACTCTATTGTTTAGAGGTTTAAAATTCAGGATCTATATAATTTGCTGTTGTTATTTACGAATTAATTTTAACAGGAAGTTGCACTGTGCATAACCGACTCTATTCCAGTTAAGTATTGAGCAACAGCATAGTACCAGGTGTACTTGATGTAACAGCTAAATAGAATTGGAGGGAGTGAAATAAAAGAACTATTCTTTAAAACCTGATGGCTGATAGTAACCAAAGTATCTAGGTAGTGGCTATTTAATCAGCTATTTAACTTGAAAGATTTTTCTTAAACTTGATTACCCTTCTCCACAATTACTATCAAGGGAACAAGATTTTCCACTTCCATTAACATCCATTTTAATGCACATTTTCTGGCAACTCTGACCAAAAGATTTCAAGATATTTTACTTGCCTTTACTGACTGCTTGCCTTATATGCCGTTTATCTCCAGTTATTAAAATATTGGAATTACTTCATAACTTTTCTACATAAATCTAATAAATGGGAATGCTTTCTTCTCACTACTCATCTCTTTATACATAATTAACAAGAACAATTACACTGACAGACAGCCATACTGGCAAAAAAACACCTAGTCCTTTTTGTATACAGAGCCTTTTAAACGTTTCCAAGTAACAATTTCCCCTAGTCCCTTAGGGGCACCTTCCAGTATAAAAAGAATGGGAGAGCATTATGACTGGCCAAATTTCTGTTTGTTAGAAGGCGTCACATTTCTTACAATAGACAAAAAAAAAAAAAAAAAGGTAGGCACTATAAGCCAAACTAACTCAGGGAAAGCACAGCTTCTACAATTCCTTCTAGCCACCCTTTCACCAAGACTGGCCATACAAAACATATGCATTTTCTTCTGTTTAGTGAAGTGTGTGTGAGATATCATTTCCCCCCTCATGTTTATCTTTCCATGTTTATAGAAATGAACTGAAAAGCTCAAGGCCTCACAGAGGGAGAATGGAGGGAGCTTAGAATGGAGTAGCTGCCAACATTTTAAGCACCTGCCCAACTTCCTTTCTTACTGGGATGCACCACGGATATTTTTTTCATAAAATATTTTTCTCCAAAGTCCCAGTCCAATTTCAGATATGCTATCTCTTTTGCCAATTTATCCCATCATCGCAAATTTGGTTCAAATCCTTTCAGGTTTAAAAGGTGGGTAAAATAATGGGCAGAGACCTGAGTTCCTTTGTATATTTTTTCCCCAATATTTCAGTGATTTGGAAACCACTGATCTGGGAAAAAATAAAAAGGGAGAGAGCACTGGAAGTATCATTTTATTGCAGAGAAACAACGAAGTTTGAAAAATTTCTTTATCAAGAAGGCTGCATAATAAAATCAAAAGTTTTATTCAAGTAAGCGCCTCAATGAGTTTAGGTAATACTAAAAATACAATATGTTGTTTGAATCTACAGTAAAAGAAATATATTTTGTAATGAATATTTTATTATCCTTAATTTGTTACTAAAATATTAAAGCAAACATGTCAGGTTAAGAGTTACAGCAAGGATAACCATTTGAAAAAGCAAACTATGTCCATTTTTAGGAAGGAGAAGACACAACTCATTAAATCCATGTTTTTTAAAAAAATCTTCCTACTATAAAAGTCAATGGGGAAACTAGCAGGTCACAAATGGCATCCATGTGATATTGTGTTTAATGAAGAGGCACATTTCACTTGACGATGGCAACTGGAAGTGCCAGAATTTCCATCACTAATTGGTAAGATTACATGGCATCGTGCTTTATGTTGTTTAGTGATGGAATTTCCAGCCACACTTGCTGACATTAACCAAGAACTATCTGTATTGAAAAGGCCTTTCAAAAATAGTTTTAACATTTTTATTTCCTAGTTATTAAAAATGAAGCTACAGAATGTTATTTTTTTTTAAAAAAAAAGGTCAGCTATGTTTACACCTAATTTTTTTCAAGGGGAAGCTGCTACAATAGTTATTACTAGTTGCTTTAACTTTAATAGTGGTTTTGGTCTTTGGAAAAATATTAATGGTATAGGCATTTTTACATGGATAACACTCTTTATATGGTTTTGTTTTGTAGAATCATTGCTAAAGAAATTTTCCAAAACTTACTAGGTTTTTATACCATCAAGTATTTCCAACTGGCACTTGGGATGTCTCTTATAAAGAAAAAAATTGCTGCCCCTACAAGAAATCTTTATCCCCGATCATGAACAATAAAACTAGTGCTTAATAAATACTATTTCTACATTAATATGAATTCAGTCACAACTCTATCTTCCACAATGTGAGCAACAGATTATAAATGGTATAAGGCATTTGAAAGATCAAATACAGACAAGGAAAAAGTATTAATTACATGCTTAATTTTCCCCACTGAGATCAAAAGGAATTAAAAATATTTAACTTTAGATAAGTCATAACAATTTAAAATGCTTCATATAGATATAGTAAAAGTTAGACTTACATCTGAAATAGACATTTCTATTTATTGTATTGTTCCAATACTGCGCACCCAAATAACTCCCCATTGCAGCTTAGCTATCTTTACTTACCTTGTTCCAAAGATCAACATCAGCACACCTGCAGAGGGCAGCAGAAGATAATAAATTAGAAGTCCAAATATATATATATGTATTATTGCTTTCAAAAGCTCAATACAACTGAACAGGTTACAACATGGGTTCAGATTTGCTTAAGTGAAGAAAGTTAAGCAATAATTGACGTATATATTTTAGCATAAATCTTTCTTTAGAAAATGATTTTACTATATTTATAGACAACTACTGCTGATGTTTTTGTGATATCTGAATCTATAATCTTATTGCATTTCAAAATACATGCAATATGTGTAATCTCTTGTTTGTACCATACATTGCCTGTATTTAATACATTTTTTTCCATCATGAAATTGACTTTATTTTTGTATCACCAAAAATATACTGTATGGAATTTTCTTGTAGAACAATGATTGCTTTTTAAAATCAGTAAAGATACTAATTCTATTCAAAGTTATATAACGGGGAGCCTTCATCATGTGAGCAAGCCTCATCCTACAATATCATGAAAATAATAAAACTTATCTCTGGAAACAAAAACATTTCATGTACGATTGAACACATGTTGTCTCCTCTGTGATCTAAGTCCATGATAATATGGTCCTGGCTCTTATACAAGTAAATAGGCATACTGTTGTAACCAGGAATGTCTGCTGGATATTGAGCAATGCCACAAAAAGACATTGCTTATTTTAATCCATGATTAAAATATTTTATTTCTTTCAACAGAACTATCATATTTGATGACTGCTGAATTAGAATATATAATGTAAAATATTTCTATACTCCTCTTTCTCAGATATGCTTTCTAAATGTTTACAACAAATTTATCTGCTTTACCCTAGAAATTGTAATGCCTTAGCCACAATGCCAGCTTTGTGCAAATCACTTTATCTCAGCCCTAGAGACTGAACCACATCTGAAACCTTGCCCAGAAAACTGCAGGGACCAATCCAGATAGTTGCCACATTAATCCTTCTCTTAATGAGCACTATCACAGCATTGTTGTTTATGGTTCTTAAGTGATCCCATGGGTCATTAAGCAGACAGACTCCCATGAAAGGAGTGCAGGGTGTCTCAGGGTGGTCTAGCACAACTCACTGAGGCCAACTCGCCACTGCCAACTTGCCATGGCCAACTTGCTGCAAGACAAGAGTTACACTAATATCAAAGAAATGGTGGAATAGAATCAAATTTTGTCCAAAGGAGGGAGAAAATGAAATGTGACAAAAATGAAAACTATGTTTTAATTATTTTAAATAATTAAATTGAATTGTTGAATTCAACATGGTAAGTTGTCCTGGGGCGAATTGGCTGTAGCGAGTTGTCCCATTCCGGCCTGAGAGAAACAGGAAAAACTGTGGGAGGGCCCACTGAGGAGCTGAAAATACACCTTGCCAAAATCCAAGCAGGATTTTTAGCCTCTTGAGTGGAGAGACATTCACACGCGACCTATGCCAGATCACTCCACTCAGGAGCTGAAAATCCTCCCTACTGAAATCCAAGCAGAGTCACTAGTGCATGGTCTGTGCCAATCCTCCCAGGGCTTCCCTCATCCACTTGAAGCACTCTGCGCATCTTATCACATAATGCTACCTCTCCATTTTCTATTTATTTTTAGCTCCCTCTCATTTCTGATGGTTGGTTGAAAGAGCTGCCTGCGAAAGGATTGCAGCTCCATTCCATGCATTGATGGGAACTCTTTTGGTAAGATGCAGGAACCTGTCTGAATCCTGCTGAAGGATTACAGCTCCCCTCTGTGCACAGAAGAGAACTCCCTCAGCAGGGAGCAGGAACAGAGCTGACAACTTCAGAATTTTAAAAGAGTTTAGCTCTCCTCAGCAAATCATTCTTTCAACCAGACTCCGGAGACAAGAGGGAGTCCTTTTGGCAGCCGTGGCAGTTTGCAAACTTCCATGCTGGCTTCCTGGGGAAGCTGGCAGAGAAGAATGCAAATGGCGATTACATGATTGTGGGGCATTTGGCAACCAGTCATAAGTGCAAATAGGCTGCCAAGTACTTAGACTGCAATCGCGTGACCAAGGAGGTAGCGGTGCAATGTTTTGCAACAACCAGAAGGGCTTCACAGGCTATAAAGCACCCTATAATGAGGCCATAATTCCCGATCATCATTAAACGAAAGGTTGTAACTCAAGGAGAATCTTATGTATGAGAATCTTATGGAAAATTGTTCATAGCATGGCTTCTGTGTTCTATGACACAGGCAGCCTACACTTTCAGCATCTCTAGTAAACTAGCTTAAATAAACAAGCCACTGATCCACAGAGAAAATATATTTGTCTTCTATATCCACAGAGAAAATATATTTGTCTTCTATATCCACAGGGAAAATATATTTGTCTTCTATCTCTGGATTATTTTTCCAGAGTAATTTCTATTCTGAACTGGCAAGGAACGTATCCTAACCCACGCGTCGGCAACCTGCGGCTCTTTGAGCCATCACCTGCGGCTCCAGAGCCTCCTCTACCATTTGTAGAGAGAGACAGAGAGACACTTTCGCTTCCCTTCTCTCTCTCTCTCAGGCGGACTTACCTCCTGCAGGGCTCCTGATTGGCCGTGCGCCCGGATGCCCCACCCCCTGGGAGAAGCGCGCCCAGGGCCTCGTGGCCTTGGAGCCATCTGGGGAAGCCCTGGGATCCCTGCTGGGAGCGGCCCGCTGGAGGCTCTGCTGAGTGGGCCAGCCCTCCCGCAAGCCACGGCCCAAGGGAGACCAGCCCCTGCAATCCCCAGCCAGCCCGACCATTGGACCCGCTGGCCGGGAAGGCACTGGAGTCCAGGCTGCCGGGAAGGAAGGAGATGCAGCAAAGGTAGGAGAGCTGCCTCCTGGGGCCCAGTGCTGGCGGCGGCTTCCTTGCCCTCCTCTTCCTCCTCCCCTTCTTCCTCTACTGCTCCCAAGATGGCTCGGGTGGGCTCTGGGCCAAGAGGGGTGCCTGGGGGGGGTGAGCAGCCAGGCTGGCAGGGGCCGTATGGCACCAGCCCCCCACCACGGCTCCATCGGATGGGCAGAGGGAGAGGCCAGGCAGCGCAGTGGTTTCCTCGCCATCCTCCTCTCCTTCCTTCTGGTGCCACCCGGGCGGCTCGGGCAAGTGCCGGAGCAAGAGGGGTACCTGGGGGGGGGAGCAGCCAGGCTGGTGGAGGGGCTGGTGGGCCGCGTGGCACCAGCCCCCACTGCGGCTCCATCGATGGATGGAGGACGAGGCCGGGCAGCATGGAGTCCTGGCTGGGGCGGCTGCTTCCTCGCCCTCCTCCTCTCCTTCCTCCTGCTACCCCCAGGCAGGTGCTGCCTCCACTGCAGCTCCATCGATGGGCAGAGGGCGAGGCTGGGCAGTGCAGAGTCCCAGTGGGGGCGGCAGCGAGGAACCCTGACAATGCTGCTGTGCCGCCGCCGCCACTGCCTCATGTCCTGCTCCCACTTCCCCGCCCATTCGGCTGAGGACGCGGCGGGGGCGGTGGCCGGGCCTTGGCAGCAGCGAGGAACCCCAACGATGCTGCTGTGCCGCCGCCACTGCCTCCTGTCCTGCTCCCCCTCCACGCCCATTTGGCTGAGGACATGGCAGGGGTGGCGGCTGGGCCGGGGTGGCGGCGAGGAACCCCGACGATGCTGCCGTGCCGCTGCAGCCGGAGCCGCTGCCTCACGTCCTGCTCCCCCCTCCTTGCCCATTCAGCTGAGGATGCGGCAGGGCGGCAGCCGGGCTGGGGAACCCCAATGATGCAGCAGTGGCTGCCGCCGCCGCCACCGGAGCTGCTGCCTCCCATCCTCCTCCCCCTCCCCGCCCGAGAAAGAGGAAAGAGAAAGAGAGGAAAGAGAGAAAGACAGAGAAAGAGAGAGGAGAGGGAGAGAGAAAAAGTTAAGAGGAAAGAGAGAAAGAGGAAAGAGAGAAAAGAAAAGAGAAAATTGAGAAAGAGAAAGAGAAAGAGAGGAAAGAGAGAAAGACAGAGAAAGAGAGAGGAGAGGGAGAGAGAAAAAGTTAAGAGGAAAGAGAGAAAGAGGAAAGAGAGAAAAGAAAAGAGAAAATTGAGAAAGAGAAAGAGAAGAGAGAGAGAAGAAGAGAGAGAGAAAGAGGAAAGAGAAAGGGAGAGAACAAGGGAGAGGAAAGAGAAAGAGGGGGGAGAGGAAAGAGAAAAAGAGAGGAAAGAGGGAAAGAGAAAGGGAGAGAAAAGAGAAAGAGAGGGTGAGAGAAAAGAGAGAAAAAGAGGAAAGAGAAAAAAGATTGAGGAAAGAGAGAGATAGGAAAGAGAAATAAAGGGGGGGAGGAAAGAGAAAAAACATTGAGGAAAGAGAGAGAGGAAAGAGGAAAGAGAAAGAGAAGAGAAAGAGAGAGGAAAGAGAAAGAGAGAGGAAAGAGAAAGAGAGAGGAAAGAGAAAGAGGAAAGAGAGAGGAAGAGAAGAAAGAGAAAAAGGAAAGAGAGAAAGGGAGAGGAAAGAGAGAGAGAAAGAAAAAGAGTGGCAGAGGAAAGAAAGGGAGGGAGAGGAAGGGAAAAGGGAAAGAGGAAAGAGGGAGAGAGAGAGAAAGGGAAAGAAAGAGAGGAGGAGAGGAAAGAGAAAAAGAGGAAAGAGGGAGAAAGAGAGAGGGAGAGGAAAGAAAAAAGAGAGGAAAAAAAGAGAGGAAAGAGGGAGAAGAAAGAGAGAGGAAAGAGAGAGATACCCTTTTTATATCTAAAATGAAGATAACACTGCATATATCCTTTTTTACCTTTATTTTATATATATACACCAAACATATACACACAGACACATGTTTTCTGAGGTTTTTGCGGGTGTTTGTATGTAGATCTTTGGTTATTCGGGTTTTCTCCCGCGTAAAATTGGAAGTGTCTTGGCGACATTTTGACGAACTCCCATTCGTCATCTTCAGGCTGGTGTTTTCAGCTTTGTGCTTCTAGGAGCAAAGAAGCACGAAGCCGAAAATACCAGCCTGAAGATGATGAATGGGACTATTTCCAATTTTACGCTTCAGATATCAAAAAAGTTTTGCAGCTCCCAGTATTTTTTTTTCTGTGGGAAATGAGTCCAAGTGGCTCTTTGAGTGTTTTGGGTTGCCTACCCCTATCCTAACCTATCAATTCAATGACATCAAAATAGTTCACAGATATTTTCAGATAACTTGTCAACTTTCCATAGTAACACTATTCAAAAAATGAGAACAAAGAATGTACTTTCAGTAAAGAGCTTAATAGTTTATTTTACACATACACAAAGAGAGGGGGGAGGAGTATTTAAAATGTCAAAATTGCATTCAATAATATATGGCACTATAGATTGCACCTATTTTCTATTACAGAAATAATCTGTACCAAATTGTCCTGCTTAGGGAGACGTGAAACACGGCCCTTCCCAAACTTCTACCTTTCCTCTACCCTAATTATTTTTTATTACTTTGTCTTTCTCCCTAGATAAATGACAATACAATCCTAATCACTTTTACTTCAAAGTGATTCAGATTTTGAAACACCTTGCCAGGAGCTAGGAGGATTTACCCCTTTAGTGATACACACATATGGTAATATAACCTGTTTTCTCTCACCTGTACCTGTCACTGTTTTCCTTGTCTGTCACTGTATCTCTCTTTCAAATAAGATAATTTTACTTTTTTTCATCTCCCCACAATTTTCATGCAATTGCCATTCATTTCTTATTTTGCTTGCTCTCTCCACTTTAGTGCTGATTGTTTGTCTCCCTATAGCCTAATTCTGATTTCCTTCCCTTTTTTCTATTACAGTGCTTCTCAACGTTTGTGTGACGGCGACCCCTGTCACACAAACGTTCTGCGCATGCGCCGGGCTGCGCGCATGGGGGTGGGGCCCCCACGCGCGGCGTGCATGCGCGGCAGCGCCCCATGCGCGATGCGCATGCACGACCCCACGCGCGGCGCATGCACGGCGCCCCCCATGCGCAACGCGCATGCGCGGCGCCCCCCATGCGCGGCGCATGTGCACGGTGCCGCCCCCATGCGCGGTGCACGTGCACGGCACTGCGAAAAATGGCGGATCGCCGCCTTTGGCGACCCCCGAAAAATGGGCAATCGACCCCAAATGGGGTCGCGACCCATAGGTTGAGAACCGCTGATCTATTATGTCTACATAGTTTACAGTCAGGCTCAAAAAGTACTATATAACAAAACTGTAACACCCCTCCTATAAACCAAACATACTCTCCATTTTTGTCACTTGAACAATAATTTTCCCTGTTGTTTTGCCACAAATCTGAATTACCACCATTCTTGTCTGATTTCTTTTCATTACAGTTTTATGTTGTGAGCCATCAAGACTCTGTATAAAATTGTGCCAGGGTATAAACATGATAAAAATAATTTTGTTTACTAAGAGTAAAACTTTATGCAACCAAGGCAGTATGAACAAAGGAGAAATGAAAAGATGCAGACAGCACCAAGTAACATATAGGTCAACAGAAAAATTATAACTACTGATAAAATGCATTTATTTACATGGAACATTTCTATCTTATGCATCATTCAGTGAAGAGTTAATAGCAATACAGGATTTTTAGTATTTAAAAGAGAAAACAGAAAAACTAAAAAAGTTCAACAAAAATTCTTATATGTATATATTATCTGACATTCGTGTAGTCCAATCTCTAATAAAATTAACTAAGATTAGAAAGTTTTAAGTTCAAATCTGAGTTTAGGCATAAATTTATGGGATGGCATTATGTAAAGCTTATACTGTGTGCTCTAGAGTACTGACATATTACTGATTAACCTACAATAATTGTGACTAGAATTATTGTGATAGTATCTGTAAAGCATAATATGTATATACTTGTGAATATTTTATATAAATATTATGATTAAACTTGATAGTCAGTGTGATATTATCAGAGCAGTTTCAGATATAGAAGCTCATTATGAAATTTGGGATTTGATAATTTAGCTCAGCCTCCCATACAAAGACGCTTATTGTAGGGGAATATTTGGAAGGTGCCAGGATTTCCTAGGAAAACTGGAATATAAATCTAAAAGAATGAAAGACGAAATAAATAAACTGTTTTCAATTTACTGTACATAGGCCCAAATGAAAACCTTCACATTCCCACTCACAGAACAGGATATTAAACTTCAGCAACACTGAAGCCTAGCTACAAAGATCCTATCAGGACAGTGGGATATTATTAGCTACAAATAACTAATTTTTTTTTAAATTGCCTTAAGTAACAGAAAAACAAAGCTGGAATTTGGGACCAAAGAGATTCAAAACATAAGATTTCGTAAGTCTTACCTTCTAAATCCAACCATTAAACTGTTCCTGATATGATTCCTCTCCATTGTCCAGATGTTTGAGGAAGACACTGCAAGTTAAATTAAATTATTCAGTATGATGCATTGACTTGTATTTCTCTAAACAGCACTGATTCAACAACTGTTATTTTAAAACCAATATGCTATATAGGAAAACAAAATATTTAACGTTATATACTTATACCTGATGGAGCCATTGCTTTATATTTCACTATAAAGACATATTGACCCTGTCTTTCTCCCTGTATCCTAATCAGTCGCAGTCATGACTAAGTTTAAACAAACTTTATTCCTAAATAAAGGAAGGAATCTGTTGTATAAATTCAGATTTTCCAGTCAAATTAAATATAACTCTTTTCATTTAAGTATAGTTTTGAAGAACACTGTTAAAGCTTATATTAATTTTATAGCACAGTAGATTCAAATGGACCGTTAAAGTATATCTATAAAAACTACTCACAGTATTCACACATTTTCTGCAATATTTTTAAGAAGAATAAGAAGAGTAGGTAATATATCATCTCTTTCTTCTATCAATGGGATAATGGACGTTTTAGAATGAAACAAAAGGCTAATTTGCATATTATACTTGCTTTGAATCATAAACAGATATTAAAATACAGCTTCAAATAATCTTAAATAACAAGTATTTTTGAATAAATTACCAACATTTACCATTCTTAAAATTACCTCATACCACTTTTCCAAACAGATCACTCAGATAATATATAAAACAAAAGCACTTACATAACTGATAAACTTTATCCAGTCTTCCATGGGAAGCTTCATGCCTGATTTCTGCTGCTAAGAATCTACTAGTTTCCAAAGGACAGCCTTTTTCCTATGGAAAGATGGTAATATGGTAGTACCCAGTATATCATCATAATCAAGCTCTCTATTCATATTTCAGATCTGGTGTGGGTTTGGCCAATAGCCTTCCAATCTTGACCAAAGCTGTCTTCTGTAATTCAGGATGTGCAATGGTTTATCTTACAGATATTATTAAAATTCTCAAGAAAACTATTTATGCAAAGCAAAATTCTAGAATTGTAATTTAAAGATTAAACACATAGAATGTGCACAGTAGACCTGCAAAGCAATCATTTTAAAAGACAGTATCTGTTTCAATTTGTTAGAATTGTAAACACAGTGCAAACTGTAGCTTTTCATATTAACAATGGTGGGAAATGTTTTGATTGCTGTACAAAAGAACCAAAGTTCTTTATAAAATTAACTTTATATTTCAATGTGTGCAATATTAGATTTGGTAGAAAAGGAGATCTACCTAAGATTAGCTTTTTTTGGAAGTAAGTAAGAATGATGTCCTAGATTAAAATATATACTTTTTTATAGGCTATCATTTTATGGTAGAAAGAACTCACTTTGCAAGGAATTTAGCTAGAAATTTAAATAATTTGCTTTCCTATTAAGTTCAAGTTATATGTGATTATGAAGTGTTATCTGGTGTCTCACCAAGCCATTAAGTGTGATTAAATATTTTATTATCAAAGGTAACTGTTTCGTTCCCAGTTCTAATATCAGATTCATGCATATCTAAATAGTGTCAACTGTTGGTTTCATCTCTGTATTCTACAAACCAGACAGCCCTTCAATAGTATCATGGACAGATTCAGGAAAACACTGAACCAATATCTTTTCAGATCACCTTAGTTCTCCATCTCTTCAGAGACTTTCACTATCCCCTCGTTTAAAATTGCTAAAGGGGTGACCTATATATATGAGAACAATTATACAAAGCTTTTCTTTGGACCACTAATTTCAAGAAAAAAAAAGACAACCCCAGTGGGCATTCTGTCGTATGTTTGGAGCAAGACACCAGCTGGGACAGGCTAGTAACCATATGAAGGACATGAAACCTGAACCTCTCCAGAGTGTGTAATTTCAACGGGAACACTGAAAAATCTTAGGAAAAAAGTTTAGGAAGAAAGTGAGTTTAGGGAGAGAACTTTATACAATGGGGCAGATAAACCATTAACACTATTTTCCTGTTCTTACAACCAAAATGCATCATCAGATATTCAGAGCTGGCAGACTGTTGGCCCAATGCGTCTGGTCAGTAATACAAAGTTCCCATAGATCAAAGCAATTCTACTGTGTCCTCCAAGTCTAACATGCTGTACTGTACAGCAGGGGTCCTCAACCTTGGCAACTTTAAGACTTGTGGATTTCAACTCCCAGAATTGCTCAGTCAGCAAAGCTGGCTGAGGAATTCTGGGAGTTGAAGTCCACAAGTCTTAAAGTTGCCAAGTTTGAGGACCTCTGCTATAGAGCAACCTGGGTTTCAAGTCAGTTCTCCATGATACATGTTAAGTCAAGATTTTTATCCAAAAATAAATTCTAGATAAAGGATACTTTACTAGTAACTGATCTAGCACTGAAGAAATGCTCTTCTGGAATGCAGGAACCATTACCACTGTAACCTGGATTATTTTTGTTCCAGAAAGAAAAGAAGCCAAGAGCAGCCTGTCTTCTTTTCTTTGTAATACCACCATTATCTCTGCCAATGTTTACTTTGAGGATGTTTCCCATCCTTCACTGTCCTGATACATCTTTTTGTATCATACCTATATAAAATTAATAGTATTTTATCAAAAACAATGTATGTCCTAATATTCACATGTGCCTCAGATAATTCACAGCTGAGTGTCCTCAGTCCCCTAATCATTCATTTGGTGGTAATTCCATCATTGGTAACTTGACTGGCCCAGAACAGCTCTCTTTAAAGCAATAGTTCTAGGCACAACAGTATGCATCATCTGATTCTATGGATTTTTATCTTAAAATTAACAAAATTACATTATCTGATATATCAAATATATATCATCCTACTACTTGATATTTCCTAATCATGAATCAAAGTCTTACAGCTCAATCCTATAAAACCCCAGAAATTTCAGTGAGTGTTATTAAGTACTAAAGTGTTAACACAAATGATTAACTTACCTGAATCATCTGGCGAACAGGATCAAGGTTATCCAAATTTGTAAAAGCATATAATAAATATGTGTCAATACTTGGCTTTACCTCTAATTCATCCATAGTTTTGAGGACATCAATTACACCTAAAGAAAACAAACACGGGTGTTAAACAATAGCTTGTTAATGGCTCAGTTCAGTGTATGAAATAAAGATTACAGTGCTTTATAAGTTTAGATTATTTCAGGGGTTTTTTTATTTTATGTTGGCAAAATTATATAGAAATCAGAAATTACATTGGCCTTTTGTTTTACTGTATTCTGCTTGATTCTCTTCTAACACAGGTTATCTGATCCTAGGATGTCAATTTTTCTACACACAATGAAAGTAGAAGGCAATTAAAGTTTAAATAGTTGGAAAAGGATTTTATTTCTGATAGCATGCTGAAGATGAGAGCCTTTAGCCAACCTTGGCTGATCTCAAAAACTCCACGGGTCAAAGTAAGTAGTAAACTTTTAAAAAATTCTGGAAGGCAATGACAAACCATTTCTATTACACTGCTGAGAAAACTGCATAGATACAATCACTAAGAACCAGGCATTTCCAGGAAGAACCATGATTGGCAAAGTCTATGTTCTAAAGATGCTGGGGTAATTAATTATCTCATCACTATCAATTTATGTCTTTTTAGAAGATCTACATTTTGGGGGGGAAGGCTCTTCCACAGCACCTCTACAATAAGTAACAGCACTACCTGGTTTCATCAATAATTTTACCAAGAAATTCACTAAGTTCTGCCAAGTTCATTAATTTCAATTTCTGAGCATAAATAGATCATTTTAATATGCAGTGATATTCCTCTTCTTTCTACAACTATTCCTCTTTCCTTTCTTCTGTTTTTTTTCTTTAAATGTTCTAATTAATATAAGTTTTATATTCTTATAATTAATATAATTACATCAAGTACATTTTAAAGTGAAAGCCAGTTTAGTGTATAAAAGTGGTTAAAACATCAGGCTAGAAATCAGGCAACTGTGAGTTCTATTACCGCCTTAGGCACAAACCCAATTGAATGGAAGAAAGAAAACTGCAGGGATTAAGAGTTCATATAATTCCTCAGTTCAAGCTTACACCACAAGAGAAAAATATAGCACACCTTTTTTCAAGAAAGACTGACACAGTAAATTGAATTCTAAATGCAACATTTAGAATTACATTGTTAAAAGAGTCATGGAGTCACTATCTGAAGAAACACCCCACAATTTTTAACAATATATATAAAGTTTTTCTACATTTTAATCTATACAATATTTATGATAAAAAATTAAGTGATGCCATTTTTATTAACAATACTAAGTGGCTGCATCTGAGGCTGAAGGATTTCTACAATGAAAATTCCAAACTTCACAACTGCTTGCCTATTCATCTTCTCATTTCTCTTTTTGGCAAGAATCATGAAATCTACACTTAGCTAAATTTGAGCTTGTTGTGGTATATATAGTTTGGGGATAGTTGGAGGAGAGGCAAAATACTGCCAACAATTTTTAATTCAAATGTTGTATTAGGATATTCTCCCCAGAACTCTTAAGCATTTTCAGGAATGTAAAGAGTTAACACGAGACTGTTGTTTTATAAAGACTTTTCTAAAAAAGGCTGGCACTTTTATTGCCAGAAACAATTAGGGAATACTTGTTTCAGCATTTAGCCTAAGTTGGAATATGACTGTATATTTTAAAATAAAATTGCAATATGAACTGCCTGCTAAAAGCTCTTTTTTGTTGTTTCTGCATTTTGTTTGTCATCCATGTCACACTAACAACTCTGCATCTCATTCTAAAACACATTATACTGTGAAATAAGATGAAAAAGACAGTTTTTAATTTTCCCAAGGGGAAAGTACTTCTCTTAAAAGCATCTTTTTATCAGTCCATTCTTTCTGAATAACCAATAATGCAAACCAAAGAATTAGATATTGTCTTTTAAAATTTAATATTTGTTCAATTCTTACTCATATCTCATAGACACCGCCATCTGTAACAGGGGAAAGTGTATGTTAAATGCTTAAGCCTACTTAAGAATCCAAAAACTGAACATTTTAGTCCTTCAATCAATATGCTGTCAGATCATGATAGTTCATTCAACAATGGAGATTTTATGCTTTTATTATTGTAACTAAGTTCACATTTAACTTATCACTGCAAAGAAACATGAAAACCTAATCTAAAAGATTTGTTTCTTTTATATTTAGAGGAAGAATGTGCACAAAGTAACATGGTTTTAACATCTTCCCTAGATTTCAGTATTGTGTCTTTCAAGTTCAGAGAATTAAGACAGCCAAGGCTACTGTGACAAATTGAACCTTGGCTACAACCAAACTAAAATAATTGCTCTTTGAAAAGTTCCAAATGTGACATTAACAGTGACAAAATAAAGTAAGAATGCAATAATAACCTTTCAAGGCAATTGTTATGATATACAGTACACCACTACATAAAAAGACAATAATGTTTTGATAGAGTTGTGCATGTTGCTGAGTTGTTCTCATGTGCAAATATATTTCTTGCTATAGGGATTATGTGTTAGTATTAATGATAACCAAAATCTGATTAGAAGTACTAACCTTCAGTGTTTTTCTTTTCCTGGTGCTGAGCCAGCAATGGCCAAAAATAGTGAGGTTTGAGACACAAACCTTCTTCTTTTATTATCTTCATTATATCAATAGCTAAATCTTAAAAGATCCAGAAAGAGAAAAGTTAATGAGTATAACAACATATACAAATGTTCAACAATGTTAAACAAGAAAAAGAAATACCAGTTTTCTTTGCTTCCAATGCAAAGAATAAACTCGATAATAGAGGTGAAGGGTGTAAGTTGCTTGCTTTTAGCTCATTGCAGAAATATTTCATCTTAACCAAGGGCTGCAAGAAATAAAAGATTTAGGAAATTTTAAGCTCACCGCTTTTCAACAAATCATTCAAAATCACATTGACAATAAAACATAAAATCTTGAAAAACAGTTTTTTTAAAACTTTGACTGAGAAACCCATGTTACACTTAAGAACTATGCGAAGGGGAAGAATTCCTTGGATTTCAGTCCAGAATACAGACAAAAATAAAGAGACAAGAGAATGTGATCCTCTAAGTAGGAATATGGGAAGAACTTATTTTATTGATAATCTACGCACTTAGTTGGGGAGAGGAAGATAAGAAGTGCATCAGGAAACCCTAACAGATCAGAATATAATGTTTAAGAAATTAAATAAGCTAGATCTAAAAATCTGCCAACAGAAATAGCAAGACATATGGGAAGCTTTCTGCCAATTCCACACTACATAAATCCCTGAGAGACTCACTTACAAATATGAATTTATGGAAGAGGATTGGATATTGGTCAGTTCTGCATAGCACAACCCATTCCACTTAGAAAAGCCCCAAAGATTTTTAAAAGGGTCCAGTGACTGGCAGGGGAAGGAGGGACTGAGAAAGTTAATTCTTGTTTGCTCCTGACCCTAAACATCAATAGAACCCAACTTATTAATTTGAACAGTTCTTTTAAAATCAACCCACGATAGAATAAAATAGCTTGAGATATTTTGTTAGAACATAAGCAGAAATGCACTTTTAAGCCTTCACATACCATTTCCATGTTTATACAGTGTTGTAAGAAAAAGTTGCACTGGTTATTGTGTTTTTCATAGGTGAGCCCTAATGCCACAAAAACTGACTGCAGAACTTGAAAAGCTGTATCTTCTAAGTTAAATGTTATTAATCTCAGGCAAAGATTCTTTACATCTACATGTTGGAATAAAAACAAGAGGGAAAGATGTAAGTTGTAAGATTTTGACAAGAGTTTATAAACATGCATTTTATGATAACCTCAGTAAAAGAGTATTTTGATGTGCATTTAAGCATATATTCAAGAAATATACTCTACCTACAATTCTGATTCTATGGCTGCTGTATAAAAAGGACACATTAATACATTTCATTTACCTTATATTCCCCACAACTTGTCATTAACAGAATAAAATAACAATCTATATCCCAAAATACTTGCAGGAAAATATACCTGGTATGCTTTCTTTACTAAACTTTATCTTCTCCAGAAGATTTTGTACATACTGAGGATATCCGGCCTTAGCAAGAGTAAAAATGATATCCATAGAATCTCTTTCAGAAAGATAAATTTCAGTCTTTTCAATATTTTTCAGTTCCTATATCAGAAAAATGTCATCTGTTAGTGTTGTTATAAATATCACAATTGCTGTTCTTTTATTTAATTTTGTGGGTAAGACAAAAATGAATCTAGCTGTCAATTATAGACTTTTGAGAAATGTAGCCCTAATTAAAACAATGGAAGAAAGTAGGCTTAATATGAAGCAAAAGACTATTTTACTGGCTTATGATCTGGCTATTAAAGTATGCAATTTCATGAACATTTAATCATGAACATTTAACTCAATTCAGCCATCTTCAATAGCTACTAACTTCCCCAGTACGCTCAACAATACAGGTATCTTGTTATGTGTCTGTCAAATAAAAGAACACACAGTTTTCCAAAGAGAGCAGTATCTATAACAAAACTCTCAGATTAATAACATGCCTACAAATACCAAATACTGATTTAATACTGATATACTGCATTGGCTAATTATGTAAGCAAGCCTTAAAACAATAATACTAGACAGCTTATCATAAAATTGTCACTGCAGAATTCAAACCCATGACAGAGCTTAACACAGTTATTGCTTTGCTTACTAATAAAATTATTGTGGCTATCATTAACAACAGCTATAAGATTAATGAAGTGTTCTAAGTTTGATGGCTTCTATCTAACTGTAGACATTTGCCAATACACATGGACTGGAAAACAATGGGACTTCATATCTAACTGTAGATATTTGCCAATACAAATGGACTGGAAAACAATGGGACTTCATAATAACCGCAAAAGACTAAAATAGAGTAAGTCTTCATCTATGTATACATGCTGAGCTAGCACAGCTCCTATTGAGCTTTTTGTAAGTTGTCTTTCTTTTCTTTCTGTGTCATTATACCATTTCTTTCTGTCAGCCCCACAACTCCCTACTACTTTTGTACATGTGAAAGGAAATAGTTTAGGCATGCATAATCAATGATTCCTTTAAAAAGGGGATACTTTTATAGACAATTAATTTTAATTAGGAACATTCTTATCCTAGACCTACCTCTAATTGCAGCATTGCCATTATATTTATTTGTCTATATATGAAAGAGTATCAACTGCAGATACTTCTTGGATGAAAAAGATATACAGAATTAGCTTTAGGTGACTCTGGTAATCCTAAATAGACAGGATATGGAAACTGGGCTTTACATGGGATTGTTGTATTTATTTTTATGTGTGTATTCATACAGTATTCCCTGTGCAATTCTAAAAGTTGTAGCTTTACAAACAAAGGGCATTACCTCTTCAATTCGGTTTATGTCACCTTTTTCAGCATATGCATTCAATAGTGCCAAATAAGTCTCCGAACCAGGTTCAATTTTAGTGTCTTTCATGACAGAAAGGATGTTGATTGCATTGTCCATATCTCTGAAACATTATGGAGAAAAATACCATACATATGTATTTCACTTATTTTAAGTATATATAGTGTCAAAATTACATGTATTTCATGACTGACATTTGTCCTTAGCCCATGAAACCAGAAATCCAGAATCCAACATTTATTAACATTTAATTAAATGGCTGTGTAAAAGAAAATGAGTGCAAAATTAAAGAACAGCTGTAGAAGAAAAGCATCAAGTTTTAAAATTCTATTTTTCTTTTATATAAGGTGCTCAGGAACTATGTTAAAAGATGAGAGCAAATTACTAAAAAAAAAAAGATTGAGAGTTGCAGCAAAAAAAGTATCACAGTATATGAGATGTGGATATTTTCAGCAATTTGAGATTTGGACTGATCCAGTAATAAATATTCAATATCTCTCTGAAAAAACACGATTATGTCAGAAAAATCCTTTCCAACAGCCCACTATAGGCAGCATGAGGGAAAAAATATACAAGATGTCAATTATCTACTCATGCTGCTTCTCGTCTGTGGTTTGGAGTTTTTAAAACCTATCTAGCAAATTAAATAAGCATTTAATGTAATTTCATATGTGTGTAGACCCTTAGGATGTTTCTTGGAACATTAATCAAGCAAACTCACAAATCCTAGCAGGCACTCACACAAAGATATTGCTTCATTTTAATGAGCAGAACTGCTTTTATTCAAGAAATCCTCATTCATATCAGAATAGGCAGAGATCTCTGAATAAGGTAAGGAAGTTCATTATGAAGCATACTTTATTGTAATTATTCAAGCTATTTAAAAATATAATTGCCTAATTAAGATTAAGCTTAGACAATGGTTTAAGGAGAATAAAAAACATAAATTACCCAGCTTTTGCATGACCAGTGACAAGGGCGCTGAAAATCAACTCTGTTATTGGAAGATCTTTGCTTTTCATAATATTAAGAATTTTGCTGCAAATGAAAACAAAATCAGAAATATTTTCTCTTGAAAATAGGAAAAATGTATATAGACAGATAGTTAATAGACAGACAGAGGAATGACATCTACATTTATTTTGTTAAAAGAGCTATGGAATAATATTCTAAAATTTGATTAGCAAAAAGGAATACAGGTCTATCTACCATTCTGCCTGAGAATCATTTTTTTTAATCTCAAGGAGATATTTTAATTGAAATTCTTTGAGAGCCACAGGTGGATTGCTGGCTTTCCACTCATACATTAAGACTATGGCCTAATCAGGAAAATATTTGAAAAGATTTGGAGTAAGTTATACAGAAGTTATACTATACTCAATATAAACACAGATTGTCCCACAAGATTTATCTCAAGCTATTTGTTTATGTTGTTACCTGGATCCATCAATATCTCCCTTGTTGCAATAGGCAGCAATCAGTCGCTGATATGTAACCTGTAAAACAGAATTAAATATGAGAACTGTTATTTATCAAATAGTACAGTAAATAATGCCTTTATGAAATACCTACTCGATTGGGCTGGACATCCATCTCTTCCATTTTTGTTAGGAATTCATCTGGAGAGAAATCATGTTCATTCTGGAGGTAAACTTTTAGCAAAGCGTTATAATGGCTTACGTCAAATACAACACCTAAGTAAGAAATTGTAAAGAAAAATAAAATTCAGTACAATAAAATATTCATACGATTGTTTGACACAACAGTAATATACAGAAAATTGACTAAAAATTAACACACATCAGATTTTGGCAGTCCTGGTTGCTCACCCAAACCTCAACTTAAAATTGGTCATTTTTGGTACTGTTTTCCTATCCAATGACAACCTGTACAGGAAGAGTAAGACCGTTGTTGATTAAAGGTTGCCACTACTACACAAATATATATATATAGATAGATAGATAGATAGATAGATAGATAGATAGATAGATAGATAGATAGATAGATAGCTCTGGATACTACTGATTACAAATGATGGGAACTGATTATCGTTGGTTGCAGATCCAATCTAAAATTTCTCCATTAAGTAGAGGAAGGGTAAGTTATACACTTTAGTACATGGCCTACTGTACAATAGTTCCTGACATTTGATTTCTTTCAATTATTATTTTTTTAGTTTGGACTAACAATGACTTATGGTTGGCACAGAAGTAACATAAGAAATCTAAGTCATTTAGGCAGGGGAGAAGGGGAAGAAAAAAAGTGAACATTCATATTTTTCTTTTGTAGCACCAAATTGCAGTTTGGAGCTAAGTCTAAAGTATCCAAACTGATGCTGAACACCATAAGCTGTTATCCAAAAACTTTAAGAAATACTACCAGCTAGGTCAATTAAGAAACCCGAGTGGAAAACGGCACAAAATTTCATCTAATAGCCTGACAAGCAAAACACAAGATCAATAAACTTAAGTCTCAAAAGCAGTAAACCTAAAACTAATTTAACTGAAGATAGTTTGCTTTTACTATCATCCCCTAGATGTCAGCGTAGCTCTCAAAATATGGAAACCAACCTGAAAAATGTCATAGCAACCAGTATTAAAGAATGGTCAATACATAGAATATTATTAAACCATTTATTTTTTTGAAAAATACATGCTATCCTGTACGGTTTATTTTACTTAAAGAACATACCAGCATCTTTCAACTTCGTCCACATGGTATGAGCAAGGGCTGTTCTTTCATGTGGAAGTAGCTCAGGCAACAATGAGCCACAGCTTCTTAACAGCAGCAAGGCCTGGTTACCATTTGGAAATCCTAAATTAGAACAAAATAATTTGGAAATGCAACAACTTTCCACTTTCCATAAATAAGACGTTTTGAACAGTTTAAACATTCTAGTCTTTCTTTGTATCAATTAGTAATGAAAAACAAATAAAACTTTACAGAAGAGGAAAGTCTTAAAGACAGGAAGGTTTAGTATGCCCATGCATATCTGGCTAGAGATACACTGAATTAAAGATATACATGAACAGTTAGTCTTTGGCACACAACTATAATGGAGCCTGCCCCTTATAATCATATGTTGTGACAGTGGTAAAATAGGTCAGTCACATGACCAACCCTATTTTTGTGATGGTTTTTGCAGCAATTGTTAAGTTAACCAATGGAGAACCAATCGTCAACATTTCAAATCAAGGACTTAAGGCTCCTTTTATGGGTCAGTTATAACTTTGAACGGTAAATGACTGGTCATAGCTTGAAGACTACTTGTTTAATTATTATGTATGTTGCATTATGCATCTAGCTATTATTATAGACCCTCATTGGACTTCTCCAAATTGTCTGGAATCCTGCTGGCCCATTTGGAATCATGAGCAACTTTTGTGGAAGCCATCACAAAATGGAGCAAGTCAATTTACAAAATGGCTCCATGAAGAAAAAGAAAACACTGAACACAGAATATTAGGAAAAGTATGGAATAAAAATTACAATTCTGGAGAAAAAAAGAAATCCACTACAAAGTAAAAACATACAAGACCAGAAGAAAGCCCATTTTGCCAAATCTTAGGGGAAATGACATCTACAAACTATTCAATTTTAAATAAGATTTTAAATACTTAAATATATAGTATGGATACTGAAATTCAAAATAGTTTATAGCTATAAAGAACCACTATATGGATTTGCAGGTTGAAGGGAAGAAGGGTAAACTGAATTTTCTATTAAAGATATCTAGATAACTAAAACAACAATGGTTTTTCCTTGGTTTGATACTTTAGCCCAGTGGTGGCGAACCTAAGGCATGCATGCCAGAAGTGGCACTTAGCGCCTCAGTCCTAGCCCTTCAGCTGGGTTTTATAAACCTTTTCGCTTTAGGCCACCGCCGCCGTGTACAAAAAAAAAAAAAAAAAAAAAGGTTCAGTCAGTCAATTTCAACTGCTCACGGGAAAAAAAAGATCTTGCAAAGTTGGAATTGATTGATTGAACTTTTTAATCCTATCCAGTCTGCCATTACCACTACAGCCACGCTCACCCAATGGGCCACACCCACCCGGCACTCGACGATGCATAAGTGGGTTTTGGGTTGCAGTTTGCGCACTCAGTCTCTAAAAGGTTCACCATCATTGCTTTAGCCTCTTGGGCAGAGGAGATATGTAGAAGGGGCTTCTAACTTCTATGACATCGCACTTGCAACATTTTTATGCATCACATCTACTGCTCACATACATAGAATTAAAATTCTTATTGTAGGCCAGGCATGTCAAACTGCCGGCCCACAGGCTGGATACATCACGCCGAAACTGCACCCACCCCATTGCCGGCAATGGGGAAAAAGTCGCGATACATCACGTGACATCATGAGTTTGACACGCCTGTTGTAGGCCCTCTAAAACAAGACTCCAAAAGAAATAAAAATGTTACATTTGTTAAAAAACAATATCAATAATTAATATATTAATACAACATTTGCACTGGTAATGTTCAATAAGAATTAACATGAAGAACACAACTCTTTACCTGTTTTGCAGGCATCATGAAATATGTGTTCTAACAGGGATTTAGTAATGCACCCATTTCTTCTGATAGAATTGTCCATTTTGTTAAATGCCCAGTCAAAAAACTGTGTCTGCTTTTGTTGAATAGGAAACTGCTCTTGAACATCTCTGTTTTCTTGGACTGCAACTGTAAAGAGCCTTGTTGGGTATATTAGGAATCTGCAAATCAAAACAAAGTCTATGAGGCACCACATTACTTTCCTGTTAAGTAAAAATAGCTACTTAATTTTATATCTAAAATTTTAACAAAATAAAAGAACCCAAAGTTAACACCAGTGCTAGTTATCAAATCAATGGGCATTATCACTACAGCAATATTTCCACATTATGCACAGATTAAGGCTGTTTCACATATTAATATAATCAAGGGTGCCATGCCAGTATGTGCTATCATATCCTTCCACCTTTCATCCCTAACCAGAATTTAAAACCAACAAATCTTTGCAATAAATTCCATTTTTTCTTAACCAAAAGTAGTAGCCCCACTAGATTCACATAACACAGATCACTTGGATTTAGGAAGGTTCAGATTGGTAGAGGATGGGATTCTATATGTGTCTTGATTCATACCCAAACATTGCCCCCGTGATAGGAACCAACCACTCATGATGGAGGAGAACCATTGCCACACAATACTCTCTGTTTCCAACTTTTACAGCTATTTTAGAAGGATATCATGATCAAGAAGGTATCAAAAATAGTTGAGATTCCACAAGACTAAGAGAGTCAACCTCCCACTATCCCAAACACAAAAGAGTGACCACTGCCATTTCCTGTCTATATCCATGATTGAATTTGAACTGAAAGGACCAGGATAAGCTCTCTGGAGTTGGAAAGTAAGAGATAGTCCAAGAGTTATACAAAACAACTTGAGGAATGGCTTCTTTAGGGTGGGATGGGGGCTAATACTATACCACTGCCTTTTTCATGTCTAATGACATCATCCCCTCTTGCAAGGGGATTTGTTACTCCTTGAACCTAACTTGACTTAGATGAGGGAATTGAAGGGGAACTCATCAAATTTGCAGATGACACTAAACTGACAGGAGTAGCCATCACTCCAGAAAACCAACTAAGGATCCCAAAAGATCTTGATAAACTTGAACAATGGGCCCTATCCAACAAAATGAGTGTCAATGTGGAGAAAAGCAAAGTTTTACATTTAGGCAGGAAAAATCAAAGGTACAAGTACAGATTGGGCAAGAACTGGCTTAAAAACAATAACTGTGAGAGGGACCTTGGAGTCCTAATGGACAATCACTTAACCATGATCCAGCAGTGTGCAGCAGCAGCCAAAAAAACTGATATACTCCTGGTTGTATAAACAGAGGCATAGAATCAAGATCACACAAGGTATTAGTACCACTTTATAAAACCCTAGTAAGACCACACCTGGAATACTGCAGCCAATTTTGGTTACCTTATCACAAAAAAAATGTTGAGAGTTTGGAAAAAATGCAGAGAAGAGCAACTAAGATGATCAAAGGCCTGGAGACTAAACATACGAAGAACGGCTGCAGGACTTGGGTTTGGCTAGTCTAAAGAACAGAAGAAATAGGGGAGACATGACAGCAGTGTTCCAGTATTTGAGGGGCTGCCACAAAGAAGAGGGGGGTCATGTTATTCACCAAAGCACCAGAGGGCAGGACAAGAAACAATGGTTGGAGATTGATCAAAGAGAGAAGCAACCTGGAATTAAGGAGAAACTTCCAGACAGTGAGGACAATTAACCAGTGGAATAGCTTGCCCCCCAAAATCATGGGTGCTCCGTCACTGGAGATTTTTAAAAAGAGGCAGACAGTCACTTGTCTGAGATGGTACAGGTTCTCCTGCTTGAGCAGGGGGCTGGACTAGAAGGCCTCCAAGGTGCCTTCCAGCTCTATTCTATTCATCACCTTCCTGGTAGCATTTCTTCTCAATTCAAGAATATTAAGGCTGGGTTCATATAACACAGACATGTCAAACACAAGGCTGGGGGCTGGATGCGACCCGCAAAGTGGTTTCATGTGGCCCGCGAAGCCATCCTGGAAACAGTGAGGGAACGGCCCCCGCTGCCTTGTGGTGGCCATCTATGCTGAAATGCATTCAGTCTTAGCTCCACAAGGCTGTCTGAAAACAGCGAGGAACCAGCTCCTGCCGCAACGGCCCCACCCCCTGGGTGCATGCTGGGGAGGTGTCACCCTTCATGAGGAATGAAAAAATGCACCATCACCTGGAAGTGGCCAGCAAATGGCCCTCGCTTACTTCACATATCCGGCTTGATGGGCTCTGGCCTGGTCCCACCCCTTTCTGCCAGAGACCCTCAGATCTGTCCCACTCCTGCCCAGGCCCCCACAGGCACTCTTGATGTGAATGATATAGAGCTGCCCATGCCCACCCAGTAAGCCACACCCACTCCATCCATACCCACCCAGTAGACCGCACCTACCCGCCCCCCCGAGGGCAACCGCAATGCTGATGCGACCCTAAAGGAAATTGAGTTTGATACCCCTGACATAACACATTAAGCTGTAATATGTTGGTTTACTTTTTGGCTTTGTGTACTGTATGAGGAGTCCAGCCTGTTTTATGGCTTAGTGTGTTGTACAAATCCAGCCAACTACAATTTATTAAAAAGTATGCATAAATATAATATGGCTTGTTCTGTGAGCAAGACCTATGTATATGCAGTATAAATAAAAATAGGAGAATATTGGATTTGAGGTAGAAATCAGAAATTATTCATAAAGAATGTCAATAATAAATTATTCATATCAAACAATGGTAATACTTGTGCAAAACAAAAAATGTATCTGTAATAACTGAAAATAACTGAAAAGCTCTTTAATCTTGCAAAAAATGTCTGTTGTCCTATTAAAAACATTTGCTGTTAAGGCATAATTAAGCTTTTAAGGCATAATTCAAGATTCAGGTGATCCTAGTTTTGCAATTATAGAAATTATTATCTAAAATGATTTGACTATAGTTCTCCTTTGCAATACTATAGGTTTGTAATCATGCTTTGGGAAAAAGGAAGTCCCTATATATAGTCCTTGACTTATGACCATTCATTTAACAAAGGTTCAAAATTACGATGGCCATGGAAAAAGTGACCCCCGTTGTCACTTGATTGTAATTTGGATGTTTAGCAACTGATTTACATTTACAACTGGTTGCAGTGTCCTGCAGTTACATGATCACAATTTAACCATCAACCATTTGTGTTGATTTCTGGCAAAAATCCCATTGGGGAAGCTTGATTTGCTTAACAATTATGTGATTTACTTAACGACTGCAATAAACACTGTCATAAAATTGGATCCAATTTTACTTTTATTATACTTTCTTTTATCTTTTTCTTTTTTCTTCTTCTTTATTTTTTTTCCTTTTAAGCATTTTTCTTTTGGTATTTATGTTTTTCTATATATATATTATTGTTAATTATTTTATAATTTGTTTAATTAATGTATTTAGATTTATTCATGGTTTATATCTTTTTAAAGATTTTTTGAAGAAATTTTAATTAAGCCTATATTCAGCTCTGGGAAGGTCGGGGGAGGGAATGGGAGGGTTGGGGAGATTTGGGGAAGGGTTGTTTTGTTTTTGTAAAATTTTAAAAAAATTTCAATAAAAATGTATTTATAAAAAAAAAATTGGATCCAATTCAACTTAGATCTGCAACGATTTACAATGGAAATTCCAATACCAATTTTGATTGTAAGTCAAGGATTATCTGTAATTGAAAATTTTGGGAAATATCGTAAAAAATACAGGTCTAGCGCCTCAACACTTATGGTGGAACCATTGGCTGAATAGCTCTATAGCAGTGGTTCTCAACCTGTGGGTCGGGACCCCATTTGGGGTCAAACGACCATTTCACAGGGGTCGCCAAACAACGCAGTCCGCCATTTTTTCCCCCTTTTCCTTAGCTGTGCTACTTCCTTTTATTCTATTGGCTTTTGAAAGCCAATAGAATAGACTCTCTTGAATACAGTCTAATTCTATTCGCTTTCAAAAGCCAATAGGAATTGTCCAGGCTGTCTCTGCCCTGCTGAGCCCGCCAAAAGTCCATTCTGCAAACGGTGCTGCACAGTTGAGTAGTCCTCAACTTACGACCGGTTGAGTAGTCCTCGACTTACGACCGGTGGGGGGGGGTCGCAGCATTCAAAAGATTGAGAACCACTGCTCTATAGTGTCCAATTTAACATAAATGTGTTGAGTAATAATGACAGAATTGGCTGGTAAAGAACTGGTCCAGTGGTTAAGGCCCACTTAGAAAGTGGTCCCACTTAGAAAGTGGGAGAGCATGAATTCAAGTGCTGCCTTAGCCTTGAAAGCCAGCTGGGTAATTTTGGGCTAGTCATTCTCTCTCAGACCAACCTACCTCGCAGGGTTGCTGTTGTGGGGAAAATACAAGGAGGAAGATGTGTTGGATATAATAATAATAATAATAATAATAGTAATAATAATAATAATAGTAGTAGTAAAGTTGGAAGGGACCTTGGAGGTCATCTAGTCCAACCCCCTGCTCAGGCAGGAAACCCTACACCATTTCAGACAAATGGCTGTCCAGTCTCTTCTTAAAAACTTCCAGTGTTTGCCACCTTGCATTATTTGTAAAAATAACCAAGGTGGTATACAAATAAAAATAAACACACTTATAGAAACGCATATTTTCATCAAAAACTTTGTATTTTTCTGGCATGCCAGTCCCAGAAGCCAAAATCAGATACTTTATCAGTATCAATAATAGCTTGGTCTCTTGTTAATAAACACCGTATCATCAACTAAAAGGTAAATTATCTTCATTATGTGCTGTACAGAATAATGCTGAAAGAGATTATTCATTCATCCCCTTGCTCAGTGTATGAATTTAAATTATATTTATTCAAGTAATTGAAACACTATTCCGCATTTGGATCTTCCATGGTCAGCTTTAATGCTTCCTTTAGGCCAGGGATAGGCACCCCAAAACACTCAAAGAGCCACTTGGACCCGTTTCCCATCGAAAACAAAACGCTGGGAGCCACAAAACCCTTTTGATATCTAAAATGAAGATAACACTGCATATATCCTTTTTTACACACACACACACAGACACACACACATGTAATAAAGGTAAAAAAGGATATATGCAGTGTTATCTTCATTTTAGATGTCAAAAGGGTCTGTCTCTCTCTCTCTCCCCTCTCCCTCTCCAAGGCAAGCTGCCCTCCTCTCCATCCTGCGCCCCCTCCCCCATAGAGACTGGCTGGCACAGTTTGTCAATCGCAACTCTTCCTCCTCCTCATCCCTCCCCCATTCTGGCTTTAGCAGAGTTTGCACCAGAAGAAGAAGAAACATGGTGCTTCCCCCCACCCGCAGTTTCTCTTCCTCTCTTCCTTCTCCCCTCACTTCTTCGGCGCATGTTTGCTAGGAGTCCACCCAGATTTGAGCATCTTGGATTCCGACTCTTCCTCCCACACTCCACACCCCCACGGATCCCTTCTTCCTCCCACACTCCCTCCCCCCACCCCAATACCAGCACTGCCCACCCTTCCCCACCCTTCCCGTGAGCGTGCGGGGGCGTGCCTAGCTTGCTATGGGACCAGCATGGAAGACGATGCTGCTGCCACGAAGAGGGCAGCAGCCCTGGAGCCCAGGCGCAGCAGCCAGAATGGTGGCTGAGCGCCCCCCCCCCCCGCGCCCATTAAGCTCTCCCCTCCCTGGGCAGGCAGCAAGCTTGCAATCACACTGAGAGAGAGAAAGAGAGAGAGAGAGAGAGAGAGAGCACGGCCCGGGTCCTCCTCTCTTCCAGCCAGGACCCTGGTGAACAAACCTATCAGGTCCATGCCCAGCAAGACATACTGGGACTTTGGCGAATGACTAGGGTCCCCTCCTCCGCCCTAGCACTTGGGGGCAGCTCCTCTGCGCTTTCCCCCCTGCCCTGTCTGAGTCCCTCTGCCCGGCCTGATCTGGACCCTGCGGGTGCTCATCTGGGCAGCACTGGGGACAGCTGGCATAGCGCAGGCGGTACCAGAGCCAGGTGAGACCCCGCAAGAGCGTCCAGCCGGCCTCTCCCCCTCCCGACCTCGAGGCCCACCTGGACTGCAGGCGTTTGCGCCGGGCCGGGAAGGTGCATCTCTCTCACCAGCCGCACCCCACATCGTCGTGTGAATGCTGGGCTTGCCAGCGTAAAAGACGGTCAGGGCCTCCGCTCTCGAGCCGGGGGGGGAGTGGGCGGCCGGCGCCGGAGGGGGGCAGGAGGCACCAGAAGGTGTTGAAAGGCGCACAGGGCACCGCAGACCAGCCTGAGAGGTGGGGAAGGTGGGCGAGGGAGCCATCAGCCAAAGACGAGTTCAGCGCCGCCACGTTTGGCCAAACATGGCCCTGGCGCGAGTGAGGTGGATCTAGCGGCTGTGGTGAGAGGGCGCCATGAACGGCTTCCCGTACCTGTACCTGTACATGGGCGGCCCATTGGCTCAGCCGGCCTGGGCATCCTTGCAGCGGACGCCCAATTGCACGTGCTGCTGCAACCACGGCGTGCTCTCACGGCTGAAGAGCCACAAGAGTGGCAGCGCGTCATTGCCACCCAGGTGGGGCTGCACCGCCAGCAGGCCAACAAGAGCCTGGAGAGCCTTTTATCCAACACGCTGCGTGTCCTGCCTGCCGCCACCGACCTGCGCCCTCCTCTGCTACGCCGCCTGGGCACCCCGGAGCAGTGCTTGCCACTGCCACCATGGGACGGCCTGTCATGGCACTAGCTCCCCCCCAGCGGCGCTGTGGCTAACATCCCATGGGCAGAGGGCGAGCCTGGGCTGCATGGAGTCCCAGCTGGGGCAGTGGCCAGCGACGGCATTGTTTCCTGGGCCGTCCCCAGGCCACCGAGCTGGCCACCTTCTGCACTGCCGGCATCTTTGGGTCGGAACCACTGCAACGGCCCGCCAACCGGTCAGCTCTGTCCACCAGCGACGCTGGAGCCTCCCATGCTAGCAGAGGCTTCGGTGGGCCGCTCCCTGGGGGTATCCCAGGACTTCCCTGCGCAGCTCCCCAGCCATGTGCACCTCGGACTGAGCCAGCCTGAGAAAGGAGTTTCCTGGCCAACCTTCTCTCAGGGGGCGGGGCACCTAGGCGCAGGGCCAATGAGGAGCCCTGCGAGGGGGCAAGTCGCATGAGAGAGAGAGAAAGAAGGGAAGTGCAAGTGCCTCTCTGTCTCTCTGTCTGTCTCTCTCTCTGCAAATGGCGGAGCAGGCTCCGGAGCTGCGGGTTGCCGACCCGTGCTTTAGGCTTTCTATAGTCTTTCCACCTGGGTGTTAATTTTTTTTGCCTATGGTGCTATTATTTACATATGGTGCTATTATTTATTTAATAATGTATAATTAGCTGGATTCATAAAGCATTTTCAACCATGGACTCTGCTTTACCAAATAAATGTTTCAGGTCCACACAATCATACTAAGCCAAAACTAAACAAACCACAATAGAGCTTTAGTGCAGTGTGAGAACCCAGCCTATGAATAGGTTTATACAATGTACTAAACAATGGCTTGATTAACGATAGCCTACTAAAGTAAGAAAGAACTGAGGTATCCATTGCATTAGGCCACAAATCATAAAAGCTAGGTTTATTCACTGTGTTAAGCCTTCATTTATTACCTTAATAAATAAATGAACAACCACCATATGTTTGTTTTTGACTTATTTTTTAAATTGGATTCTCCTTATCTAGTTTTAGGATCTATGTGAAGAACAGATCACATTTTAGGTTATATTTACACAGAAATTTTGAAAACTCAAGAGAGTTCACAAACTTTTAAGCATCACTAGATAGCTGTACCAAAGCAACTTTTTTTCTGAGCACAAGAGAATCCTGCCTAGGAAGCATCTATATTTCTTTATAAACTGCAGTGAAGCAGAATGAATGTTAAACACCCATGTAAAGGAAAGAAAAATGTCATTCCCATACTGATTCCTAGGAGAATAATTCCTTTAAAAATATATGATAGGCATGTACTCCAGGAGAAGAAACCCTGCAAAATGTTGCAATTCTTAATGTCAAAATGGGTCCCCAGGGACAACAGCATAATTTATTCTAAATTTAAATTAAAAGTGGTTTAAATCAAAGCATTTTAAAGAAAACAAGAGAGCAAACTCTTGTCCACAGTCTACTTTATAATTCATAAAGTTTACAGTATGGTAGAACATCAAGCATTAGCCCTAATTTCATTCTGCAAAATCCAGTTCTAGGTCTTTGTTTATGAACTTCAGCCTAGAATTGTATTTAAACAAATAAAAAGGTAAACAATAGAGGACAGGTTTCCAGAGATGCATAACTATGCTCAAGAAGTGCCAATAATCCATACTTGTGCTAGAACAGTGGTTCTCAACCTGTGGGTCGGGACCCCATTTGGGGTCGATGACCATTTCACGGGGTCGCCAAATAACGCAGTCCGCCATTTTTTCCCCCTTTTCCTTAGCTGTGCTACTCCCTTTTATTCTATTGGCTTTTGAAAGCCAATAGAATAGACTCTCTTGAATAGAGTCTAATTCTATTGGCTTTCAAAAGCCAATAGGAATTGTCCAGGCTGTCTCTGCCCTGCTGAGCCTGCCAAAAGTCCCATTCTGCAAACGGTGCTGCACCAGTTGAGTAGTCCTCGACTTACGACCAGTTGAGTAGTCTTCGACTTACGACCGGTTGGGGGTCGCGGCATTAAAAAGGTTGAGAACCACTGTGCTAGAACAAGTTTGTTATGTGGATCAGTTAATACCTTTGATAATTTACAGATAAGTGGACTTCCAAGTTAAGGAGCTATGTCTATCTGGCAGCATGGTGAGGAAACCACGGCATTCAAGTTGATGCATAAGAGGTATGTCAACCACATGGCAACATTCCTGCTTGGATGGCCACAGCGGCTTTACCTGTTCCAAGCGCAGAACTAATTGGATATGAGAGCAGTCTCAGTCCTTGGATGAGGTGATGATACCCGAAAGAATAATTTACCTTTCAGGACAAAACAGTACCTTTCAGGACAAAACAGATCTGTACAAAAAGAATATACAATGCCTAAGCGAAGAGGACACTAGAATGATGGCAAATAATATTGAAAATAATTGTAAACAACTTTTATTCTAATTCTTGAGAAAAGCCAACAAAATGAAAGTTCAGGGGGGAAAAAATTCCTAGAGAATTTTTATATACATCTTAATAACCATTCCTAGGGGGGCAGTGGAAGAATAGGAAATAAATGTAGTTAATCAAGTCATAAGGTCACAAAGGCAAAGGTGCTTGCCAAATAAACTCCAGGTGTAATAAGACGGTTCATAGGTCCTTATATGCAAATGCCAGACCCCTCCAAGACAAAACAGTAGAGTACCTAGTATCAGAAAAAAATACAGACCTTGAAGAAATCTAATGGAGTGGTATATAATCAATGAAGTTGTTTCTGACCTCTATGGAAAGGTGTACTGGGGAGAATTTGCTCTATATGTCAAAAAGGATCTGGTGCCATAAAGCACAATGTATAGTAAACATAGCCAGGCTAACAGGAACATAATATTAACAAAAGGCTAGGAAGAACAGCCATATTTAAGCAACTGGAATTACATTAATGTTGAAATCAGGTGATAAATGTGGCGAGGTCATTCCAAGCTGGATTAGTGATTTTCCAAATGATGCTGGATTATACCTTCATAGGCATCAGTCAATAATTACATGATTCAGTTTTCTACCACTGAATTATAGACACAGGACTGCATGGTTAAATACCCCTACAAAACACGCCATCTTGATAATAAAAAAATACTACCAGTGTAACGTAATGGCAGCACTCAAAGCCTTAGTGCAGGGGAGTCAAAATGGCAGCCCGCGGGCTGAATGTGTCACACGCAGGCCACACCCACCCCGGCTCCAAAGGCAAAAAACATCACGATACGTCACAATACATCACATGACACGATCAAGTTTTACATCTGTGCCTTAGTGACTAAATGACTTAAATCTTGTTTTGAAATGTTTTTAACTAGTGTACAGGTAGTCCTTATTTAACATAAGTTTTTTCAGCTGAATGAAAGGTCCTTATAGATGTGGCCATCACATCCCTGCAGTTCTGCAATTTGGACACTCAGTAATCAGCTCACAATTATGGTGTTGTAGCTTCCCATGGCCATGCAATCGCTATTGCAATCTTCACTGCCAGCTTTTGGCCAGCAAAGTCAATGGGGAAGCCAGCAGATGATTGTCAATGGTAGTCACATGACTCTGGGACACTGATACTGAACAGGTTTCACCTAACAACAGCAACTGGGACTGCTGAAACTCCCATTGTAAGTCAAAGCATGATGTTGTCTTATGATCACGTCACTTACCAACAGAGCAGAGTACCCAGTCCCAATTATCATCAGTAAACAAGGACTACCTGTATACAGTTCTGGTCTCTGTAAGGATATTGAAAAGTTAGCTCTAGGACAGTGGTTCTCAACCTGTGGGTTGGGACCCCATTTGGGGTCGAACAACCATTTCACAGGGGTCGCCAAACAACACAGTCTGCCATTTTTCCCCCTTTTCCTTAGCTGTGCTATTCCATTTTATTCTATTGGCTTTTGAAAGTCAATACAATAGACTCTCTTGAACAGAGTCTAATTCTATTGGCTTTCAAAAGCCAATAGGAATTGTCCAGGCTGTCTCTGCCCTGCTGAGCCCGCCAAAAGTCCCATTCTGCAAACGGTGCTGCACCAGTTGAGTAGTCCTCGACTTACGACCAGTTGGGGGTCACGGCATCAAAAAGGTTGAGAACCACTGCTCTAGAAAATGGCAGGCAGAACAATGTGCTGAACAGAGCAACCTTGTAATTGCTGCAATATTTAGAAATTTAACTTTAGGGGGGGAAAGCAAAGGATAAAATGTCATAGTTATAAATTTAAGCAAGATATGGAAAGCACAGATAAAGGAAAACTCTCCAGCCAGATTCCCTCCACACACTAAACTAAAATGACTAATTGTGTCAATCTAACTAGTTGATTTATTGTTTGGAGCAATATTTCTCACCCTCAACAACTTTAGATGTGTTGTGTTTAATTCAAATTGTTGCTGGGGTGGAGAAACACTAGTTTACAGTAATGCATAAAGAGGTAGTTGGATTAATTCAGTAAAGCATGGTTCACTTAAACAAGGAGTAGATAATAAAAATGCATCTTCCTTTCCATAGTATTAGAATCCAAGGATGCTGGCTATGCTTGAACGGTGGAATATTCAAGCCAGATAAAAGGAGGGGGTTTTTTTTTTCAGAACACCACATATTTAATGGTGGAAAATCACTGACTCAATCCGTAGCAACGATTACTAGGTTAGGCAGAGGTTGGTTAAAGGTAAAAGAATAGCCAAATACTCTTTTCAGACCCAGAGACAATTTGCCTCTGAAAACCAACTCTTTGCTGCGTATTTTATTCTGTAACTACAGTAATGCGGAACTAATAAAAAGAGGACACCGGACTTGTTGGGCCTTCGGTCTGGTCCTCCAGCTAATAATTCTGACCCGGGCCAGATCGGCATGGCCTGTTCCAACCTACCATCCCGCCATCAATTGGGCTGGATTACAAGCCCCATAATCCGCCACGGCCGAAGAAGCCTGCAAAAGCGTGTTGCAGACCTAAAACAATCTGGGCTGCAAAAACTCGGACGATCGTTAGAAAGGAACAAAGAGGTACAACACCACCCTCCCAAGTGTCTCCACTCCCAGCCTGAGAAGCGGCGTGCTTTCCTCGGGGATACTCACGCTCTGCTGGGGTTGCTATTAAAGCTGCGGAAGGTGGCCGAGGACATCGGCGACGGGAGGGGCCCCGGAATGGCGCATCCCCCTCGCCAGAGCAACAGGCGTGAACGAAGCCACACCGCTGACCTGAGCAACCCCGCCATGGCTTCTCACGCACGCTGGTGCAGCAAAAGAACGCAGCGGCCGAGGGGGAACATGTGACCGGTAGGAGGTTGCATTCACTGAGAAAGACGGGGGGGAGCGTCTTGGGAAGCGCTTTGGCAAGATCCGGTATGCTCGAACGGAGGAACACACTACAAGAAACCCAGATTCTGGAGAAATTGTGTGATTTATCCTGAGGAGTTAGGATTATTTTAAAAACATATTCGCGTTTTCTTTTAAACCCCAACAGTTCCAATAGATCCCTTTTAAAAAATGGAACAGTCCAAAACGGATTTACGTAACTCAAGGGCAAGCGTGAAGAGCGGCTTGGGCCATTCAGAATGGAGCCCGAAGTTTTAGTCTGCAAATTATTTATTATTGCCCCTGGTAGAGTTACGTTTTCAAAAGCCACAGCAAGACTTGTGTTAAAAATAAAAACCGCGCAGTCCAGCGACGGACCAATTCAAAGAGGTTTTCAAGATTCAGCTATGACTCAAGAGCCCTTTAACTCCGGGAAAGCCATTTGTCGGCCTTTCTCTTACTTTCGCTTCTTGCAGGGGAAGTCACGTGACCCTCCCTACTTGCGCATGCGCTGTAATCACACGCGCTCTGATTAAAAAAAATTGCCTAGAGCGCGGGAAGAAAATAACCAGGGAGCTCTTTGGTTTACACAGTTTCTTGGCAGTTGTTGGAAGGCGAGGCGCGCCTGTTTGGATTAAAGAATACAACCGCGCTTCGATTTAAATACGAACCGCAGTGAGCCTCCCCACTTAAGAGGAAGCTTAATCGACAGTATAATGAATCTCGCTTTATCTGTCCCAATGCTTTCGGGGTGTGTTCAAATGAGGATTCCGGCAAACAACGATTCTAAGATTTCTATTCTAAAAGATGATCAGGGAGGCTAAAACATATAAGGAACGGTTGCTGGAATTGGGTATGTCTAGTTTAATGAAGAGAAGGACGAGGGGGGACATGATAGCAGTGTTCCAATATCTCAGGGGCTGCCACAAAGGAGAGGGAGTCAAGCTATTTTGCAAAGCGCCTGAAGGCAGGACAAGAAGCAACGGGTGGAAACTAATCAAGGAAAGAACCAACCTAGAACTAAGAAGAAATTTCCTGACGGTTAGAACAATCAGTGGAACAACCTGCCTCCAAAAGTTGTGAATGCTGCAACGCTGGAAGTTGTTTGAAATGATATGGGGGTTTCCTACCTGAGCAGGGGGTTAGACTAGAAGACCTCCAAAGTTCCTTCTAGCTCTGTTCTATTTTAACTATACCGCTGTTGGCGCTCTCGCTTGAAAAAAATACATTGCATTGAGAAGTTTTCATTTAGTATCTGGCCATACTTTAGTTCGGAATAAACAGATGCATCAGCTCCAAATCTACAAAATAATCTTAATGTACAATGTATTGGTGGTACAAACTGGTGCACTAAAACCTGCTTGGGTGGGCACAAGCAATCTGTGAGGACTGGCCTTAGTTTGCCAACTAGTGGTGGAGCTTGACCACCTGCTTCCCATGTGTATTTATTATATTTTATATTTCTTAACTACCCATCAGAGATTAAATAATAAAGGTGACATAAAAATCAAACAAATTTAACAAAGAAATATTTTGCATAGGTGGCAAACATACTTAATATTCCTGCCTCCTATTTTCACAGATGAAATTGATACTGATTCTGAAGATCATTTAGTAGAATGTGATGGGGACACTGAAAAAGGATCATGAAACTAAGGAAGAGGAGGAAATAATAGAAAATGCTAATTATTTTCTAGGAAAGACAAAATTATGAACTAATAAAGTAATCCATGTTCAAAAAAATAAAAAGAACAGCTCACAACCTTTTAAGATATTTGCCAATGGTTATAAGTGATTCATGTTTGGCAAAAACTAGCTGTATATTATTGGAAATGTTTGTCTAGTGTTGATATTCTTGAGATTGTTGTTAAATATATCAGTTGGTAAATTCTTTGGAGAACAAATAGAGATGGAATAAAGAAATTCAGTCTTGTGATGAGTATTAAAAGATTAAATTTCTAATGGGTTGTATGCAGTTTAACATAATCAGAAATAAGGAAGATCAAGTTGCTTCTGAATTTGAAATATTCACTAAATGTATACTCAACTACCAAAAGAACTATTCTGTAGGACAGGGGTATCAAACTCAATTTCATTGAGGGCCGCATCAGCATTGCGGTTGCCCTCGGGGGTGGGGGTGGGGGGGTGGCCAGGTTGGGTGCGGTCTACTGGGTGGGCATGGATGGAATGAGTGTGGCCTACTGGGTGGCCGTGGCCAGCTCTACATCATTTGCATCAAGGGTGCCTATGGGGGCCTGGGCAGGAGTGGGACAGATCTGAGGGTCTCTGGCAGAAAGGAGTGGGACCCATCAAGTCGGATATGTGAAGTAGGTGAGGGTCATTTGCTGGCCACTTCCAGGTGATGGTGCATTTCTTCATTCCTCACAAAGGGTGACACTTCCCCAGCATGCACCCAGGGGGCAGGGCTGATTGCAGCAGGGGCTGGTTCCTCACTGTTTCCAGATGGCCTTGTGGAGATAAGATTGAATGCATTTCAGCATAGATGACCACCACAAAATTGTACATTGGCTCCCCGCCTGCCTGGGCTAGGGCCAAGGCAGCGGGGGCCGTTCCCTCACTGTTTCCAGGATGGCTTCGTGGGCCACATGAAATCACTTCGCGGGCTGAATTCAGCCCCCGGGCCTTGTGTTTGACATGTCTGCTGTAGGAAGAAAAAACCCTACAACATTACATAAAACATCCACAGGCTGTAATATAACTACAGATAATTGGTTCAGTAACACATAGGCTTAGTTGAGGAACTAAAGAAGAAATTGTCTTACAGTGATACCCTTAAAAAAAAGAAAAAAACAGCTGCCACCCACATTTATTACAACCAAAGATAGAGAGGAACACTCAAGCCTTTTGGCTTCATAATGACACTATTGTATATCCCAAAGGAACAAAAATTCTTGTGTCTAGTTTATGTGCAGACAAATTAATCCTGATTCTGAAGAAAAAGCCTTCACAATGATTTTTTACAATAAAAGGAGGAGTGGACATTGCAAATAAAATGTTTGCCATGTATCTTCTGTATTTTGGGAGCTGTAGAAAATTTTGAGTTTGATGCAAATACAATTTTTTCATATAAAGAGGGAAATTAATGTCAAATATACAAATATATATTGTTCTTTATAATTACCTTTCTCACACAGACATTTTTAAATGTCATAGAAAGATAATTATAGCATGTCTGGTACTGTCATCATAAGCATTCTGCTTGATAGAAGATTTTAATCATGCTACAATCCAGCTTCCAATATAACAGAATAGCAGAGTAGCAGAGTAGGAAGGGACCTTGAAGTTCTTCTAATCCAATCCCCTGGACACACTATAGCAGACATGTCAAACACAAAGCCTGGGGGCCAGATGCGGCCTGCAAAGCCATCCTGGAAACAGTGAGGGAACGGCCCCACTGCTTTGGCCCTAGCCCAGGCCAGCCGGGAGCCAATGTACAATTTTGTGGTGGCCATCTTGGCACTTGCCCCGGTGGACCATGCCTTGGCACTTGCCCTGGTCCCACCCCCTTCTGCCAGACACCCTCAGATCTTTCCCACTCCTGCACAGGCTCCCACAGGCCCCCTTGACACGAATGATGTAGAACTGACCATGCCCACCCAGTAGGCCACACTGACTCCATCCACACCCACCCAGTAGGCTGCACCCACTCTGGCCACACCCACCCGGCCACCCAAGGGCAACTGCAATGCTGATGCGGCCCTCAGTGAAATTGATTTTGACACTCCTGCCCTATACCATTTCAGATAAATGGTTGTCCAGTCTCTTCTTAAAAACCTTCAGTGTTGGACCACTCAAAACTTTTAAAGGCAAATTGTTCCATTGATTGTTCTAACTATCAGGAAATTTCTCCTTAGATCTAGGTTGATTGTCTACTTGATTAATTCCATTTTACAGAATGCAGAGTTACAGAAGAAACCTTGGAGATCTAGGCCAACCCCCTGCACAACCCAAATAGCAGGGTTGTATCAAATGCCTTACTGAAGTCCAAGTAAATTACCGTAAATGCCAGTGTACAAGGCGACCCAGCGTATAAGACGACCCCCGTCTTTATAGCCGGGCCGCATTCCTAGAACGTCGTCTTATACGCCGGAAACTACCAGTATTTCCGGCATATAAGACGACTTGGCGTATAAGACGACCCCCGTCTTTGGCACCGATTTCAGCGCTCACGGAAGTCGCCTTATACGCCGGCATTTACAGTATATCCACAGCATTTTGCTGGTCCACTAATTTAGTCACTTCACTTAGTCATTTTAGGCGATAGTTTATGAGAACAATCCAATCACACAACAATCCAATCACAACAATCCAAAGCTCTTTTGTGGGGATGGTGCCTCAAAATGCTTGTGGATACTTTAGTATTTGTGAACTACTTAATCCTCCTTTGATAATTCATGTGCATTGATTCTTAACCTTCTATTTTTGAGTTTTGTCACAAATGTATGAATATAAAACTGCCTTGTACCAGCACAAAAAGCTGACTTGAAATCTGCTGTAACAGTAACATAGACTATCAATCATGTTGGTTACTCATTGTAGGAATTCAGTACTATCTGAAGACCAATAGGCAGGGAAAAGCTGATCATATACCGAATCCAAGTCTGATTGTCAAATAAAGATATTAATACTACTTCATGGGATCTCTTTCAGTCTTTAATACAATTAAAAGGATAATGGGATTGCATACATTCAAATAAGTAATTTCAAAATAACTTCATGTTAACACTATAGACACTGATAAAATCTTTCTTACGTATTATAAGCAACACATTCCAGACTGTTTCATGAAGATTAATACTTAAATATCTAGAACGGGTCCTCATCATCATTTGGGGGAGATATTTATCACCATTCATTTTGTCCATGCAAACTATCCCATCATCCTTGTGCTTTCTGTTTAATGGAACATGAAACAATTTGTGATTTAAGAAAAAATCAAAAACTCTTCTGAATAGCTTATCTTGCAAAATATCAGAACAGAAGAAATTGAGTACAGGTAATGCCTGACTTACAACCACAATTGAGCCCAAAATTTTTGTTGCTAAGTGAAACATTTGTTAAATGAGTTTTGCCCCATTTTACGACCTTTCTTGCCACAGTTCAGTGAATCACTGCAGTTGATTAGTTAGTAACTCAGTTGTTAGTGAATCTGGCTTCCCCATTGACTTCGCTTGTCAGAAGGTCACAAAAGGGGATCACATGAGCTCAGGACACAGCAATGGGAATAAATATGAACCAACTGCCAAGCATCTCAGTTTTGATCACATGATTATGGGGATGCTGCAAAGGTCGTAACTGAAAAATGGCCATAAGTTGCACTTTTCAATGCCGTTGTAACTTTGAATGGTCACTAAATGAACTGTTGTAAGTTGAGGATTACCTGTATCAGGTTTACTTTGGAAGACAAAATAGCAACCTCCCTTCTTTTCACCTTTTCTGATTAATTTACATTACGTTATATTTAATCCCAGAATGTGATTTGAGAGGGAAATGGGGTACCTGATTTTTTTTTCATTAAAGCATCCAGCAGTCTGGCCAAGCAGAATGAACATTAACCTTCAGGACTCTGTTATATGATTACAGTAGTATACCCAACAGACAGGTAGTGAGACAGACAGACATTTATATCAGCTACTACATAACATAAGAAAGATTCAGTCCTTAGCTCTTATTCCTTTTTCTTCACTGTTTCCATACTTGTTTCGTATGTGGCATTGTGTTTCTGTCACTCTGTTCTGGACTCCATTAGAGTTATCATTTGGTACCTAAGACTGCTACCTGTATTAGCAGTCTAATACAGGTGGCACATGTATTGTTAGGCTGCTGCGTGATGTGATATTAGGCCCATTTAGAACTTCGTTGTGGACAGCATTTTGCCTACAAATTAGGGCTACAATACTCCAGTTGGCCATTAAGTGGAAACAAAGACTTATAATTTTTTGTATTTCTTTGTTAACCTCTAATGTAATTTTTGTTTTCAATCCAGATTTGATAGCCCTACACTGTACTACACTAATGGGCAGACTCTCCAGAATTTCTGAGAGCTCTATCTCATATCGGTCCATTTCTTTGTTAAAATAAATCCCATATTTTAATCTTATCCTCTGCAACTATATCTTATTTGAAGCCATTAACTTGGGCTAAGAGAAAAATCAGGATGACTACTAGAAGCAAGAAGATTTTACAGCCTAACTGAAGGTTCTTCTCCACAAATAGAGGCGCAGCGGCTCAGTGACTTAATGATGCTGAAGATGGTCTCAGCTCTGATGCTTTGAGCCCAAGCACTGCATGGTACCTGCCTCAGCTTCTGTCCACCTAATAGTTTGAAAGCATGTTCTATGCAAGTAGATAGATAGGTACAACTTTGGTGGGAAGACAAGCTGGTGCTCTGTGCAGGCAGTAAGATTCCTGATGGCTCTGAACCTTACTTTTTGCAGTGTCCATTTTCAAGGCAGGTCCGGAAAGGGAGGGGGCCTTGGGTGATGCTGTAAGAAGACCCATTCACCTTTCTCTCTGGTGCAAAGCCAGCTTGCCCTCCTGTGGTGCACCTTGGGAAGTGTGAACATGTCTTATAACCCAGGTTGGTACCTTGGCAAGCCAAATTACAACTCTGCAATAGCATTGTGGCCTCCTGGCTACTGTAATAATGCCACATGATGATGATGATCATCATCCATTAATAGTTCTTAAAATACATTTTACCTGTCCTGCCTTCTTTGAATTTTTGTGTACAAAATAAAAAATAGAAGCAACAATGTTATAGAGAATCTTTACCCTTACTACATACTCCTGTAAATATTATATAAGGCATCACAATGGTAGGACAAAAGCTTTTTTGAGAGATAACCTTAATTAGCTTGGGGAGAGCATTATCTGACTTGTTCAAGGGGATTTGTGAGTGGGACAAAGAAAAGGAATGCCATGCATATCATGACAACATTATGACATCTATGGCATTTTCATAACAACATCATAGTACATGTGACATTTTCTATAGCTTGTAATAGATGTCTTTGTATAAAAGTATTTTACAAATTGGCTGATCTCATGTATTGTATAAAGCTACAGTGTTATGAATTGACTTAAACTTAATGTTTCATATTGATGAAAGTTAGCCCAGAGAAGAAATATTAAAAAAGGGCAGAAAAATATATTTTTCCTCAAAAGGACTTTTTAAAACCAAACCTGGCCCCAAATCTATCTCTCTGCCCCAAGCAAGAGCTAGGCCCATACAAATGCAAATGTAAAACCATCAGAAAGTTGAAGCCAGAGCAATCAAGAAGACAAAAGAGAAGATCTGCATACCCCACCCAAACTCTAAGAGTCAGCCCCATCACCTGGGAAGCAGGATATGATAATAGAATTAAACCACAGATATCAAGGCCTAGACAAACGCTCAGAAACAGCCTCAAGGTTCATGCCACAGGAACAGGAAACTATTCCAAACAAAAGGCTAGGGGGGGTATAAAACCTACTGCCCATGTGCTCAATCCCCCTTTTGCTCTCTTCTTCTCTCCTCTGCACTTTCCTGAAGACCATCTTTCTGCAATAAACTGTAACCTTCTTCCCAAAGCAGTCACCATGTTTGCTTATTTATTCCCGGCTTGGATGAACCAGGATGAAGACTTTACTTCTAACAATATGAATCCAGGCGTGTTTTATAAATCGTAATGTATTGCTTTAGGTGAAGTGTGACTATTTAGTATATTCAACAAACACTTGTTAAATAAACTGTAACATAGTGCAATGTGTGAAGAGCATATTGTACTGAGAACTTCTGTTCTGACATGTTATGCTGAAATTACTACTGTGTTTCCTTGTAAATAAGACCCACCTAGAAAATTATCCCTAGCCTGATTTTTTTAGGGTGCGCCTAATATAAGCCCTACCACAAAAATAAGCCCGGGGATTGGGCATGGCCAGCACAGGAAGTGGTGAGCGAGCTGCAGCCCGTGCAGCATAAATAAGTCCGAGCTCAGAGGCAGAGGCGGGGGGAGGTAGGCGATCTGCATACACTGTGTGGCCACCTGGCTTGTGGGAGGCTCATGTGACGGCACCAGCAGCAGGCAGAAGCAGAGGCACGAGAGAGCAGGTGATCCTGACATGCTACCCGCTCCATCCCACCGTCTCTCAACCTGCCTGCGGCTGTGCTGAAACAGGTAATCCCAATGCATGGCTGAGAGGTGGGATGGAGTGGGCAGTGCCTCGACATCATGTGCCACAGCGTGGCCGTGGGCAAGCCAAGAGACGGTGGGATGGAGTGGGCAGCGCATCTGGATCCCTGCCTCCCCTTGTGCCTCTGCCTCTGCATGCAGGCTTACCTGCACTGCGCCAAGGGGCCTGCAGGTTGCAGCTCCTGCCAGACACTGTCAGCCCCCTCTCACTTGCCGCCTCCATGTGCCGCCAGGGGGTGGGTCGCCCAGCCGGGCTGATCACCCTGATACTGTGTTTCCTCAAAGATAAGCCCTAATACGTCTTTTGGTGTCAATATGTATATTGACACCAAATATATATATAAGAGCGGGTCTTAATTTGGGGGAAATACAGTAAGAAAATTTGGGAATGAATGCTAACATAGCAGTGATACTTTTATCATCCCCTCCCCATATGCCATTAAGCAATATTTTGCCATTGACTACTGTAGCATCTTTCCAAAGAGAAATTGGGGGCAAAAATATGGAATTTTGTTAATGGGTGGCCTGCTGCCATTGCTGACACAAGCAAGTTAGTTTGTAGCACTTGAAATGTCTAATAAATTCACTTCCTAAAAAATCTCCAAGCTATCCTCTCATCACATTTCTGCTCTTTGAGTACAGAAGGACTGAGTGTTTTTCTGTATAACAACACTCATTTCAGTACAACTCTGCATTTTCTCTAGGTTCTTCCATGTCCTTCCATTTATGATGAGATAATAATTCATTATTAATCACTCACCTTTTCCTCTCACCCCCTCCACCTATCTTTCTCTCTTGTAGATCTGAATTATCATTCTTTAGTGCCAGTCTTTAGGATGAGTGAATCAGCAAGCAACTGGTCTGAGCTGAATTCTTCTGTGATTCCTGCTGGCACCATAAAGCTTCCTTTAATTCTCAGGGGGCTCAGAAAGCACTGAGATGGCAGAGATTGTTGTGGCAGAAGCAAATGGAAAATGTCCTGAGATTGAAACACAGACAGATTAACATTACCCTTGTGGATGCTAATGACTTGCATTTTAAAATGCCAGAAGCTCATCCTGTCAGCTAAAACAAAGAAAAAACACATTTCTGAGTTTCCAAAGAACTTAGATCTTTCCAAACTGTCAGGGTGAATTCAGCCATAATGCATTTTTATAGTAGAACAGGGCAGCTCATGCATGCCACTGGGGGAATCATTGCCCAGAATTGCTGTAGGCAGTGTAGGCAGTATAGTTAAATAAAACAGCAGCTGAAAATCATGGAGAAGATAAACTAGTAATGGTGTATCTCATACTATAATGTAATCAAGGATAAATAATTTTCAATCAAAAAGATATAGTTTTCAGATATCTGACAATGCCTTTTGGTTTGGTTTTAATCATTACATAAGTGGCCAAACAATTCAATAAAGAATACCATAACAAATATGTTCTAAAGTGTCAGATTTTTCATAGCAATCAAACAAATAGTCACTTTGTCTCTTTGCCTTCAATTTATGCTCAGCTGTCTGTGTATAGGACTGTCACTTTAATTATTTTTTTTCCAACACTGCAAGTCTGAGTAAATAAACCAGCACCTATAGTGATTTGTAAAATATAGTTTATGACATAGCAAATTGTATGAATCCAGTCAATTGTGCTGGTTACAAAAAAATATAAGTTCATCATACCATGGCTTAGTGCAGTGATGGTGAACCTTTTAGAGACTGAGTGCCCAAAAACTGGCCCTGCCCCTGTTTCACTCCTGCCCTGCCCCTGCCCCACCCCCCATCCCGGCCCCACCCTGCCTGCCCGCAGGGCCATTCACCGACTCCAGGGCCCACCGCAGATCACCCAGGTAGCCCAGCATTACCATCAACTGTGTGCGTTGGGGCATGAGGGCAGAGTCTTGTCTACGCTGCCTGGCTGCCATGTCCTTGGCTGCGCTGTTCCATGTGGGCCATGCTCAGGGGCGACTCTCCTTCAGGGAGGCTGCTGGTGAGGAGGGGGTTGTGAGCGGAGCCAAGGCTGGGGCAATGGCACATGTGCCCACAGAGAGGGCTCCGAGTGCCGCCTCTGGCTTAGTGCAAACTCTAGCTGTTGATGCAAACTTTGTCTCCATGCTCCCTGCAGCTTTGCTGCATTTAATTAACTAGAAGACCTCCAACATCCCTTCCAGCTCTATTCTATTCTAATTTCCTATCTAGTGCTAGGAGTAGGAAGACTGTCATTAACCAGGATAATAATCATCCTCAACTAGATAACCAAGAACTGGCTCTGTAGACAAACCAAGTATTTAATCCCCCCACCTCCACAAGTAAGTTATTTATTTTTAAAATAAATGTTGTCTCTCTGTGGTGAGCCAGGTTTATCTACATGAATAGGCTGCCTGACTAAAAATTTTAAATATATCCATCATCAGGTAGGGAATGTTGTCTAAAGCTGATAACATCTGATTATTTGTTCAAGGTAATCGCAGGGAACCTTTGTTAATTGCGAAGTCGTGTCCGACCCATCGCGACCCCATGGACAACGTTCCTCCAGGTCTTCCTGTCTTCTACCATCTTCTGGAGTCCATTTAAGTTCACACCTACTGCTTCAGTGACTCCATCCAGCCATCTCATTCTCTGTCGTCCCCTTCTTCTATTGCCCTCAATCTTTCCCAGCATTAGGCCCTTCTCCAGTGAGTCCTTCCTTCTCACTAGGTGGCCAAAGTATTTGAGTTTCAACTTCAGGATCTGGCCTTCTAAAGAGCAGTCGGGGTTGATCTCTTCTAGGACTGACCGGTTTGAACGCCTTGCAGTCCAAGGGACTCGCAGGAGTCTTCTCCAGCACCATAATTCAAAGGCCTCAATTCTTTGGCGCTCAGCCTTTCTTATGGTCCAACTTTCACAGCCATACATTGCAACTGGGAAAACCATGGCCTGGACTATACGCACTTTTGTTGGCAGGGTGATGTCTCTGCTTTTTAGAATGCTGTCTAGATTTGCCATAGCTTTCCTCCCCAGGAGCAAGCGTCTTTTAATTTCTTGGCTGCAGTCCCCATCTGAGGTGATCTTGGAGCCCAGAAAAATAAAATCTGTCACTACCTCCATTTCTTCCCCATCTATTTGCCAGGAATTGAGAGGGCCGGATGCCATGATTTTGGTTTTCTTAATGTTGAGTTTCAAGCCAACTTTTGCACTCTCCTTCTTCACCCGCATCAAGAGGCTCTTTAGTTCCTCTTCACTTTCTGCCATTAGAGTGGTATCATCTGCATATCTTAGGTTGTTGATATTTCTCCCGGCAATCTTAATTCCAACTTTTGATTCATCTAGCTCTGCCTTTCTCATGATGTGCTCTGCATATAAATTAAATAGGCAGGGCGACAGTATACAGCCTTGCCGGACTCCTTTTCCAATTTTGAACCAATTAGTGGTTCCGTGTCCAGTTCTCACTGTTGCTTCTTGACCCGCATATAGGTTTCTCAAGAGACAAATGAGATGGTCTGGTACTCCCATCTCTTTAAGAACTTGCCACAATTTGTTGTGATCCACACAATCAAAGGCTTTTGCATAGTCAATGAAGCAGAAGTAGATGTTTTTCTGGAACTCCCTAGCTTTCTCCATGATCCAGCGTATGTTGGCAATTTGATCTCTAGTTCCTCTGCCTCTTCGAAATCCTGCCTGTACTTCTGGTAGTTCTCGATCCACATACTGCTGGAGTCTAGCTTGTAGGATTTTAAGCATAACTTTACTAGCATGTGAAATGAGTGCAATGGTGCGATAGTTTGAACATTCTTTGGCATTGCCTTTCTTTGGAATTGGAATGTAAACTGACCTTTTCCAATCCTGTGGCCACTGTTGAGTTTTCCAAATTTGCTGGCAAATTGAGTGTAGCACTTTTACTGCATCGTCTTTTAAGATTTTGAATAGCTCAGCTGGAATACTGTCACCTCCACTAGCTTTGTTGTTGCTCAGATTTTCTAAGGCCCATTTCACTTCACATTCTAGGATGTCTGGTTCGAGGTCAGTGACCATCTCATTGTGGTTATCTGGGATGTTAAGCTCATTCTTGTATAGTTCTTCTGTGTAGTTTTGCCATCTCTTCTTAATCTCTTCTGCCTCTGTTAGGTCTCTGCCATTTTGGTCCTTTATCATGCCCATCTTTGCATGAAACGTTCCCTTCATATCTCCAATTTTCTTGAAGAGATCTCTGGTCCTCCCTATTCTGTTGTTTTCTTCTATTTCTTTGCACTGTTCATTTAAGAAGGCATTCTTATCTCTTCTAGCTACTCTCTGGAATTCTGCATTCAATTGGGTGTATCTTTCTCTTTCTCCTTTGCCTTTCGCTTCCCTTCTTTCCTCAGCTATTTGCAAAGCTTCCTCAGACAGCCATTTTGCTTTCTTGCATTTCTTTTTCTTTGGGATGGTTTTAGTTGCTACCTCTTGTACAATGTTGCGAACTTCCATCCATAGTTCTTCAGGCACTCTGTCTATCAGATCCAGTTCCTTAAATCTATTTGTCACCTCTACTGTATATTCATCAGGAATATGATTTAGTTCATACCTGAGTGGCCTAGTGCTTTTCCCTACTTTTTTCAATTTAAGCCTAAATTTTGCAACGAGAAGCTCATGATCTGAGCCACAGTCAGCTCCTGGTCTTGTTTTTACTGACTGTATAGAGCTTCTCCATCTTTGGCTGCAGAGCACATAGTCAATCTGATTTCTATGTTGACCGTCTGGTGATGTCCATGTGTAGAGCCGTCTCTTGGGTTGTTGGAAAAGAGTGTTTGTTATGACCATCGTATTCTCTTGACAAAATTCTATTAGCCTGTGCCCTGCTTCATTTTGTACTCCAAGGCCAAACTTGCCTGTTATTCCGGTTATCTTTTGGCTTCCTACCTTAGCATTCCAATCCCCCATGATGATAAGGACATCATTTTTTGGTGTTAATTCTATAAGGTGCTGTAGGGCTTCATAGAACCGGTCAATTTCATCCTCTTCAGCACCAGTGGTTGGGGCATAGATTTGGACTACTGTGATATTGAATGGTTTGCCTTGGATTCGAATTGAGATCATTCTGTCATTTTGGGGATTGTATCCCAGTATTGCTTTTCCTATTCTTTTATTGACTATGAAGGCTACTCCATTTCTTCTGAGGGATTCTTGCCCACAGTGGTATACCTGATGGTCATCTGAGTTAAATTCACCCATTCCTGTCCATTTTAGTTCGCTGATTCCTAAGATGTCGATGTTCAGTCTTGTCATCTCTTTTTTGACTACGTCTAGCTTGCCTTGATTCATGGATCTTACATTCCAGGTTCCTATGGAGAAAAAATCTTTACAGCATCGGACTTTCCTTTCACCACCAGATATATCCACAGCTGAGCGTCCTTTCGGCTTTGGCCCAGTCGCTTCATTCTTTCTGGTGCTACTAGTACTAGCCCTCTGCTCTTCCCCAGTAGCATATTGGACACCTTCCGACCTGAGGGGCTCATCTTCCAGCGTCATATCTTTTTGCCTTTTAGTACTGTCCATGGGGTTTTCATGGCAAAGATACTGGAGTGGTTTGCCATTTCCTTCTCCAGTGGATCACATTTTGTCAGAACTCTCTTCTATAACCTGTCCATCTTGGGTGGCCCTGCACGGCATAGCTTATAGCTTCATTGAGTTACGCAAGCCCCTTCGCCACGACAAGGCAGTAATCCATAAAGTGTTATTTAAACTAGGAAAGTGATCTGGATGTTCTCATTAAATATCTTCCAACTGGATGGATCTCAATTCTATAATTGCTCTATGTGTGTTTTGTATCATAATTTTGTTTACATTAATGGCTTAAATAAATGCTCAGAATATTTTTGTTCTGAATATTCCCAGGCTTTTGGAGGGTCAAAATGAAATTCAAAGATGAACTGCACTAACTTCTCCTGTTTCCAACTTTGTGGAAGGGACTTACAAGTAAATCCATATTTAGAAGGAAAAATCTTACCCTGAAAATTAATGGGAGAAATCACCATATGCCTCCAGTTTTTTGTCAAAGAAAATTAAAATACTTGTATTTCCCTGAGTCCTTATCACTGAAAAAATTAGAACTGTCATAATGATGTTTCCTTTTATTGGTTTATGAAGGAATTTAAGCAGTTTAAATATTAATAAATATTTTAAGCAAATATTTAGCAAGCACAAGAAGCAAGTAGGTACATAAAAGTAGTTTTTATATTATATTTGTGGTTAGATTCAAGAGTAAGTTGGTCTTACTTAGAGCTAGCTGAAGCTGTGGTTTGACATTTAACAGGTACATTTAGTAGATACAACATTGAATATTTTAAACATTTATTTATTTTATTAACAATATACACTGTTTCCTTTGAGTCTTGCCCATGTGTGTTTACTTGGGCTTGTAAATCCATAGTAAATTTTGGAGATTAAAGTACTCTAGTGTCCTGCTTGAAAGACAAAATGAACCTAATCTTGAGAGAAAACTTGTAAGTTGGAAACAGAATGGTAATTCAGGAACTTTCTTACAGATTTTTCTTGAACAGTTAAGCATATAAAATCTTGGTAGAAATTTGAACAGTATCTGTGATTCAAATTTGTTTCATTTGGTCCTATTTGGACTATAGTGGGAGGTATAGTGACAATATATCCGAAGTACACTAAGCTTGGAGAAATCAGGCTTTTGCCAACTCCCTGGCATTTACCTAATGATTTGTTTAACTCCTTGAAATGGGCGCTTTTCTCCAGTTCAATATTAGCTGTGGTGGAAGGAGGAATCTCTGGGGCTTATTACCATAACTGGAATTTCCTTTGTTTCAACATAGAGGATTGATGTCATGAACAAAAAGGCCTGTAGCATTTATTATAATCCCACTAATTCAATCCTAAGTATTACATTAACATGGATTTTGAAGTCTACAGTTGTCTTTTAGCTCACTCTTTTCAGTTCCAGGAATCTTTTGCCTTAATTCTAATTCCTATTCCAATATACAGTATATGATATATGGTCTCCTGCTTGAGCAGGGTGTTGAACTACAAGATCTCCAAGGTCCCTTCCAACCTTGTTATTCTGTATTGTATGTTCCACATTTATATTTAGATCCAGCTTTTGTGCCATCTTACACTGTGGTTCTCTTTAAATTCCAGTTTGCTTTATGTCTAGGAACAAAGGGATGAACAAACCTTAGATAGAAGGTAACAGTTTAGGTGTCATAGCTGACTCCTACTTATAGATTTGGCTGCTGTGGAGTTATCCAGTCCATGCTTTTATTATTAGGATTCTAACAGAAGGGTTAGGATAAATTATATTCTCACTCTTTCTCTATTCCAGCGTTTCTCAACGTTTGTGGGACGGCGACCCCGTCACACGAACATGCCGCACATGCGCGGCGGCGCCCCCATGCGCAGTGCGCATGCGCGGCAGCGCCCCCTGAGGGGGGAAAATGGCGGATCGCATTGTTTGGTGACCCCCGTAAAATGGTCGATCGACCCCAAATGGGGTCGCGACCCATAGGTTGAGAACCGCTGCTCTATTCTGATCTCACTTCTATATCCAATGGGAGTGGATATAGGAAGGGTGCCAAAAAGTATACTTGGCTGTGACCATGCAGTTGAAGCAATCCATGTAAAAAAGGGACAGGAATTCAATTGCATGGTTGTGTTCACATATGTATACATGGAAGGTGTCAAATGCAAGAATATACAATATTGCTGTCATGGTTCCGACTAATGAAACATTCCAAAGAACTTCCAGGCATTTATTTTCCTAAAAGTCTTGCATTGTTACAAAATGTCGGCACAGGAACAACGGAGGTTTTTTTGCCAGAATCTGAATTCCTCTTGCTGGCATCTAACTTTTCTTGCTAAACCCTTCCCTTATCATGCAGTCACAAGTCACATCTTCCAATTAGCCCAGAGGGCAGAGATTCACTTCCGTTCCTCTTTTTTTGGCTTCTGAATTAACTCTAAAAATACCAAACAGTTCTGCATATTGTCAAAAGCAAGAATATACAATATTTGCAGCGTTGACAGAAGGAAGTACAACTGTACAGAGTCTAAAGTCTAGTTTTCTGTTCTGATTTAGATCAGAAGGCTGTTTGGATAGGAGGAGCTTTTTCTGTGTGATCAACAGTTCAACGATCAGTCTTATGAAAATTGAGCAACTCTTTGTATCCAGAGGAACCTGGAATGCATGTTTATCTAACAGGGTTGAAAAGACAACCATAAACTACATAAACCCTACTGTACTTTTTAATGGATTATACATTTAAACTGCTTTGAAAACTGAGGCACAAATACAATAGCATGCTTTAAAAATTGTATTTGTGGGCAGTCCTGTTCTTATTCTAAGCTAGATAATCTAAGGCAGTGGTTCCTAACCTTTCTGATTTGGTGGACCGGGGGGGGGGGGGAGAAGGAATGGTTCTGTACAAGCAATAGGTGCCTGAGTAAGCGCATATAATTCCATATGTGCACAAATGGAGCTTCACATGCAAGTTTAAATGCCCGCTGCTCATGCAAATGCCTGCCACTCGTGTAAACGGAGCTGTACGCATAAGTGTCCACCATTCACACAAATGGAGCTGCCCACCGCTTGCATGGCCCAGTTAGTGGGGCCCAGCCCAAGGGTTGGGGGACTCCTGGTCTAAGATAAGATTTAATTTGCTTTACGCGCAACTTAAGCATCAAGTTGCCTGTTGAAGGGTTTTAGATTATTGTTTTAATTTGAAAATGGGGAGAAGAATGCATTTCCTTACTGATGAATTTACAACGTGTAAATTTACAATTTGTTTCCCTTTCTCAAGTCTGTCTTTGGCTCCATTTAATTTGGGCTGACCATCCAAGACAACTTGGGCTAAGACTGTAAACTGTTCATACTTATTTGTATGCAGCTGAATATTTTTGATGTTTTCATTTAAAATAATCTCATGCTTTTCAGAATTCTAAGAACACTAAGGTCCCACAATGAGATTTGATCTAGAAAATGATTGCCTCAAGATCTGTGGTAGAATATTATCTATTTATAAAAGCAGAAATGTGATGTGATCACTGAGCATGAGAATGCTGCAAGTACTCTGTAGTCAAAAGTTATTAGACAATTGTTGCTGTCTTTTGGGGTATTGTGTCTTTCATGGTGTCATCTGGCCTCAGACTCTCTCCCATTCAAAGTCTTCAACTAAGTCATCTTGCAAAATAATATGAAATTTCCAGTGCAATGGTTACAAAAGCTTGTTTTATTTTTGTTTCAAGGTTCATTTGCAAGCATAATGGCCATTCTCTTCCACTTACCCCCCCCCCTTCCACCATCTCTCCAGCGGAGAGGAAACCTAGGAGGCAAATTGCAACCAAGCTTGCAATTCTGTGAGTGGCATCTTTGCCAAAGGGGCAAGCAGCTCAGAGCACCTGCAGGGAGCACACCAGCTTTTTATACTTGCAAATCACATGAATTTACAATTAGTGTGGAAGAGTGCTTTCCCCCCCCCCCAATATTATACTCTGCGTGAATATAGTTTGCTTGAATAAAAGAAATGATTCACTCAAAGGTTACTTTGTTCCACAGGAATGTTTTTTTTTTTTTTTAAAAAAAAAAACACTTCTCCATACTTTAGGCAGTGAAATGTTTGCTTTCTGCACATATCATGGCCCAGGAAACAGAAAAGGCTGAGATGATTTTGAAGACACTATAATGGCTCTGTTGAAATAATAATAAGCATGCCAAGCTGCTTCCAGACAAGATTCTTATAAGCTGTGTCATTGCCCTTTCTTGGCAGACCCAGATGTTCAGCCTTTTCTCCAAGTTAAAGTGATTGACCACTTGACCCTGAACCAACAAAGTGCTGTCCCCCCCCCCCGATGATCCCTCTAGGGCCCTTATTCTGGCTTGCTTGTCAATGGTAGTGCTCGGTTCAGTTTAAGAGAGAAAATACTTCTTGAAATCCAAAACCGACTGGCTTCTTCATGGTTGAAGATTAGATGACAATGTCATGATAAATATCATAATAAAAAAGTTGCCAAGGTCTTTTTGTACTGTGGTTTGATGTAAATAGTGAAAGCTGTATTGTTCCCCCCCCCCTTGGAATACCCTCCCACTAACTCTATATTGCCCCCAAAACTATCCTTGAAGAAGAAAGAAATGGATGAGCTGCACAGTCCTTTAGAACCTTCCACCCTGAAGCTCTTCATGTTTGTATCATTTGTGGAATAAAACAGAATTTGCAGACATGCAGTTCTGTGTCCAAACAACAGCAATTCAAAATATGCCTGAAATCTTTCTCATAATTCACAATTCCTAGGTATGTGTGTGTAAGCATCTATCTGTATGTGTACACACAAACAAACAAACACACTGTAATAGTATCTCCTAACTACATTAGTAATAGCTGTTGTTAACCTTAGATACCTACTTCTCCTCTTCCACATAGCACTATGCATCCTCATATGTGAGAAATAGATTTGTCCAAAAGAAAAACAATACTGTTTCTACATACCTGGATAATGCTTTCAGTAGACAGTTTCATACTTGTATGAGATGGCCAGATGTTCTTCTTTACAAAAAGCAATCCTCTTCTGGCAGGTATGCTCTGGCTTTTCTGGTCTTCTTTAAATAGCTCTAAAAAAGAAAGACCTCTGTGGCCTTTAATTTTCCCAACAGTAAGTCCTAAACAGCACAGCAGACTGAGCAGCAAACATACCTAATTACATTACTGTCCCCTCCATCAGAACACTGAACCATGGAGCCAAGACTATTTGAAGGACTACCCTTTCCCCAGTTACATCTACTCAACCCACCAGAGCAGAAGACAAGTATGTTGTTGGTCCCATTTATTACGGAAAAATAGAGAAAAGGCTCTTCTCTGTGGTGACTCCATCCCTTTGGAATCCCATTTCTCTGGAGATGAGAGTGGCTTCCACCTTAATACTTCTCCAGAAGACCGTGAAGACATAGTTCTGTCAATGGACCCTCAGGTTGATACCAAGCCAATTAAGTGGTTGGTGTGGTTGTGTGGTTGCCACTACTGCCATTGCAGGAAATAGAGTTAAGCAGCAGTGATCGCTTCATGGAGAAGGGAGAACAAGCATACTAGCCCTGTCCTCCAAGTGTAAATGGCATATATCTGCTGTGGAGAGCCAATGAGGATCTGAGGAAAGTCAATATTCTTACTAGAGAGCCTCCATGGAAAGAGAGTCACTTAGTCTATATATCTGGGGAAAGAAAGGGAGAATACAGCTAGGTTACAGAGTGAAAAGGGCACAAACCAGAAGCAAACACAACTTAACCTTTGATTTAGTGTAAAGTAAGCATGTACATACTTCCTTGTGCTTGCAACTAATCATAAAAGCTTTTCTAGTCAATGTCCTTGCTACAAAATGAATGAAAAAGCAACACAAAGCCCTCAAGATTAGATTTCTCCTCAGCTTACATTGAGTAACCTCCTCCAAACAGCATATCAGTAGCTATACTTGCCAAACTGGAAGTTAAGCCCAGATTCCCAGTTTCTCTCTTTTTTTTTTTAATTGAAAATTTTTAGATTTTTCAAAACAATACAAATCCCTTCCCCGAACCCCCCCAACCCTCCCCTACCCTCCCCCAACCAGAGCTGAATACAGGCTTAATTAAAAAATTTTCAAAAAGTCTTAAAACAGATATAAACCATAAACAAGTCTAGGTACATTAATTAAACAAATTGTAAAATAGTTAACAATAATATATATATAAAAAGACGAAAATACAAGGAATTACAAAAAAATAGAAAGAAAGAAAAAGAAAAGAAGAAAAAAAATCTAAAAAGTCTATAAAGTCTATGAAATATCTTAAGTTTTAAATATAAGTTATCGAAAAGCTAAATAATATTTTTTTATATCCAACTTATATTGTATAAAGTCTATCCATTTTTTCCATACCAAAAAATACTTCTCTTGCGAATGGTCTTTCAAGAAAGCCGAAATCTTTGCCATTTCTGCCAGATAAGAAACTTTAAAAAACCACTCTTGCAAAGTAGGCAAAGATTCCTTCTTCCAACATTGCCCTACTAACAACCTTGCCGCTGTGATTAAATTTAACATCAATGTAATCTCTTTAGTATCACAATCAGAAACAATACCTAACAAAAACAATTGTGGGGTAAATTTTACCCTTCTTCTAAAAATTCTTTGGATATTCCACCATATCTTAATCCAAAAAGCTTTTATATTTTTACATGACCACCAGATATGATAATAAGTAGCATCCAAACATCCACATCTCCAACATTTAGGCTGTAAGTCAGGATACATACGAGACATTTTTTGTGGATCAAGGTGCCATCTATAAAACATTTTATAAAAATTTTCCCTTAAATTTTGGGCTTGTGTAAATTTAACATTCCTCACCCAAATAATTTCCCAGGTATCTAATAGAACCGGTTCTTCAAAATTTTGTGCCCATTTGACCATACATTCTTTAACTAATTCTGCTTCTGAATCCAATTCTACTAACACCCCATAGATTCTCTTAATATGGGTTCGTCTTTGATCTTTTATTTGTTTTAGTAAATTCTCATCTTCTCTAAGTAAGCCCACATTACGATCTATCTTCCACCTCTCCACTATTTGTCGATAATGAAACCATGAATAAGTAATATTTTCTTGTATTAAATCTTCCAAAGATTTTAATTGCCAATTTTTACCATCCCATCTAAGTAGTTGTGCATAAGAAACACTATCCATCTTGACTCCTCTCCTTATCCCTTCTATCGCATGCCCCGGTATAGCCCATAACGGAATTTTAAAATCACTTCTATAATATTTCCTCCAAACTCGAAGTAAGGAAATCCTTATAATATGAGATTTAAAGACCCTATCAACCTTTTTATTAAAAATTAAATAGGCATGCCATCCAAAAAGTAAATCCCAGCCCTCCAAGAGGAGTATTTCTACATTTGTTAAATTAACCCAATCACTTATTGATGTTAAAGCCACAGCATCATAATACAATTTCAAATTCGGTACCTTGAGTCCACCTCTCTCACGAATATCCTGTATAATTTTAAGTTTTACTCTTGGTTTTTTCCCTGCCCAGATAAATTTATTAATACCTTTCTGCCATTCATTTAAGTTAACCTCATTCTTTAAGATAGGTATCATTTGAAATAAAAAAAGAAACTTTGGCAAAACATTCATTTTGATTGCCGCAATTCTTCCCAAAAGAGATAATTGCAACTTCTCCCAATTTTCCAAATCTCTTCGTATATTGACCCACAGCCTTTCATAATTGTTTTTATACAATTTTGCATTAGAAACAGATAAAATAACCTCCAAATATTTTACCTTATTAACAACCTCAAAATCTGTCAACTTAACCAAAGTCTGCTTGTCCAAATTAGTCATATTTTTAGGCAATATTTTAGTCTTATTGTTATTAATTTTAAAACCCGAAACCTTTCCATACTGATGTATTAATTGTAATAACTCTATTACAGAATGAGTAGGTTGAGATAAGGTAACCACCAAGTCATCTGCAAAAGCCCTTAATTTATATTCTTTTTTATTAACTTCTATTCCTTTTATTTGCTGTGATTCTCGAATTTTAATCAACAATATTTCCAAAGTTAAAACAAACAGCAATGGTGACAATGGACAACCCTGTCTAGTCCCCTTCTCTATTGCAAACACCTCTGACAAACCCCCATTAACTATAAATTGTGCCGTTTGCTTTTGATAGATAGCACCAAAAGCTTGTAAAATTTTTTCTCCAAAATTCATTTTCTCAATTAATCTTAACATGAATTGCCAATTCAGCTGATCAAAAGCTTTTTCAGCATCTAAAAATATCAATCCTGCAGAAACTTGATTGTTTTTATCTAAATATTCTAATAAATTAATAATCTGTCTGACATTATTCTTCATGTACCTGCCAGTTATAAAACCCGTTTGATCTATATGTATTACATGATGCAAAACCCTCATAAGCCTGTTAGCTAAAATTTTTGAAAAGATCTTATAATCTACATTTAAAAGAGATATGGGTCTATAATTCTTTGGTAAAGTGAGGTCTTGATCTTCTTTTGGAATCAAAGATATAAAAGCTCTACCCCATGACGGGGGAATCTCTGAACCCTGTAATATATCATTAAAAAGCTCACTTAAAGGTTGAATCATCTCTTGTACCAATGTTTTGTAATAAACAGATGTCAAACCATTCGTACCCGGTGCTTTACCTAATTTTAATTCTTTAATTACTGTCTCAATCTCCTCACTAGTAATCAAACCATTAATTTCTTGTTTCTGATCTTCTGTTAATTTAGGAAAGTTGGCTTCATTTAAATAATTATCTATATCTAAAACCTGTACTTTAGTACTCATATATAATTTTTGATAATAATCTAAAAAGGATTTCTTAATCAACTCCTTCTGATACACCAATTTACCATTATAATTTATTTTATCTATAGTTCTCTGTCTCTGCTTCTTTCTCAATTGATAAGCCAACCATCTCCCTGGTTTATTAGCATTACAAAATGTATTTTGTTTCATATACAGTAAATTAGTTGCAGTTTGATCAGCCATCAACATATTGAATTGTGATTTAAGCAATTTTATAGATTCCTTAACCTTCTCATCTGTAGGATTTAAAATCAAAGCTTTTTCTTTTAATTTAATTTCATTTTCCAACTCCTTACGTTTCTGCATCTGCTTCTGTCTATAAACATTATTCATTTGTATCAAAACCCCACGCATATAGGCTTTACCAGCATTCCAGACCATTGACATTGAAGATCCCTTATACATATTTAAAGCAAAATAATCCTTTAATTGCTCCTTTAACTTTTGAACGTTCTTTTCTTGTCTAAATAAATTTTCATTCATCCTCCATGATCTCCTCTCCTCTTTTTCATCAGCCAATTCCATCCAAACTGGACTGTGGTCCGTCAATGTCCTGGGAAAAATTTTAACATTCTTTACCCTAAAATATAAATCCGTCGTAATAAAAAAAAGTCAATTCTTGAAAAAGATTGATGCCTATCCGAAAAAAAGTGAAGTCTCTCTCCTCCAAATTATGTTCGCGCCAATAATCTCGCAGCTCCCAGTCCTCTTTCAAATCAAAAAAAGCTTTAGGTAATTTAGCCTGTTTAAAAGAAATAGAGGATCCTTTTTTATCTCTTTGTGTGTCTAACGCACCATTCCAGTCTCCCATTAATATAACAGATCTGTAATCCAACAAAGTTAATTTTTGATGTAACAGTCTGTAAAATTGTTCCTGTTGTTGATTTGGTGCATACAGACCCACTATAAGTACTTTCTTACCATACAAACTCACTTCAATCAAAACATATCTCCCTTGAAGATCAGATTCTACCAAACAGGCTGATAAGTTTTGCTTAACATAAATAACTACTCCCCCTTTTTTCCCAGGAGCAGAAGATACAAAATGAGATCCCAAACGAGCATTAACTAAATATTTTTGATCTTTAGATATAATATGTGTTTCCTGCAAGCAAATAATATCATTATTATGTTGCTTTAAGTAATGAAAGATTTTCTTTCTCTTTTGAGGGGAGTTGAGGCCATTAGCATTCCATGTCAGGAGCTTTACCATCTCCCTTAACCAGAAGCCTGGAGAAGACTGCTTGAAGATCTGCCATTGAAGAATGTGCGGCAGAGCTCTTGGGTCTTGCTCCTCCCACAGGCACCGAAGCAACTTCTTGAAGAACTTTAACTTCTTTCTTCTGTTGTTCCTTTTCCTTACATCTATGTGCTGCACGAGTCATTCTTTGCTCTTTAATCTCTGCTTGTTGCAACCACTCCGCCTGTGACTTTCCAATATCCATCAATACTACTTCTTCAGACTGCTGTTCCACCTCTTTGCCATCCAAAGCTTTCTGCATCATAGGTGATAGTGATAGTTTCTCTTTTTGTGAACATGCATGAGAGTAATTTCTATGTATATACATAGAGGATCAATTGTTGTGCTTTCTTACAGACAGATTCCTTATTTACTTACTCACTTTATTCCTGTTGCAATCTCATAAATTGTGTTGATGTGTAAATTATGCAGAGAAATGACTAATATAGCCACAGTGATATTAAAATATACCGTAACAGTGAAAATGTTTTGGAAATACAGCAACGTTTTAATGCATAGTTATTATTTTAATTAACATTAATGTAATGTAATGCACTACACTACCCACTTTAAAACACTGGCCTCTGGTCGGCATGCAGAACCAGAAGCATATGCATTCATGCTGTGAGGAAAAAGGCCCAGGTTTGGTTTTAGTTGAAACTGGTAAATCCTAGCAAACAGGGAAAAATGCCACTGCAGACAAGGCTTTTGGCCTTATTTATGATCTTCCATTTAATCTTCCTTTTTTCCAGGAGGACTGTTTATAATTCAGGGATAAACATAGCAAAACTGGATTAAAAACCATATGACCACTATATTAAACTAGTTGGGTTTTATGATTATGTCACAATCCTTTCCAAAATAATAAGAATGTGCAGACTAGTCATGATTGTAATGGAAGAACATTCCAGAAGGAAACTATTGCAGGAAGGGAGAGCAAACTTTTAAAAAGGTGGAATTATCTGCAGGGGAGGTTCAGCAGAATGAAGAAAGTGCCCACAATCAAAGTCCAAAGGCTACTCCTTTTTTAAATATGTCAGAAAGTCATAGCCTTCATCTTATTTTTTTTGATGCCCCCTCCCCCCAGGATGCCCCTAGAAAAGGGTGTTTCCTGAAATAACCAAAAAGTTTCCAAAAAAGACCAGCAATTCCTTTATATTTTAAGTTAAACCTACTTTTTGGTAGTGAGAGAGTACACATAACATCAAAGTAAATATATATTTAAGCTTACAATACACTTTTCCTATGTTTATTGACTCTGTTGTGTCCTGGGCCTGATGAGGCAGCTCAGCAGACCCAGAAATGTTGCAAATGGTCCCGGGCAAACCAAAAGCTGCCCCGGACCAGACTGGTTGGCGCTGGCCTTGCACACAGGTGCAAGGCGCGAACAAAGGAGATTTATGATAGGCTATTTGGGCAGAAGATACAGAATGATTAAAACTCGGGCCACACGTTTTCTGAATAGTTTTTATCCCAGAGCTATAATTACACTCAACAATGAACTAAAGGACCACTATCAGTGAACTGTTGGACAGTATTACTCGGTCTGTTGTGTGGATGTTTGGTTGGTTTTTGGGGTGGGGAATTGTGGTGGGTGGGAGTGTGTTTGGGGATTATGTGTGTGGGACCTGGTCTTTGGGTGTCAAGTAAATTTCGTTGTATGTGTACACTGTGTATACACATACAATGACAATAAAGTTTGTATAAACTTTAAAAGGCCTGTGAGCCTGTTGGTTAGTGAGTGGTAACATGGATCAAATAAAGAAGAACTTGGTTATAACATGAGTGTGTGTGTGTTGCTTCAATGCCGTGAACCCAAAGACATAAAAGTGGCGACGAAGGTGGGATCGCTGCAATGAAGAAGACAACCAAAGAATCTAGTCTCTAAAAAGAGCTGAAAGCTGGGAAGTCGGCGGCCAGATCGGCACTCACCTGCCAGTACACAAATGCTGTAAGTCAGCTTAGCAAATGGGTCTCTTCCCCTCTGAAGTTGCAGCGAGGCTGAGAGAAGCTAGCAATGTCAAAGATCGGCTGGCTGACCAAATTCAACGTGTCTCACCCAGAGCGTTGGAACTCTTACGTGGTCCGGGTGGAAAACTGCGAGTTAATCAGGTTAGAGAAGACAGCTTAAAGGCAGCGACCTTGCTGTGTGTCTGCAGTCAGGACACTTTCGACGTAGCCGAAAACTTAGTAGCTCCTGCGTCGCTTGAGTCTGTAATGTATACAGACTTGAAAAATATGTTAAAGGAACATTTTCATCCAAAGCTATCTGTAATCACGTGGAGGCACACTTTTGAACAGAGAGACCAGAAGCCTGGTGAGTCTGCTGCAGATTTCATTGCTGCCTTGAGACAAGCAGCCAGGCCTTGCGAGTTCAAGGACCTGGAAGAACACTTATGAGACCGTTTTGTCTATGGCCTTAGAAGCAGAGAGCTGCAACAAAAAAAATTGCTAAAATATTTGCTAAATATTTGCCAAGATGTCAGTTGCAGCTGAAGAGGCAGCAGGCGGCACTGTGAAGGCCTTGCGATTCACCAAAAGCACTACCACAGTCGCATCCATCCATCAAGAGGACTGCCATGCCTCCATCTGAGCCTGACTCTGAGAACGACATGGAGTTCCCTGTTGAGGTCCAGGAGGGGGTGTATGTGGCTTCGGAGGACTATGGGGAGGAACAGGCTGAAACAGGCCAGGGCCCCTCAAGTTTGGAATAGGGAAGGCAGAGCTCAGGCGAGGAGCAAGGCCCCTCCCCACCAGATCCCAGAGCAAGGAGAGCAAAGAGGAGGAGGGAACAATGGAGGCAGGCTCGCTTGCTCGGGAGGAGAGTGTCATGCCCCACTTCACAAGGCACATCTGGGGAATAGGGATTTAAGGAGATGCTGTGGAGTGGGGCATTTGCCGGGAACAAACGTGAACTTTTGTGATGTGAGCTCTTGTACCTGGACTCTTTGTATTTTTGGATCAAGTTTGTTTCCTGCTGAGTTTTCCTTGCTGTCTTCAGTTTTGCAGTTTGCAGATTACAGGCAAGTTGGGTGTTGAAAAGATCATACTTTGTTTGTTATCTGTTTTACTTTAAAGAACTGTTGAACTCCATTGACTGTTTTATTGAACTTGTGCCAGCATATGTGGGGGCTGTTGGGTGAACGTTGGCAGTGCTTACAAAGACAATTATTCTGACCAGTTAATTGCTTTGCCTCCATTTGGGGCCTTGAGTCATCACAAGGACACTCAAAAAGATTTAGAAGAGAATCCTGAAGAGGAAGTGGACAGACTTCACCAGCCAGCAGAAAAAAGGCCGAAAGGGCATCTGGACAAGGCCCCAGCATTTCTTCAGTGTCTCGGGTGTGGAGGATGCCACAAGCGAGCTGACTGCAGATTCCGCTCCACTATCTGCAGAGCACATGGAAGGCAAGGCCACATTGCCTCCGTCTGTTTGGGTCGCCAGAAGGTCCAACCTCGGGAAGAATTGCTTCAGAAAGGTACCAGGGTCCCCAGCCAACACAGGGTGGGTTTCTGTGCATTGCACAGGAGTATTCTGAGGACAGGGACACACAAGTCCCTTAAGAAAAAACTTCGTATTGACGTGAAGTTGCAAGGGGTTCCCTTATCAATGGAGTTGGACACAGGGTCCGCTCTATCAATCATTTCACTTGACACTTTCAGAAGGATTTGCAGCAGTAGTGGCCTTCAAGTCAAAATCAGGCCCTCAAATTTAATCCTCACTGACTTCCAAAATTCCAAAGTCAGTGTGAAAGGGGAGGCTATGCTCAAAGTACAGCGTAAGGCTTTTGAGGGTTTCCTAGATGTGGTGGTAGTTGGGGGTGAATGCACAAGTCTTATTGGACTCGATTGGTTCGAGGCCCTTGGAATTCAAGTGACTGGGCTGCACAGTGTGCAAATGTTGGACCTTGCAGAAGTCTGCAAGGAGTTTGTTGATGTGTTTAACTCAGACTTTGGTTCCTACAAGGGGCCTCCCATTACATTATGTTTAGACCCAACTATTACGCCCATCAGGATCAAGCCCAGAAGGGTGCCTTTTACACTCAAAAGCAAGATAGATGCAGAGTTGGACAAGCTGCTCCAGCAGGGCATTTTAGAGCCTGTGGTGATGCCTTTAAAGGCTAATGGAGAAGTCTGCATATGCGCAGACTATAAGTATACACTGAATAAAGCATTGCAACAGCACGCATACCCAGTGCCTGTGATGAACCATATTCTGGTCTCCCTCAAAGGGGGGCCTACCAACAACTACCTGTTGACAGACACCACACATTATTTCCTCGCGTATGCTGAAATGGTCAATTTTCTTGTCAGCATATGATTACACACTCATACACAAACCGGGAAAAGAGATGGGTCACGTAGACAGCCTCAGCAGATTACCTCTCTAACAAATAGAGGCAGATCCTGCTCCTGCTATTAATATTCTTTCCATTCAGGAGTTGCCTGAATCTCCCCTCAATGCTAGGGACATGGCTGCAGAAACTGCCACAGATCACACGCTCACATGCGTGCTGACATGGGTCTTGTCAGGATGGCCTAACACAAGTCCAAAGGCTGCGTTTCAAAGCTTCTGGCAAAGAAGGCATGAACTGTCTACATTTAAGGGGTGCCTGTTATAGGGTAGTAGAGTAGTTATCCCAGCCTCTCTGAGGTCTAGAGTCTTGTCCTCTATGCATGAGGGACATCCAGGCATTGTATGCATGAAAACGCTTGCACGCAGCCATCTTTGGTGGCCAGGGCTTGATAAAGCTATTGAGGCCCAGGTGCACGGGTGCCAGGTGTGCCAACAATCACAGCCTGAAATGCCTCAGGCCCCTGTACACAGGTGGGAGACACAAACCCCTGGTCAAAGGTACATTTAGATTATGCTGGGCCCTTTCAGAGGCAATTCTTCCTTATCCTGGTGGATAGCCATTCCAAGTGGCTAGAGGTTGTACCTGTCTCCTCCACTACTACTGCCAGGACCATCCAGGTGTTGAGAGGAAACTTCACTACCCATGGACTCCCTGATGTCCTCTTTTCTGACAACGGTCCTCAATTTACTTCTTTTGAGTTCCAGGTTTTCCTTCAGGTCAACTTGATCTGGCACGCAATGTCAGCTCCTTTCCACACTTCCACCAGAGGGTAAGCTGAATGGATGGTGTGCACCACCAAAGATGCACTCAAAAGAATTGCACACAGTAGCTGGCATCACAGGTTAGCAGATTTTCTTCTTGCACACCGCACTGCACCATGCACTGCCACTGGAAAGAGCCCAGCTGAACTCCGCTGGGTCGCTGCCTCATCATGAAGTTGGACAGACTGCACCCAGATCGAGTGACTTCACAGGTATCATAGCTGCGGGCACCTAGGAGACTGCAGGTGGGCGATCCGGTCTGGGCAAGGAACTATGGTCCAGGACATCTCTGGGTCACAGCTGTTGTCTGCAAAATCTCGGAGCGGTTATCATACGAAGTGACCTTGGGAGATGGCCGCGTCCTTCGGCATCATATTGACCAACTGCACTGGTGGTTGTCCCCTGACGTTTCCGCTCCTGGCTCTGCTCTCCGGGGGGGGAGGGGGCCCAGGAACAAGGTCACACTTCAGGTCAAAATCCTGGGAACCAGTCTTCCTGTGCCTGGGGGCTTCCGCAGGTGGCTGTTGATGCCCCAGTGGAGGAGCAAGGGCATCCTCATGATTCAGCTATTGCTCCGAACAGAGAGTTACCCGGAGGGGTGGCTTGCGCATCAGCAAGAGCGCCAAACAGAAATTCTCCAGAGAGGGGGGTTGCCATAGAGGCAGCTCCTGATTCTGGCACCTCGGTCACCTACGCGGGGGACTGGAACTATTGGGGCACAGCTGCAACACAGGTCATGTCCGAGACTGGTTGCGGGCTTGAGTGACTAAGTTCCCAGGAGCAGTCCATGGTGTAAGGGGAGACCTCCGCTCCACCATTGGGCTTGGGGATTTTTTCCCCTCCAAGGGAATCTGGCCAGAGTCCAGATGACTCAGCCAGCCTGCCGCAATAGGGGTCACCTTTTACATATGGGCATCAAAGTCCTGGTCTATTGTGTCCACCAGACGGGCTGGTAGGTCAGGCACCATTAAGTAAAAGTCCTGGTCTGTCTAGCTGGGCAGGTGAGCTAACAGGCCAAGCACCCTCCCTGACCTTGTGTAGGGCTTGACAGAGACATGAAATAAGATAAGGGACTTAGGAACTTCTAATTTTTGTCAATCTCAGCTTCCAAATCACCCTTATTGTTTCCTAGAACCTCCTAACTATTTAAAAACCTTTGATATCCATTTTTTCTGCAATTGTCTGGTACTACAGCAGCTTGTTTAATGATAGCTGTGCGTTCTGAATCAATCCCTACTTTAAATGTCAGATTTAACATCAACATCTTGCTGTTGTTTGAAAGCAATATATTTCCAAAGGAAGAATGAGTGAAAACTCCTAGAACTTCATAACTGTATAAATAATCTTTGATAGCTATTTGTTACCTGTATTTGATCTTATGTGTCTTGACTAATGGTGTAATGAATGTTGTTTCAAATGAATGGTTTGCAATTTCATTTCAAGTGTTTATTCTACTGTTTTTATATATATTGTTTCTGCAGTCATTTGTTGTAATTGTGCACGCATTTGATACCCACTTTTCATTTGGGAAGAAACAGCAAGGCCATGTTAGCAATTTTGCGGTCCTATTTTAAATTGTGAGTTCTCACACATTTTCATGTGTAACAGAAAATAGTAAGTTGTACATCATTTTAGCATCTCTCTGTCGACGTAGCAGCTTTTTAATGATAGCTGTATATTCTGAAACATCTTAAATGTCACATTTATTCTAAACTTCTGTGTTAACATTGACCTTCTTATAACATCAACACCTAGTTATGATTTGCTTAAAAGCAATCAGTTTCAAAAGAGACAATGAATTAGTCTCTGTTTACAGCTAAGCCAACTTAGGTCCATTCTTTTCATTCTGTATGAGTAGATATATTTAGTATTTGTGCTATATATGATTAAATGCAAGGTTGATGTCAAAATCATCCACTGAGCTTACATGATTCACAATATCAGCTCTGTGCTGAGGGGAACCATTGATCTGAGAAACTCAATGAAATTATAAGAAAAGGATGCAAAATAAAGTAGAAAATAACCTTACACCATATTACAAACTTTGATCAATAATATGACACAATTTAATCTGAAATTATACAACAAGAAGCTAAATTTGCTATCTATTTCATAAATAAAAAAGAAGATATGAAATTTAGCAAGAACTACAATACTTCAGATAAAGAGTTCATTTCAGTTAAAGTAACTAGCTAGTAGCTAAATAACTTATTTATCGTACAACAATTCTATTTGCAGATGGAATCAAACTCTCTCTATATATATGTCAGTGTTCTGTTTTATCATGTCCTGGTCAGCCTCAGGTGAGAGCAACTGCCCTCTTAGAAAAAAAAGCTACTGCTCATGCTTTAAATCATCCAGAATATGTATCTTTATCTTGAATTCAAATAATAATATTTATTTATAGTGGTTTCTACAAAATTACATTTGTAATTCCTTGAACTATCAGTGTAGATAATTTATTGTACCAGGGAGGTGAGTCTGCCTTTCCATATTGTGTGAAGCCAAAATGTAATTTGTTTGGTTAGTCATAAATTATGCCATTCTTTGTATATTTCATATGACTTTGATGCCAAATGCACATCTGTTTGGGTTGACATTTATTTATATATTTACTTAGAAGGTAAATAATCATCCCAATCCTGAAGAATTTCTACATATATCTTGAAGTTATTCAGCCTGTAGATTGAACTGGGGCTTTTGAAAAATTCATTCCCTAAATAGTTCCATTTTCGCCCCATTTCTAGCAGATGGATAGAATCTGTTTAAAGATGGTTTTACCCATTTGGAAGACAGTGAATTTAAAATTACCTGTACTCTCAAATCATGTGGAAAACTTTATCCTCGACCTATAAAAAATATAGCGTTCACAAATTATTAAATGAAAATTAAATTGGTTTCAATCTAGAGTTGGGGATTTACTTTCTTCTGTGTAAAGGTCTGTGAATAAATCTCTGAGAAACAGAGCAAAGCACTGCAACAAAGGCAGAAGATTCATGGATATTCTATTGGCTACCTATCTGTTTCTGAACACAAACTGGGTCGGATGATTATAATCTGTAAAAAACCCCACCTAGCTAAACAAAAATACCATTTTCTGAAAATCTTAATCTTCTCATAGAAGCCTATCCAGGTATTAAGATTTTCAACAGATGCACAAGTACATCTGGTGAGAACACTAGAAGGCCTTTTTAGAGACTGCTCCTAGATTTTGGATTTTATTTATGTATTTAATTTGTATCCCGCCTTTATTAGTTTTACAAATAATTCAAGACAGAGAACATAGCAATAGCACTTAGAATTATATACTACTTCATAGTATTTTACAGCCCTCTCTAAGCAGTTTACAGAGTCAGCATATTGTCCCCCACAATCTGGGTCCTCATTTTACTGATTTCAGAAGGATGAAAGTCTGAATTGATATGTGAGCAGTCAGCCTGCAATACTACATTCTAACCACTGGGTTACCATGGCTCTCTATATAACACACACACACACACACACACACACACACACACACACACACACACAAATATGTATCATATCCAACACAACTTCTATTTTCTCCACAACAACAACCCTGTGAGGTAGATTGGGCTGAGAGAGAGTGATTGGCCCAAAGTCATGTAGCTGGCTTTCATGGCTAAGGCGGGATTTAAACTCAGAATTCAACCTGCTTTTTCATTATTTTTCACCAATAAGTAATATGTTTATATTGCTTTAGAAAATTGATTAACTTGATCATGTTGGAGACATGTTACTTGTTTGTGTTGCTTTATAATGCTTTTATTTTTATGATCATATTGCTTTATTTTATCTAGTTGCCCCAGAAATGAAAAACAATTGTCCTATAAATAAATATAAATTTTCATTTGAAACATTGCATTGCTCCTGATATCTTATAGGATTTCATCTCGTCCTCTATGTCAGTGGTTCTCAACCTGTGGGTCGGGACCCCATTTGGGGTCGAACGACCATTTCATGGGGGTCGCCAAACAACACAGTCTACCATTTTTTTCCCCTTTTCCTTAGCTGTGCTATTCCCTTTTATTCTATTGGCTTTTGAAAGCCAATAGAATAGACTCTCTTGAATAGAGTCTAATTCTATTGGCTTTCCAAAGCCAATAGGAATTGTCCAGGCTGCCTCTGCCCTGCTGAGCCCGCCAAAAGTCCCGTTCTGCAAACGGTGCTGCACCAGTTGAGTAGTCCTTGACTTACGACCGGTTGAGTAGTCCTCGACTTATGACCGGTTGGGGGTCGCGGCATTAAAAAGGTTGAGAACCACTGCTCTATGTAGTAGGGAGATAAGCTGGAGCTTTGAATTGAAGTGCTTCTGGTACACTGATGAAACTTCTTATCACCCATCATCGAGTAAATATTAATATCTTATAGGATATCTAATCCAACTCCCTGCTTAGTGCAGAAATCCCAAATAAGTAGCCATCTAGCCCCCATTTGCAAACTGCTGTGAGGGGGACTCCATAAGAGCTCTGTTCAGGCTAGTTAATGGTTTTTATACTCAGGACATTCCTCCTGCATATCCTTTCTTTTAGTTTTATTCTAGTAGACCTTGTTCCCCTTCAGTTTCCAGTGAAACTATCTGCTGTTTCTTTTATATTGGAGCCTTCTATATATCTGTGGATCAGAATAACAGAATAAGAGAGCTGGAAGGGAACTTGGTGGTTCCTTCCAACTACACTTCACTACAATATCTCTCCTTAATCTTCTGTTCTGCAATTCGAACATGCTCAACTTATTTAATTCTTTCCCATCCTGATTCTGGAGCTCTTCTCTGTACAGGTAATCCTTGACTTACGACCACAGCTGAGTCCAGAATTTATGTTGCTAAATGAGAAATTGCCCCATTTTACTAATTGCCCCATTTGTTAAGTGAATTACTGCAGTGATTAGCCCTGAAGTGTTAATACCACTTAATGCCTTAGTAAGGCCACACTTTGAATATTGCATCCAGTTGGGTCACTACGAGGTAAAAAAGATGTTGAGACTCTAGAAAGAGTACAGAGAAGAGCAACAAAGATGATCAGGGGACTGGAGGCTAAAACATATATAAGGAACGGTTGCTAGAATTGGGTGTGTCTAGTCTAATGAAGAAAAGGATGAGGGGTGATGTTCCAATATTTCAGGGGTTGCCACAAAGAAGAGGGAGTCAAGCTATTCTCCAAAGTGCCTGATGGCAGGACAAGAAGCAACGGATGGAAACTAATCAAGGAGAGAAGCAACCTAGAACTAAGGAATAATTTTCTGACAGTTAGAACAATCTAATCAGTAGAACAACCTGCCTCCAGAAGCTGTGAATGCTCCAATACTGGAAGTTTTTAAGAAGAGACTGGATAGCCACTTGTCTGAAATGGTATACGGTTTTCCTGCCTGAGACGAGATGATCTCCAAGGTCCCTTCCATTTATTATTGTTATTGTTATTACTACTATTATTAACATGGTTGTTAAGTGAAGCTGGCTTCCCCATTCAGTTTGCTTATCAGAAAGTTGCAAAAAATGATCACATGACACCACAAACATCATAAAGATGAACCAGTTGTCAAGCATACAAATATGAATCAAGTGACCATGGGGATGCTACAATGGTCATAAGTGTGAAAAATGGTCATAAGTCACTTTTTTCAGTGCCGTTGTAATTTCGAATAGTCACTAAATGAACTGTTATAAGTCGGGGACTACCTGTACCTAGTTTCTCCATGTCCCAAGTTTCAAGATGAAATTACCCCAAGTACAATATGACCAGTGCAAAAAACAATAGCATGGTTATCTCCCATGACCTGGATTCAGTTCTTCTGTACAATCCAAGAGATGCTGCTATTTTTTTCATTATCACATTGCTTGTTCATGATCATCTGCTAACTAACTACTCCTAAATTGTTCTCAGGCATTCTGCTGCCAAACCAATTTTCTCCAATACTGTCCATAGGATTTGTTTTTTCTCCTGCCCAAGAGCAGAGCCTTACAAATATCTCTTGGATGGATATAATTGTGATTTTATCTTCTAAAGTACTAACCATTCTCCTTGGAATCATTTGCAAATCTGGTAATAATCTTTTCTATTCCATCCTCTAGGATATAAGAATGAGGACAAAGCCCTGAGGACTTACTCAATAAATCAGTGGTGAGCAATTTTTAATGCATCTGCTGAACAAGCTGCAAATCCTTCAGACTATAGACTTGGTCACTTTGCTATAAAACTGGCAAGTTCAGTAATGGGTTGTGTGAGATTTATTCACTTAAATGTAATCCAGATTATGTGACCAGTATAGTCCTAGGAATGTAGTTGAACTTATTTTGGATGAGCTGTTCTTCCTGATTACAGGTAGTTCTCAATTTATGACCATGACTGAGAAGCAATGCAGTTATTATTCAAGTCAACACTTGGCCAAACCCAATTTTGTGGCCATTTTCACCATAGTCATTAAGTGAATCATATGGTCTTTAAGTGAATCATATAGTTGTTAAGCAAATCCAGCTTCCCCAATTGACTTTGCTTGTCAGAAGCTTTCATTCTGCAATCAGTTATGAGCTGGCCGGAATTCCCAACAGTTATTCACGTCTTAGGGTTTTTCTTTAAGCTGGTTGTTGCAATGTACCCTATACAGGATTTCCTTTGAAGCGTATCAGTGCAGAATGTAGCAGCAAGTGTCAACGCAGAAGTGTCACTGCAGAATGTAGCAGCAAGGTTCATGATTCTGGGCCATATGATAACCGTATTGAAACCTGTAGCTAATTGTTTTCTGAGCAAAACTCAAAGATTGGTTTTAATTTTTAAAACTCTAAATGGCCTAGAGCTAGATTATCAACTTCAGCAACTTTAAGACATGTTAACTTCAACTCTCGGAACTCTGAGAACCTAGAATTCTGGGAACTGAAGCTGCTGAGGTTGAGGAAGTGATAAGTAAGCACTGATTAAGGGAATGTCTATTTCATTATTAAATTATCTATTTTAATTATGTTTATTTAGTTTCCTGATGTTGTAAGCTTTGGTTGGATAGAAATTAGGATATATAAAAAAGATTAAAAATAATAAAAAATATTGAACTCAAAAAGAAAAGAAAAATATCTGCTTAAAATACATGTAATCTTATCATTTAACTTATCCTTATTGCTTCCCATTAAAAAATTTCACAATAAATGAATTGTTGACAATTTGGAGCAATTGAAGGCTTTCAAAAGCTAAAGATTGGAACCTTACAGTTCATCTTACTGTATCAGAGATATAATCCTTAGTGTGAATGTGTGTCAGTTTTAACACAAAAATGTCTGGTTTTTGCCCAAGCAATACATGTCCTTTCAATAACTTTGTTCCAAATGGCACTTATATCCCTATAGGTTTTATCCATATCCCAAAAGAGTGTCATTTTTAGCATGCTTTTCCAACTTGTTACATTTACAAATTTGCACTGATTTCCTTATCCTGTCATCTAAAGACCACCTTGTAATAAGACAGTGAACTTTTACACATTCCAGAGCTGATGTACTGTCTAATGTCAGTTGTGTCTGTTTGCATTAACTCATGAAAGTTTGAGAAGGTTCTACATTGTGCTTTCCCTTTGAGCTTGATTTGACAGAATCAGTCCCCATGCTAGCTCTTGGCACTTATCAGTTAGTCAGCCTTCCTTAGGGAAGAGAATTTAGAGTGCACCATATTCTGTTTTCAAATCAAGCACTGTCCCCTCAGCAATGTAGCTGCTGCATTATTAAACAGGATGCCATTAGCCATACCCCCATGCATAAACATTCAATCATATAAAAAGCTACATCATTACATCAACTCTTTTTTATCAGGTTAATTCATCTTTTAAAGATTAGAAATAGAACTCTTGGGATAAAAGTGCTCTTTTGAGAAAGGATAGGATGCCAATGGAATAAAGGCCCTTTTTAACACATTCCTGTATTATGTAGAAAAATGGCCTGGGTTAATTTCATCATTGCACTGCATGGAAACAGCATTTTAAAGAAAGACCAGTGCCAAACGCAAGTGGTCCTCATTGTCTGTAAGTTTGCATGTCCACAGGAAATAAAATTGATCAATCACAAGTGAGCTACAAGCAGCATTAGTGTCCAAAGGCAGGATTGAGTAATCCCTCCACAGAGGTTCTGAGAGAAATAAGTGGGGCGGATAAGCCTTTGTGAACCCTAAGCAAAAGTGGGGAAAGTCACAAGGAGCCTCACAGCCAAACTGATTGTCAGAGTAAAAAGGAGGAGAAAATATATGGAGCACATGACTGCTATGGGAGGAAGGAGATGACTGTACACGCCATAATCTACATCATGCCCCAATTCCCATAGCCTCAGGTTCTCAGTATTGAAATTTCATTATTCACAGTTTTATAATGGAATGATGCCCCAGTGAATGACCAAGACCATTTGATAGTCAATACTATGAGGTAGAAAATATCCACCACTTCAATAACTTCATGGACTATTCTCTTGCTTTATCTTCTATCATTAGTTGGATTTTTTTTCATACAAAGAAAATTAAACTAACACTTTTTTATATTCTTTATATGCAAGCTCTCATTACTGGAGAGTGTCATGATTGTAATATAGATTTTATGTTTGTTCCTCCCATTTTAAAGCACATGCATCTTCTTCCCCTCCAGATTCTCTTAATGCATGCTCAGAATATACAGTACGTTGAATAAATCAATATGTAACCTTGTCTTGCTCTTTTGCTAGCCTGCAGACAATCTGTCTCATTATATTCCATTCAGATTGTGGAGTCTTATCCTGTATATAGGATTCTCATGGGGACAATGAGATGTTCTGAGATTTCCATTTTGATAAAAATATCCTAATATCCTAACATAGCTGACATAACGGAAGATCTTTTTAAGATCTTTATCTGAAGATCTTTTTAAAATCTTTATTGAAGATCTTTTTAGGATCTTTATCTGAAGATCTTTTTAAGATCTCTAAGACTACCCTCTCCCCCCAACACTGACAGGGAGAGCTACTAGAACATAAACTGACAGCAGACCACACTCCTTACTAGCACTGATGATGTTATCTAGTTTGGGTAATGAAATGTCTGCAAGAAAACAAGCAAGCTCAGAGAGCACCAAAAACCCCTCATTTCAACCCTGAGCTACAAATATTCTTCTTTATTAGATCTTTTTATAATCAGTGAAGCACTTCAACAATAGTGTCTCTTATACTTCAGCTTTTTCTAAAGCCATCTTGAACATTTGGTGGCTTCTCATTTCTAGGTGGGGCTCTAATTTGCCTTAGATGATCCTGAAGTGTTATTTTGGTATTACGTAAAGTAAAATAAATATGATAGTTTTCATACTGTGTTAATTCTTTATTTGGTATATATTGTTTCCTATAGATGCTGACAGAGCTTAGTTAGAACTTTTATTAATACTTTTGTTGTTTGCCAAATTTTTGTAGAAGCAGTATTTCATCAATTCCTTTAACATAGTGACTTGATGATGACTGGGATAATTATCTAACTTTATCTTCTTCTTTTCGTACTAGAATTAATTGTAAGTAGGAAATATCTTCTAAAATATTTTCAGTATTGAAATATCTATTATATAGATTTTCTTTGTTTGATCTTCTTTGCATCAATTACTATCTGTCCAGTGTAATTTTTAACATTCCAGCTCAAGGTTGGAATCACCTTCTGAATTTGGAACTCTTTTGGGAACTATGCTTTGTTTTTTTCATCTCTTTTTATTTTGAATATCTTTACAGAAATTGTTGAAACATTGCTTCTTGTCTCTTCTAACAGTTTTCTGTTTTCTTTGTTAAGTATCTTCCCAAGATCTTTGTCTGTCATGACTTTGGCTTTTGTTCTTAGGAATTTCCATAATCTCTTCCAGTTTGCTTTTTTCCATTTCTTAGTCCTTGACAGTGTCTTTTTGTATTCATCCTTGCTAACTTCCTTAGTATCATTTCACAGTTCCTCTGGTTCCTTATCAATAAGGTTTAGGATTCCAAAATTATTTCTGATTTCTACCTCCTTGTACCAATATTATAACCAATTTGATTTCTGTGTCTTATCTGTGTGTGTTGTGAAATCTTTTGGTTGTTTGAAGACGTTTGTAATTAATAAAACATTGAATTGGCAGAAATTAATGTAACTTTCCTATTTCAGCTTGGATTCCTAGTCCTTATATTTCAACTATAGTGTCCACCTCCAAAATTGATATTATTATATCATTGATTCATTGTACACAAGTCATTTCTTCTTTGCTTTTCAGTAATCTTTTTACTGAAAGTTTCCAATTCTAGTCCATTTCAATTCAATTTGTACAATGTCAATATGTAGTCAAATAGTTTCACCTTTCATTATGTAGAGCTTTCTCCTGTTCATACTACCATGTTCTCCTTCAATTTCTTTTCCAGCATAGTCACATCAGTATTTAGATCTGAAAAGCTTTGTCACTATATCTTGACAATCTATGTCTTTTTTCATAATAAAATACAGGAGTGATTTATCACTGTCTTATCCCACTCAGGATGAGATTATGCCTTTGCTGTTGACACTAAACTTCCATCTTCAGCATCTTCCTATACTGTTGCTGTCAATAGGTGTCTGCATCCTTTAGCTGGGCTGCTGGGATGAACTTCACATCTTCTAAAAATGTATAGTATATTCTTGATATGCATTCTGGTATTCTTTGCTCATCCCTCCCAGGAACACCCACTGCAGCATAACAGTGATTGAGAGAAAAAAGTTATGTATCCCAAAACATCTCAGTGGTGTGCAAGTCCAAATTTGGGAAATTACTCTGTAAAGTTGTAATTCTATAATCGTATGAATGACAGAATATTATTAAAACCATAATTTCAAGTGGATCATATAATTTGTTGCTCACCTGATTGTCAGGATAGCTTTTGTTATGTTTAAAATAAATGTCTGGAGTATTTCATTTATGTACAGTGATTGCTGATTCGCATAAACAAATCATAATTTGAAGTAGAAATAATTGACTGGGTTTGTACAGCCAGAATGTAATTTGCTTGTTTTGGGGTTAACATGATATGAGCATCCTGCCAATGTTCTTTGTAAATGTGATTTATATATAAACTGCCTTACAAATGGCAGTACCCATTCAACTCTTCCCAATTTTAGAAGCTAAACAAACCCATCCACATACTCTTTGCTTGGTCAGGTTTCACTCTTAACTTACTGAGTTTCTTCCACCTCATTATGGCAGCCAGAGACTGGTTCAGAAGTATAAAAGCCTCTACTGATTTAGATGTCAGTTGAAAAACAGAGTAAGCATTATTGGCACATTAATTGACAATACTTTCAATTTACAAAGACAATCCAGGAGGATACCAAGATTGACAGTATTAAAAGATGTTGTGAAATGAGCAGGATCAACAAAGTTGCATTTCCTTTTAGTCCCCCATAGGAGGGTTAGGGAGATCAATAGCTGATTCTGTCTTAAAACCAGGCCAGCATCCTGAATGAAAAGAGTTAAGAAAAGGTTAAGCAGCTTCACAGGCACCACTCACTTTAATACCCTATTTAAAAAAAGAGTATGTGTGAACAGATAATAGTTGGCAAAATCAAGGAGGACCTCTTTAAAATTAGACTCACAATGGCTTTCTTTAAGGTTGCAGGTACTAGTACATACACCACATGAAAGTGCAGTCATCTATATGGATATATCCAATCATTTTGTACAGAATGTTGTACTCACTAGGGCAAATGCTCAGAGCCTGTAGAAAAAGAACTAACTGGTTTTTCAGGATTCTTATATAACACGCTTATTTGTGAGGCAAATTTAATAAATGGTTTGAAAACAATTATCTGGAATAATTTTTCCCAGATGTATGAGAAACATTGGTATATCCTAGTTGTCGTCTATGACTTTAAAGGGAATGACTAAATAATCACTAATGTGGAAAGACAGTAGGAAAAACCCTAGAATTTAAGTCCTGGAGCTCTGACATATATGTAGGCTGTGATTATTTTATACTACAATAGACAGATCTTCTATTGTACACGGCTTCCTTCTCTGCAAAATGTATCTACATTGTCAAGTCATATATATCTACATTGTCAAGAGTCAATTGTTGGGTAAGACAGTGGCAAAATAAGATATTAACAATCTGGAGAACCTAGAATTATATTGTAGTTATGTCATTGAAGCATGACACAGATAAGTCAAAGCAAATGCTTGCTTCCTTCTTAAAGTAAGTTGTAGTACTGACTTGCTACAACTATCTTCAAAATGACTGGACTGGTCTTCACCATTATATTGAGCTAAGTTGCACACATCTCACTTGTTTATCTCTTTTGAAATGAGAACTCAATGTTGCTCATTTCTGAAAACGTCAGAATGATATAAATATGAAAATGGATTAAATTCTACATCCAATTTCCAAACATATGCTCTTCAACTAATATTAAATGGTAGACCATCATCGTGACTTATGTATTAAGACATATGTGTATTTGTATGTTTGTCTGTGCTTAATTAAAAAGGGAATAGAGTTTGCTTTGAAGCATAAAACTCTAGTATTACTGAGTTTACAGTGGTAAAACCACTAAAGAGGCCATCACCCCAGAGAGTTCCCTGAAATCCACCTGTCAACTGATGTTACATCAAGTTCAAACAAGCCATGCCTTCCTGTTCCTGCAAAAGCATTCTGTGGCCAGAGGGGAGGATTTTTTTTGAAAAAAGAGCAGAACTGAACTTGCTTCTAAATAGGGTGAAAAAAGAAAAAAAAATTGACAACAGCTGTATAGTGTCAGCAGAAATAATGATCTAAAATCCAGCTTCTAGGAAAGTTAGGTAGCATGTCTTATTTTATCCAGGAAAGCAATGACATAGATTGATTTTTTTAATCAAAAGAAAATAATGAAATGAACAAATGAAAATTTGGGGAGAATGCTGGATCATTTAAAAAAGACACTATATACTAATGCTTATTTCAGCATACTCTGGTTTCTCTTCAGATCGTATGAATCTTTCGCCTTTTACTAATGCTTATTTCAGCTGTTTAGCTAGAAAAGGCAGATAATTTACTGCCAAAAAGATGATTGCCTATATAGATTCATCAGCTAAAAAAATATGAACTAGCTTGGGCTCAGAAACTGATTCCTCAAAGGAAACAATTGTCCCCAAAAGTTGTTGATGACTTGTATGAATTGGTTATAATAGCCTATAGAAATGTTTATACATGATGAAGAGTCACTGCTGTGATTTGCTATATGTCATATACTTATCAATTATTTATGCATTTCTAAAGTAAAATTCACCTGTCTGAGATGCTACAACCTTTTCAAGAGCCAAGGATTAGAAGACAAACCAATCAACTATAAATAAGCAAAACCACAATAAAGCAGAGTCTGAAAACTGTAAACATTTTGATACTTTTGAATGGAAAAAAATCATATTATTATGAATTTTAAAATATACAATATATACAAATCAAAATAGCATTAGATTCCCTGTTGTTGGGGCAATATCAATTTTTCCCAATAACAAAAATCTATTATTACTTTCCCTACAATTTTATAATATTAGGACTACTTTCAGCCTTTGATTCTTCCACTCATCTTCCATTTTGTGATCATCCAATTTTTAAATATATGGATAACTTTTAAAAAACCAGAAATGAACAGAAAACTAATTATTATTATTATTATTGGAGAATCTATGTCTGCTGAAAATATTTTGTGGGACTGGTTGTGAATTCTGATCTTGTTTCAAACAAGGCAAATGTAATCATTATCAACAATATTTGAAGAATAATATTTTGATCTGAAATCCAAGGAACCACTTCAGTATTTACTAAAATCCTATATCAAATATTACCCTTGAAACTTTGTACGTAAAGTAAGTCTGAGATATGCATCTGAGATCTGAATGTTTATCATCTCCAATCTACTCATTATGGTAAATCATAGAAAATCTTAGATTAGCTGTTGAGGTGGGGAGAAAAGGAAATTGATCTCAAGACCAACTGTAATGAACAGTAGCATTCTCTACAGTAATAACAAAAGGGTCCATCAAATGCCAAGAAAAGTCACTCTCAATCTAGGATTTTGAAAACTCCCAAAATACCTGAGAGAATTAGAATCCATCTGGTAATCTATTTGGGCGAGGGCCCTTGGGCATCCTAGGTCCTATTTCTGCTCATAGTAGCAGCTGAGAAATACCATTTCATAGAATAATATACTTGCTATATTAGGTATACTGTTCTAAATATATAGAGAGCCTTCTGACACTCAATGCTGATCAAAATGCTAGGTAGTATAGAGAAAAAATATTATCTTAGAGGAGGGGTGTCAAACTGCCTGCCCGTGGGCTGGTTGTATCATGCTGAGGCCGCGCCCAGCCCAGCTCTGGCAATGCGAAAAAAGTCATGACATGTCGTGATACATCATGTGATGTGGCGAGTTTGGTACCCATGTCTTAGAGAGAGCAGTTCAGATGGCATTGATAGAACCTTACAAGGACATTAGAGAAATAAGACATGCCCAATGAAATTACAAGTTTCTATTAGTTGACAATTAACTCTAGAACTTGATTTTAAGCAGCAACTGCTAAGCAAAAAATAACAGATGCAGGCACCAGGGGAAGTTCTAGCTTGGCTTAATAACCAAGGGTTTGTCTGGAAGAGCAAGTTTGCTGCCTCTGTATAGTTCAAGTGTGGCTCAAAGATGAAAAATACTAGAAAACAAGGATGGGGACATAACCCTGAAGTTTAGCAGGTCATGAACATAAAACATATGGTTCCCTTGCTCACATTTATATTTTCTTTGTAAAATATAGTACTATTTCTTGGGTTTTTAGTGCCTTCTAATCAGTGTTGATTTCAATATGATTTTGTGTGTGTGTGGACAGGAGTCAGGATTTTATGTCCTCCTCAATGGCCAAACAAGGGCCCATTTACTGTATTTCAGCAGGGACACAATGTACCCCTTTGGGGAGTGGGGTATGTGTGTCCCTTCAACTCAGTAATGACTTCTAGCAGCTGCCTAAACTAGTCCCTACGGTTTTCTTGGAAGCATTTTTCAGTCCACTATTATCCAAGGCCCAAGGTCACCCAACTAGCTTTATGCCTCAGGCAGGACTAGAATTCATAGTCTCCCCGTTTTTAGCCTGATGCCAAATTGGCTGTCTGAAATGAGGCCTTAACCAGTCTAAATGTTCCATCCTAAACTATGTGATAGTTCAATAGGGCTATCAGTACAATGGAGAAAATAAATCTAACAAACAAAATAGAGATTGCATCCTTTTTCTCTCTGTCTTTTAGAAGTGACCAGGATCAAACCCAGTTTTTCCCTTTGCCTAATCCCAACAGATCCAAACTGACTCTCCCTGCCCCAAACAAAGCCCCTGCTATTCAATATAGACAACCTAGAATCCTCCTTGCCAATTGATAGTATAGCCCAAGGGCAGCCCTGATAAACTGCAACACTTTAATAAGCTGAGTGACCAAAGTTCCATCCAGAATCAGGCTGGTTGGCGCAACAATCCATCTCCTTGAAATGATGGACTCCCTCAATTCCAACTGCCGTTCTGAAAGGGCTGCTTTGCAGAACAGAAATAATCCCAGGCACATGGACAAAGACTTGCGTAGTTTCTCCCAAAGATGTCAGAAAATCAGATCCCTAGAATTTCCCAGTTTGTAGACCTTAACTTTGCTATAAATCTTTGCCCTCCTATTGTTCCAGGCCCCTCTTTCTTGTATAGTGGCCACCCACGATTACTATAAGAAACATAGTTCTTCTCCTGCTCTGAACTCTGTGTTCTATTTTTCATAACAATCAGATAACTCAAATTCCTGATTCTATTTTGGGAAGGGGATTTAAACTCCAAAATCAAACAATAGTAACATCCAATTTTAAATTTGCTGATAAACTCTTACTGAGTGACTCTACCCCACCCCTGAAGGTTTTAATTATCATTTGATATATACGGTAACTCTTGTGTAGTTGGTCACACTTTCAGATTATCATTATTTTTTTTTAATTTCTCAGCCCTTCTGAATTGAGTCTACAATGCACCCAGACTGATCCAGGCTGTTTCAAATATTTTCAGATTTATTTAGACATCAGGATGTTATGAACACAGGCATATTTATATCTGGAGCTCATAGAGAACAACCAGCTATGTCATGCCTTCCCTTTGTGGTCATTAGCTGAGCATGAAGAACTGTCAGATAATTAGCATTTAGTTGTTACCCGGTAACTAAGAGTCTTGTTCTGCTTCCTGAGGACCATGCTTAGACAAATATTCTTTTTTAAAAATAAGATTTGCTATGTTTCTTTGTGTACTGATTCTCTCCATTATGGGTAACTTCAGTTGCTTCCCAGAAGTTTAATACTCAGCAATTTATTTAACTAATTAAGCTATCATATTGCTATGACAGCATCCCAGGAGGTTGAAGATGGGGTAAATTAATAATCCTTTCCAATAAGAGCATAGAATACTCTTTGAAGCACAAGGCACTTATACAAGCATGGGTAAAACACCACTGGCTCAGAATACAGATAGTGATCAGGTTATGAGAATAATCGAGACTGACATTTTTGTGGGATCCAATCTGGGTCGGTCACTGGGACCAGAAGAAGACTAAACCTCTGGTCCCAATGACCCACCCAGATTGGATCCTGCAACATTATCCTGAGACATGTATATTTGCCTTCATTCACTAGCACTTCTGTTGTTAAGCAATGAGGTTATAAAGCACAATGTTCCATGCTGCATCACTGATGGCAATCCCAGCAATCTTAATTGCTGTCATAATCCCAGCAATCTTAATTGCCGTCATAATCTTAGGTTTGAACAGTACAGTGGGTGCCTTTGGCAGGAACTATGGAGTGCTAGCAGGTGGGTGGGTGCTGTGGAAAGGTATGTGGAGCATAAGGGGACCTGTGGGCAGGTGGCCAAAAAAGTGGTGGGAGTGGGAGCAACTTGTGACCCCCCCTTTAAACTCCCTATTGACTATATTTATGGAAAGCTGGAGGGGAAGGTTGCAAATGGTAATCAGCTGATCACGGGATACTGCAACTTTTATAACTGCCAAGTGTTGAATTACAATCATGAGACTGTGTGGATGCTGCAATGGCCCAAACTTCAAAGACCAGTTCTCAGTCTCTCTCATTCAGTGCCATGATAACTGTGAACAGTTGCTGGACATGGAGACATAACCTGAGAACTATTAAAATTGCTTGCAATTGCAAGAAACCTGGTTACATTGTTTGAGCAATGGTGGTGGTGCAGGTAGTAGTAGTAGTAATAGTAGTAGTAGTAGTAATAGTAGTAGTAGTAGTGTGTATGTGTGTTATTTCATTCTACATTTATCAGAAATAAACCATACTTGGCTTAGAGCTCACATTCAAAGTGCTGACTATTTCCTATAAAGTTCGACATGGCATGGGGCCAGGGTATTTGAAGGATGGCCTTACCCTCATAAATTTCCATCCATCCCATTAGTCAAGCAGAAGAGGCATGCTCCAGTTCCTATCAATAAATCTATCAGAATTGAAGAGCATGCTTACCCTACTGAACACCACACTGCCTAAGACTGGCTGGCCCCAACCCTACTCACTTTTCAGAAACTCTTGAAAACTTGGCTGTTTTTCCAAGTGTGGGAGCTAAGAGATTTACTAAAGCCCACATTGCTGGTGTATGGTGTCTTCAGCAACCACTCAGTATTTTAGTGGGTTGAGAAATTTATTTTTATATTGTGTTTTTTTTAATCCTTATCAACTGTCCAAGTTACATTTATGAGATAGATGGCCATAGAAATGGATTTAGCTTTATACTTACCAAGATTGTTCCACAGCCAATTCCTAAAGGGTGCCTGTAACTACTGCATTTTACTTTCATACATAAAGCTTTCTATGTATTTCTAAAAAGTTATTCACACACAAATATATAAATGCATACTACCGGTCACCCAAATTGCCATATTTTTTAGTGATTGGATATTTGTTGGAAAATACATATTTGCTAATGAGAAGAATACTTTTTAGAGGTTCTCATTGTTCTCATCCTCATTGTTGAGCTAATGTTGGTTTGTGATGTACATCTTTGCATAATAAAAAAATCAAAGTAAATGACTATAACTAGTGTTCTTGGAGCTGTTCTTCAGCCACAAATTGAAATTAAAAGCAATAAAGGTTTTAAGCACATACATATAATTTGAATGTATAATATAACAAATAAAACTAGGAGATATAACAATCAGAAAAATAAAATCCAGGGATGGGGAAAGGTTGCAATGAAAAAACTTAGACAGCAACATGTACCACTAGGTGGCACAATGACTCTCTTGTTTAATCCAAAGTTTCCGATTTAAATGCTGTAATTTTCTTGCCATTTAGCACATGGTTGTAGGCAGTTAATGTGTGTTCTTGTTTCTATTTGGGGTTGAAGTTGTACTAGTTCCAAACATAGAATTTACATATACTCAAAAAGTTTTTTGAGCTCATTAGAAAAACTCATTGCATATAAAAAGATTCTTTTGCAGATTCTGTTGTGCATCACAACTGCTTTTTTTGCACTCCTTTAGGTTTTTAATTCAAGCAATGACCATGCAGGATTTTTAACTGTATGACAGACATGTCAAACTCGCGATGTCACATGACATCGCGCAACATATCGGAGCTTCTTTCCCATTGCCGGCAATGGGGTGGGCGCGGTTTCCTGGTGACGCGTCCGGCCCATGGGCTGGCAGCTTGACACCCCTGCTGTATGACAACACTCTATCCTTTCAATAACACCCATGCAACAAGTTTTTATATGCAAGTCGTATGCTGACTACAGTTTAGTATTAAGTATGTGTAAAATGTATTGGCATCTTCAGTTAAAAAGTTCTGGTAGCAGGGAGATAGAAAGGCTTATTTCTGCCTGTTGCAGTGAAAGCAGACAGTCCTGGACAAGAAAAGGAAGGACTGCTCTGTAACCCCCTTTAAAGTTAATCTTAAATTCCTTGGATGCAGTAATGAAGTTTTTTTCTTCTTTACTTTTCCTAGGGAAGGTCTTAAATTTAGGAGTATCTTATAACAGTAATAAGGCAGTTTCCAATACAACTTGAATGCTCACCCTGCCCCCATACCCTATGAACCACCTTCCATATGGAAGAGCACAGAGGAAAACTTGGGTTCACCAAAGTCAATGTCTTCAACCTCTCTATTATTTGATAAAGACTTACCTGTTTTAATAAAGCTGATTCTTTCAGCTTCTATTCTGTATCTGCTTCTCCAGGGAAACTACCAATGCCAGTTGTGAGTTTTGTTAGAAAACAAGAAGTGCAGGTAAACAAAGACAATGACAATAGAACAGACGACAGGTCAACAATGATGTTGCATATAATCTTCTTTTACATATGTTATCGGCATCCAGGTTAATTTGGGAGAGGGGCATTTCACATGCTTTTTGGGTGTCTATGTCCTGTATTTGGTGATGCTGAAGTAGCATGCTATCTGAATATGTGATATTGTGTATTAATTATCATTAAGAATCTTTACTGATTTATTTAAAGAGCTTCAGTGTAAATGCACATATGATTTGATCATCTATAATATATTGTCATTAATATTGGTGATTAGCCTAATCTAAAGCAAGTAACGTGAAAGAAGTGCCCAAATAACTCAAGGCAGTGAATTAGGACTCCCTGATAACATAAGCACAACAATTTTACAAGGTAACATTTGGAGATAATTATTGCATGGAAATACCCGAGTAAGTTTCATGGCAGAGTAAGATCCAACCACTGCATCATCTTAGCTCTTTTTTTCATCTTAGGAAAAAAAATATGGCAGGTTATTCTCCTTTGCCAGCTTTGATTCATTTGAGAACTTTAGGCTGAACAGTTCCTCCCCCAATCATGGATTTTTTCACCTACATATAGATGTTCTCTTTATAGTTCTAGCGCTTTGTCCTGTTAGGACTTCTAGAGCCACCACATTCCCTGTGATCTTTTATATAGTGGATGCACTCATATACCAAAGTACTTGCATACTTAGACAGACTACCTTACTGACTAGAGAAAACAAAGTTCTCTTTTGACTTTAAGAGCTTGGTACTATGTCTTTTCCTTGCATTCAGGACCGGTAAGAATGGAAACACTGCTTTTTCAGGTGATGTATTGAACAGTCTCACCTCTCAAGTGCATTAATATCTTTGCAGCTAGAGGTGATTTGATTTTAAAGTCACATTGTAGTACATAAGCTGGCAGCTAGCCCCTCATGGGCCACATTTATGCTCAGCTTCAAAATTCTTTTTGCAATATTGCCTCTCCCTTATAATCCCACTATAAAAGTTTAATAGAATTTATTAAAATAATGTATTTCTGGGAAAGCCAATATGATATAGCTGGCAGAGCATTGGAAATCTCAGCATAACCATTGAAGAAATCACCTTATATTGGCTATTTAATGTGGCTTTTATGGAAACAAGATAACAGCTACCGATATCTACTTCCCTGTAATTTTTGGTAGAAAGGGAAAATGCAAGTGTGACATTCGTTTAGAGCCATCTGAAGTGATTATGCCCATTATTATACCCATCCTTCTGCCCCTCAGATTTGTTAGAACTAAAACTTCAGCATTTCTAGTCAGGAAACTTTACAATTCTGGAAGTTCTAGTCATAACACATACAGTAAAGAAGGCATCTGATTGGAAAAGTGTGGCATTTGAGCGCTGACTTTTATTCTTTGTGTAATTTGCATGTATTAGTCCACATATAATAATGCCATTGTAAAAACATATGGCCTAATAAAAGAGATTTTTCTTTATCTTCTTTATTATTCATTTGGTCTGTATCTGTTGTTTATGGTAGTTCTGAAGCTTCTGAGTAGAAATAGCTGCTGAAGTTATGCTTTCAAGTCTGGAAAAGAATGTATTTACATATATTATCTGTGGAGTATAGCAGGAGAGTGTCAATTTATCTTTCATTGTAATTGGAATATAGCAATGTTGGAACTGGTAGGTAGAGTATGTAGTAAAAGCTCTTAACCTCTGGACTGATGCTTGAAAATTCAATTAATTGGTAGGGTTTGAGAGGGCTTGCTTGTTTAGCTTTTGAAAGAAACTTCCTAACAGCTACTGACCTTCATTCTCTGATCAACGTATAAATGCTGCTGGTCATGTCGCTTTAAAGAAAAAAAATAGATTTTCAATAGTTTTGGTTTTTTAATTAAAAGGTTGTTGAAGCAAAATATAGATTGATCTCAGTAAACCCTTGAATTCACAAAGTAGAGTAGGCGTTGAGATATAGCCTTAATTGTTTATCTTATCACATTTAATCTGAAAAAAAAATGATTCCTCATACAACAATGTAACTATATTCTGATTTATATATATATTTATTTATTGTTTTATCATAGAGAATAAAATACAAAACAATAAAACAAACAAGCAAAATGGAGCAAAACAAAAACATACATTCAGCCCTAATAACAACAACAAAAGAAAAAATAGTGTACTAAAAAAAAAGAAAAAGTGGTCAGTTAAATTTAACATGTAGGATCTATCTTGGTTGGGTATTGAAAGAAAAGAAAAAGCAGTAAAAAGAAAGAAGAAAAAGCAGTCAACAGCCTAGAATGGAGTTCCAGCACCTTTTTTGGATGGAACCTTGTAGGGTAGGCAAGGCGGGTTGTATGACGTGTGAGTTCCGGCACCTTTTTTTTTTTTTTTTTACAAAAAAAGCACTGATTATGTCTGTCTATATTTAGCACATAGAAAGTCTACAATGGTTTCCAGCTGTCTAGTTATCTCTAAAATAAAAGCAGTTAAGGATCTCTTTTTCTTCCCAGATTCTGTTTCTTTTTTTAAATACCTAACTTTATTGAAAATTTTGATCACAAGAATAAGACTAATACAAACTAAAATGCAGCAAAAAATAAAAAGGAAAAACACGAGGAAAAATGAAAGTACAAAAAGAAAAAGTAGCATAAAAAGAAGAAAGCTACAAAGTGGCTTCTGATCTTCTTTATAGCATTTATAAGTATAACTATAAATTAATCTCTCTCTCTCTAAAGTTATATCATGACTTTCTTTTTTATAATTTATCCTATCCTGTCCTATAATTTGTCCTATCCTATAATTTATCCTATTTTTATAATTTATCCTATTCTTTTCTTTTTTATGCAAAAAAAATCCTTAAGTCACTAGTCACCAATAAATATAGATATTGTCTTTTCTCTAATGAAACAATTCAGTTTGGACATTTCAGTTAGTTCTATCATCTTCATCAAATATTTGTCCACCTTTGTGCATTCAACAAACTAGCTGCAGTTATCATATATAAAAATAATGTTCAATGAGAGGAAATATTCTGGTTTCAGTCAAATGTTAATGTTTAAAATCTCTGATTAACTCTATGTAGTTGAACCCAACATTTTCTAGCTTTTTTGCATATTTACCATGCAATCTAAAGTGACTCTTTTTGTTCACATTTCCAACATTTATACACCTGAGATAATTTTTTTGACATCATATACAAAGAGTATAAACATTCTCTTTAAGACTGTAACACAGTGTAAATTTCAGTCCTTGCAACCACATATTTTCACATTGTGTTCTTTATATTATAACCAAAATTTTTATCTCACTTTATTATACATTCCTTAACTTGTTCTTCTGTTTCAAATATAAATAAAAGTTTATACATTTTAGCAATCACACCATCATCATATAGTATACAATTCTGTTTCAAAATCAATATTCCAATGCTCAATGTTACATTTTATCTACTTTAAGTTTTCTGATAATAAAACCATTGAAAATGTATTTTTCTCTGTTGTCAGCGGTTCTCTTGATTTTATTGTATTTTTTTGATAGAACTCTGGTATCTCACAATATGTTAACCATTTGTGTTTGCCTGTTATTATTTCTTGTCTATAACATGCTTCTTGTCCTGAGAGCCATAAAGATGCTTTTGAGCACAGACTGGATTAATATTTATTCTATATTCTTAATGTAGTATGTTTAATATAATACTTTTTGAAATCTATATTAAGTTTGACTTTATTGTACATGTACTCCTCAAATCTCAGATCATGTCCTTCTAATTCTAAGTCTTCTATTTCTCAGCAGCATCCACAGACTCCTAGCATGGATAATGTGTGGTTTAAAGAGTCATATACTCCGATTTTTCAGCACATTATTTATTTAATTTGGTATGCTTAATGTGGAAATTGTCATCTATGCATATGTGAGACCAGTGGTGGGATTCAAATATGTGAATAACCAGTTCTCTGTGTGGATGCTGCTTCCGGAAGTCCATTCTGGGCCCAGGCAACAAAAAATTAGCTACCAATTCGGCCAAAGTGGTGTGAACTGGCTGAATCCCACCACTGTGTGAGACTTCCAGTGAATGCTACGGCAAGCTAGACATCCCTGCTGAAGCACAATGGCATTTACAGTGGAAATTGGTGACTGAATGCTGGATCCTGGCCAGCAAAATTTCTGTGGAGAAAGGCAATGTTGTGAGCTAACCCATGTACACTCTGGACAGCTGCTCCTCATTAGTAAACCTCAGAAATCAAACTTTTATGGTTAGCTTATGGGTCAAGTGGCTGGGAGGTGTAAAATACTATCTATGTTCACTGTTGTAATGCAGTCCTTTTTGGATAAAAAGTTTCAACTGAGCTTCATTTTTTAATTGCCTTTGGAATTATTTGTTCTTGCTTTGGAAATATTAAGACCCTTCAGAATGGCAAGTTTTTATTATATTCACTGGGTGGGTCTTTTTCTCCTTAGACAAAGCTTTAAATACAATGTGGAAAAATATTTTTCTGAATAAATAGCAAAAGGGTGTTTAGCATGTTTATTCTGGAAAGTTAAAAATGGACTAAGGTCCAGGTGGATTGGGAATAAAATTTTGAAATTAATTATAAAAATAATTCCTGTTGAAAACTGTGGTTGTTTGGTTTTTTTGGAGGGAAAATAACTCTAATAGGATGGGAGTTTGAAGATTATATTCTAGAGGGAACTAGAAGAAAATAAAGGAGAAGAATAGTTAAATTCAACTTGTTAACAAAGAAGGCAGCAAATACTTTAATGGTGGATGTTTGAAGTATATTTTTCAATACAGATTACAGAAATTAATTTTAAGATGATATATTGGACATACAAATGAAACTAGGTGATGTTTTAATACTTAAAGGGACCATACAAGTATCCAACCAAAATATTTGTTTGGATAACTTTTTATTATTGGATGTACAAAAGAGATCTGTTAATGTCTTGAAGTATTTTCTGAAAAGGGACTAAAAAATAAAAAGAAATCAAGTTCTAAGAGACTATTTAAAGTGATTGAAAACCAAGATTGTTAAAAGTACAAGTAAGGAATATCAAAGATCAAGATCAAATGGATCTGTAGTTATTTCCTATAACCTTTAATGGACTTTTGCGGATAAGGAATGAATGATGAGGCCCTTGGATTTTGATTATAGTTAAGAGATGAAATAAGGGACATAGAGAGTATTCATTGTATTTTAAGAAGGTGATAAATTACTAAGTTACTTCTTTATATAGTTTCTTTTTCTTTTTTACTTATATATTTTTTAGTTGTAGTTTGTATTGATTTGTATTTTTTGAATTGTAATCTTTAATGATTTTTAATAAAAAGAGTACACTATAAATATGTTTATTGATAAGAGTACTTGATTAAATAGCTGGTTGTCACACCAGACAAATGGAAATATTTGTTTTAAATGTTTATTTCACACTTTCCCTGCCAAATTGAAATAACTTCTTTTTTAAAAATGCCACAAATATCTTACTGCAATTAATGGAAATGAGCTTAGCATACACAAACCACCAAAATAAATGGATATAGCAATATTACAGTCTATAGCAGGAGTGTCAAACTCACAACATTACATGATATGTTGCGACTTTTTTGCCATTGCCGGCAATGGGGTGGGTGCGGTTTCGCTATGATGCATCTGGCCCGATGGTCAGCAGTTTGACATCCCTGGTCTATAGTGAAATGATCAAGGCCATCTATCTTTTTACTGCCAATTCCCTTCCTTATCAGATTACACATTACACAAAACAAAATTCAATCCAACAGAACCCAATACAAAAATTATAAAAAAGAAAGGCAGCAAAAAAAGCCAATGTGATTATATTAAATACAAAACAACACAGTGAAGAACTGAAAACAAACAAAAAGAGAGTCAGGTCACAAAAGAATACAGAGCAGTAATTCTGCAGCTATCTCAGCAAAGGCAAAGCTCAGAATGAGCTGAAGTTAGCAAAGGACATAAAGGATAACAAAAAGGACTATATACTGAAAATGCCCCTCTCCTTTCTGCATCCAACTTGGGGCTGTGATAAAATATGTGTGAAATCTCTAAACACATAGGCAGACACCAAGATTTTTTTTTTAAAAAAAAGTTTTTTATTTATAATACAGTTAAAACAAAGATGGACATAACGTGACGTTCCAGAATAAGTATTCCTAACAATTTTGTTCCTCTTAATATGTAAAATTAATACATGATTCTTGATCTCTATATAAACATATTCTTCTATACAATACAGTTATATATACAGTTATATATATTTCTGTCTTAACGCTAACTTGAAATCCGAGCAGTTCTCCTTGAGTCACAGCAGTAATAAAATTTGTCCCAGATTTCAAAGTAGTCTGATTCTGTCTTATCCTTCATTTCCATTGTGAGCCTATCCATTTCAGCACACGATAAAATTTTATATAAAAATCTCTTCTTCTGTTGGGATTCCTTTATTCCTCCAATTTTGAATATACACCAGTCTAGCAGCCGTGAGAATGTGTAACATCAAATAAAATACCCCTTTGTTGTATTTCTGCGTGGTTATGCCTAGTAAAAAGAGTTCTGGTTTTAATTCTACCACTAACATTAATATTTCTTCCAGCCATTTTTTAACCTTATTCCAAAAATCACGGGCTTGTGGGCACTCCCACCACATATGGTAGTATGTCCCTATTGCCAATTTACATTTCCAGCATTTGGAAGAAACATTTGGACCCATTTTAGCTAATCTTATGGGTGGGAGATGCCATCTGTAGAATATTTTGTAGAGATTTTCTTTATAGGAGGTAGCCAGAGTGAGCTTCCTATTTCTTACCCATAATTCTTGCCAGATGTGCAGATCAAAGTTGAAATCAAAATCCCTTCTCCACGTTAACATGGTCTCTTTTACCTGTTCCTCATACATTGCCTGATCTAACAAATAATGATATAGTTTTTTAATCATTTTATCCTCCATACCTAATAATATTTTATCCAGGCCTGTCGGTTCTAATTTTATGCTTAACTCTTTTTTATCTTTCCAATATCTCTCCTGTAATTGAAGGTATGCCCACCATTCTAATTCTATCCCTTCGTCTTGAAGAATTTTCCTGGGTTTCAATTCCCCTCTCTCGTCTAGAACATTTTTATATGTTATAATCCAGTGATGGCAAACCTTTTAGACACCGAGTGCCCAAACTGCAACCCAAAACCCACTTATTTATCTCCAGGTGCCAGGTGGGCACAGCCCACTGGATGGGCATGGCTGTGGTGGTCATGGCAGATTGGGTGGGTGTGGCCAAGGTGGGCAAGATCACCTCAATGTTGCTCGTGGGGAGGGATGCCTGTGAGGGCCGGGCAGGGTTGGGAAAGATCCAGGGGGTCTCTGGCAGGTGGGGTGGTGGGCAGGAGGCTTGTCCTGCGGGGAGAGGCAAGGAAAGGTGAGGAAGGGGCCGGGGCAGCTGCTGCCTGACACCATCGGCCCCTGCACACAGAGGCCAGTGAGTGCATGCAGTGATGCATCCAGCCATGTAGGATCTCGGTGAGTTAGTGGGCGGCTGGTTGAAGAGGGATGGTTGCCATCTCTGGGGCATGGTGTGTGTGCCCACAGAGAGGGCTCTGAGTGCCGCCTATGGCATGCATGCCATAGGTTCACCACCACTGTTATAATCTTTCCAAGTTGGATAAACTTTGGGTATACAGGCATTTCTAACGATGAAATCCAACTGGGGACTTGAGTATAATTTGGTTGCCAGATTTTAACCCATACATCAATTAGAGTTTGTCTGATATAATGCCTTCAGAAATATTTGTGGGCAGACACCAAGAATTGACACATAATCTGGAGGAGGCAATAAAATTCTGAGCCCTGCCTACAAAAAAATCATATTGATTTCTATGTTCCTGGGGATTGTGGGCACTGGAGGTTTTGAAGAAGAGATATCATTATTGCCTATATAACTCTGTATTATTCTTATTTCTTTAGAAAGCTTCTTTTTATAGTTCTTATTTTGTAATAGTGCCAAACTAAAATTCTAATTTATGTGCTGGATGGCACAATGGAACCTATTCTAAAAAATACATCATATGCAAACAGAAGCATTCATTTATTTTTTTAACTCACTACATCTATTGAATTCATATTTGTTTTGTGCAAATACTTGAATATTTACAAATATACAGTATGATTCAGTTGGAATAATATGGTCTACAGATTTATGCACAATTGTAGAGAGAAAATATGTTCAATTGATAAATTAATTATACAAAATGATTTAACAATATGAAATATATCTTTGAAATGTCTGAAGACAGTTTCTACCTCAAATTTATCCAATGAGCCTAACAGAATTTGGGATTTATAATATGTGCCAGTGATATTCACCCACATTTACTTTGTCACTCTATATTAATTTGTCAGATAGGCAGTATGCTTTATATTCTGGAATTACAAACTCACCTCCTAAAATACTTTTGGCTCATTTCCTAAAATACTTCTGCTTTATTATATCAAAGTAGAGGTGAGTAAGCTTCAATCAATATGTTTTTTTGTATTGAGCAACCAGATTCCAACGTTTAACTGTTTTGTATGGTGTTTTTATTGTTTATTATGTTGTGAACTACTCAGAGTTTATATGGAATCATGTAGCACCTAAATCTAAACAAATAAATACCATAGCTCTCTATCATCCCTGATTTGTTCCTAATTCCTACATGAGGGGTGGATAGGCTGTTGGCCTTGTGGTCTCTTGCAATCCCAGATCACTGTTAAGATTGCAGCAAAAGAGTCTGATTTTCTCTTGGACTTTTTTTGTTTTTTTGGACTAAAAAACTGCATTATAAGTGAATTATCCCTCCATAATATTTTACACATGCACACTCGAGAAAATAGCCACCTGTTTTTATATCACCAATTGGACTTGCAATCTTGAGTCCCACCAAACAGGTACTTTCAAGCTCATGTGACCCTTTAAAACTGTTCTAAGCCATCTGTTAGTGCATATACATGAACAGCCACTTCACTTTTTTTCTTCCCAGCCCAACTTTTTTAAACAACTAGACTGAATCAAATCAGGCTTAATTTTTGTTATGGCCTCCAGTATGACTCTCGAGTGTGATTGCGTTCTTTGGTCCAAAAGAGTGTTGCATCTTTGGTATATAGTTTTATATCTCAGCTAGCAGGTAAAAAATAATTTTATAATTACAAGCTGGCACATTGTCAGAAGCCACAGGAGAAAGTCTACATTTTACTTTATTCTCATTTTAAGAAAAGAATTCTGCAATGTTCTAGTTTCTTTCTTCCACAAATAAGTTTGTAATCAATAGGGAATTCTTAAAAGAAAGGTTGCAAAGCCTTTTGAACTAACCATCAATTTCTTCCATGTAACCTGCTTAAAATTTTTATATTTTATGGATTATTCATGGAAGCTGGCATTTTTGTCTTTTTAATTTTCTTCTATATTCAAATTGTTCCCTATCATATTCCATATGCTCCTATGTATAGACTCAGGCTATTTTACTTCATCCCACTTTAAATAAAGATTGTAGAACTGAAGTGTCACAACAGAGAAGACTGTACATCAGCAATAACATCCGGCGTGTATTTTGGCAGGCACTGGAGGCAGTTGGCAACTGCTTTGCTTATTCCTTTCATATACAAATAATTCCTGCTGATGCTAGCTTAAACTATATTTTACTTAGAGACAAAGGAAAAGCAAATTCATTTTCAGCCAATAACTTTAGTCTTCATTAGGAGCAAGAAAAAGCCAGATAAGAATTTCAGTTCCTTCTTAGTTCTTCAAATATGTTTTCTTCATACATATAGTGAATCAAAAAGTGAAATATATTGGATCTCAAAAAGTAAATACATTATGGTCTCTGGCCCCAATCCAAAGGACTATTTATACTTAAATAGACACAAGTAGAGGTATTGTCCAGTTTAAATCTTGCTTTCCAATTCTATAGACAAAACTCTTAATCACCAAATTATTTCCTAAATAATTTTGGATTTGAGGGGTCCTTGGTGCGCTCTGAGCTTGTTTGTTTTCTTGTTTTCTCGCAGAGCTTTCATTACCCAAACTAGGTAACATCACCAGTGCTAGTAATGAGTGCTGTTTGCTGCCAGCTTACATTCTGGTGTCTTGCCTGTCTGTGTGGGTGAGGGTGGTTTTAGGGATCCATTTTGTTGGAATGTGTTGTGTAGATGCTCCATTTCCTCCCATCCTCCCACAAGAGAAGCTGTGTAAGGACTTTATTTAAACAAGCCTGCAGCAACCCAGATCAGGAAAGGGAAAGGAAATGGAGCATCTATATAAGACATTCCAACAAAATAGATACCCACGCAACTTCATCAAAAAGTCCTTGACCATTCAACCCAATACAGCACAACCAACACAAATCCTAAAAAGAATTATATTACCATACATCAAGAATATCTCAGAAACCACAAATATACTACAACCATATGAAATCAGTATAGCACACAAGCCAACTAAAGCCCTTCAAACCAAAAGACACAGCAACCCCAGAAGAAAAACAGGAGTAATCTACAACATACAATGTAAGAACCGCAACAACCACTATGTAGGACAAACAGGCAGAAGACTGGCAGAATGCATCCATGAACACCAACTGGCAGTCAAAAGGCATGACAAAAATTCTTTAATTTCATGACATATAGATAGATTTAACCATAGTTTCAATTGGGAAAATGTGACAATCCTAGACCAGGCCAAATCCAAACATGCCAGGGAATTACTAGAAGCCTAGCACTCTGACAAATCAACCATCAATAGACACATAGACATTAACAACATCTATAGACTATGCAAAAGAAACAATCAACCAGCCCCAAAGAGAAAAAGACTCCAGCACCTCTCCACCATAATCAGCACTCAGATCAGCATAGATTAACTCCAAGGTCAGCTTCAGACCAACAATCAAGTAAGCAATACTCCAATCAAGAAACTGCCAAAAAGCCATTAGTAAAAAGCCCAGCCAAAGAATCCCTAAGACTACCCCCACCCACACAGACAAGCAAGACATCAGAATATAAACTGACAGCAAACGGCACTCCTTACTAGCACTGGTGATGTTACCTAGTTTGGGTAATGGAACATCTGTGAGAAAACAAGCAAGCTCAGAGAGCACCAAGGACCCCTCATTTCAACATTGAGCTATAAATATTCTCCTTCAATTTTGGATTTGCCCTAAAACTAGTTAGTGTGCCTAGATTACTAATGGTCACAATCCTGCTACTACTGAATAATTCTTTGCTTCCATTAGTCCTGGTTTCTTTGAACTTTCCATTTTTAACTAAATCAGGAAAAGTGCTTACAGATCAATGGGCATATTCTGCTTATAAACTAATATTTACCATAGTATTTCATGCCAGTGCAAGATTTTAGCTATGACAGCCAAGACTCTTTAAAAAAAAAAAAAAAGCAGAAATGGCAAAACTCTGCCTATCAATGGATGTTATTTTTGCAGAAAAAGGAATCCTTGCTAGACAAATAATATAGAGCAGGGGTCCCCAACCCCCGGTTCATGGACCGGTATCAGGCCACAGCATGCCACACAAACAAGTAAAGCCCAATATGTGGGATGCTGGCAGCAAACAAAACCGCACACTCTCTGGTCCATGGAAAAACTTTCTCCATGGAACTGGTCCCTGGTGCCCAAAAGGTTGGGGATCTCAGATATAGAGGACACTGTTACTTTAAACACTCACTCAAAATTTCATAGTAATAAGTATGAATTATATTAAGCATGAAATCAATTTTGATAGTTGGTACCGAGTTATATCACAATTTGGACAGCATTTTCAACAAGACTGAAATGTGTTACTTTTTGTGTTATTTTTTTAAAAAACTGCTTCAACCTCATTGCAATACATTTTCTGCTTGGTGCTGAATCTTCTTCCATGCAAAGCCTTTTGCTAGGATCCAAATGTCCTCGGACTACATTCTAAACTCATCAGTATCAAGTAGTTTATTGCATTGATTGAACCGTCATTATTTTTTTTCCTTCCTTGGTCCATGGAAGAATAAGTGCCACAGCACTGCTAACCATTTTAGTAACAATGATCACCACAGGTTTACCTTGCCATTTTCTTCTCCATGCCATCTTAAACTATGCCAGACAATGGCAGGGGACGTGCTGTGTAGGTTGTTATAAGACAGAGGAAAGAATGGGCCATAGGACAGTAGCATGCTGAATGATGTGTGAAAATGAGAAGATGGCTAAATGAGTTACTGTTCAAATAGCATTTCTCTAAATGTAACTAATCAATTCCAGCACAGTAGGGATGGTTAACATTACAAAGAGCGTAATCAGAGATTTGTCCAATATCAACTTGCCTACTCAGTAGCTTCCCATGCCTGAAAAGCATATGCACAAATTTAGTAACAAAGACTTAAGGTTGGACCATTTTGCTTTTATGAAATAAGTATATCCCAGATTTTTGGGATCCCTGCTGTGGTGATTGGATGCATGGAGAGCAAGTGACTTCTTAGTACTTACAAAGAAATGGCTGCAAATTTGACAGAAAACAATATTTTGCTTCAACTGAGACAACAATGTTAAATAATTTTCATATGTTATTGCTCTGTAGTTTTCATAAGAAATGTAAAAACAAGAATGCATCAGTTTATATGTTTGCTGTAGGAAAAACATAGCATTCAGAATAGTTTTTGCAAATGAATTCATCTCAAGTGAGGAAGGAAGGAAGGGAGAAAGGAAGAGAGGGAGGAAGGGAGGGAGGGAGGGAGGGAGAAAGGAAGGAAGGAAGGAAGGAAGGAAGGAAGGAAGGAAGGAAGGAAGGAAGGAAGGAAGGAAGGAAGGAAGGAAGGAAGGAAGGCCTATTGATTAAATTACCAAGGGAGCTAAATTCTGAAGACTTTGGACAGGTATACTTAGAATGTTCTGCTTCAGTGAATTGAACATCATTATAAAACCTCTGGTTGCACCAATTTAAGATCACTGCAATCCATTCATTCATAAGCTGAGAAAGTCAGCCTAGCTTCCATATACTAAACCTATATTGTACACTGATTGCGGCAATGTAAGTATTGTTATCTAGTTGCAAGGTAAAAAATGAAATCACTTAAGATTGCTCAGAGATAAATTTCATTGTCTGAAGATGCATTTAACACTTAGGGTTGTTCTTATATCTGTTTTCCCCCTTGTAATAGTAATAATAATAATAATAATAATAATAATAATAATAATAATAATAACCATCAAACATCCACATCTGCCTATCCCAGGTCCTGGGTAAGGACTCGATAGGTAGACAAAATGCCAAATCCAGTCTGAACATCTGGATGACTGTGCGATGATCATCAATAAAAAGTTGGAAGGGACCTTGGAGGTCATCTAGTCCAACCCCTTGCTCAGGCAGGAAATCTTATACCATTTCAGACAAATGGCTGTCCAGTCTCTTAAAAACTTCCAGCGTTGGAGCATTCACCACTTCTGGAGGCAGGTTGTTCCACTGGTTAATTGTTCTAACTGTCAGGAGGTTTCTCCTTAGTTCTAGGTTTAAACAATATAAGTTTATAGAATCTCGATGAACCCAATACTTAGAAAAAGCTGAGCAATATTGCATCAGATCAGTACTTAATAAGAAATACCAAGCTAAGAAAGAGAGAGGAGAGATAGCTAATTGCAAAAATGTCTAAGATGGTTTTTGCTTCAGTATTTTCTGAAAGGAACATCTTATAAGTGCCCAAATAGTTTCTATTGCACAAACTGTCTTTGTATAATACATTTTTTTATTATGGCCATTAAGTACTTGCACGCATAGCCCTCCTGTTTTAGCTTATATTTCTTATCTCCTGTTATGTTAATAGGATATAGAATGTACATATAGAGCTTTCTGAAAACTTATTCTACTTGACTTGGTGATATGTCAGTCATGCTGGTTGGGTTTTGTTATCAATTTTTCATTTGCTCAGCTTCATCCCCTAAGGGCTATGATCTCATTGGTCTCTCAGTTACTGAAGAGGGTTAGATCAGGTGAAGTGTTTGGATAAGAAACTTGCAAAAGAAAACCAAGCAGCACAGTATGCAAAAATACTTTTAAAAGCAGCTGTAACATAACATTTACAACAATAGGTTGTAATATGATTGGCCAGTTTGTGGCTTAGTTGCCTAGTAAAGCCAAGCAGTTCATTTATTACTGTAAGCTGTGGCTCACAACCAGAGATTGCTGGTATATATATCCAACCACATAAAACATTCTTAAAATGCTATTTCTGGCTTAGTCTTTGATCCGGAACAACTGCCTTTGGTTACTTGCAAATTTAATCCATTGTGTGTTGGACATTCATCTTTCCTGAATCCCAGGCTAGATACTTGTAAGATTTTGTTAGTTAATTATTTCACCTGGTAGCATTTTTAGTACTAAGGGATGAAAAGCCAAATGCCTCCCCCCCCCCACATCTTTCACCCAATTCCATGCCAGTCCACTTCACTTCCAAAAAATCAGCCCCCAATGCCCAGTAGGCAAGCCCCAGAGGACTGAACAAAAGACCACTTAAATTCTTTTTGGCCATATTAAAACACAGACTGAAATTTACCAAGAACATCTCCCATTAAGAAGTTGACAAACTCCAACTTAATTCAGTCATAAATAAAAAATCCCCTCAAGACAAGAAAAGCCTTTGACTACACAAAGATAGGCTCCCTTCATGCCAGAACCTTCACCCAAAATTGTAACACCTCAAAAGATTAATAATTAACATGTCTCAGAGAGTGAGAAAATGGCACTTCCTCCCTGTCAGTAACACATCTCCAAGCACATCTGTAAAAATCTGAGAAAAAGACAAACTTCTGTATAAATATTACTGTCCCCCGACTCAATTTGCGGTCACCTTTGAGAGCTATACAGACCACTATGCTGTCAAATAAACTAGCCTCTGCCTCAAGCAAATTGCCCAGAATGTTTATTTCTATGACCCGGCTCGGAAAAAAGACCAAAATAATTTTCTCCTAAAAGTACTAATAACTAAACATGAAGCATTTGTATTTAGTCCAATAGTTCCTACTGCTTGCAAAATATCATGGTGGTAAATGGAAAAACAATAGAAGGAGGGAGGGAGGGAGGGAGGGAGAGAGGGGGGGTGTTAACAGGAAATGATAGGCGATTGTGCGTGGTTGGTTGGTTACTGATAGGACAGCTTTCCTCTATCTGAAGCTATCCAGTTGTTTTGGACTAGGCTCCCAGAATCCCTAGCTACCCTCCTTAACTATTATAGCCATATTTTGGAGGGTCCCAGACTTTTATTGCAATTTGCAGTAGAACAATGAACCAAAAATTTCATGGAAAGAAGATGATGTGGTTCCGGCTAATAAAACATTCCAAAGAACTTCCAGGCATTTATTTTCCTTAAAGTCTTTTATTGTTACAAAATGTTGGCACAGGCACAATGGAGGGATGCCAGGATCTAAGTTCTCTTCCTCTGAGCAGTTGAATTATCAGCATGTTTCCTCCCTAAATTAGCCGTCATATCTCACATTATCCAATTAGTGTGAAGGTCAAATGTTTTCTTCCTCTTTCTTTCCCGGGCTTTACCCCCAACGTCCCTTCTGCTCTTTATTAACCCCATATTCACCAGGCAATTCTGCATATTGTCAAAAGCAAGAATATACAATATTTGCAGCATTGACATCCGGCCCCCCTTACAAGAAGGACAGATCCTGTAAAGTAAACAAAAGCATATGTTAAGGGTTATCTTTCAGTTTGTTGGGGTGTTTCATATGAAACCTTTTGACCAATCTGTCAGCTTTCACTTCACTGGATTTCATCCAGGTGGCTTCAGACAACGGGTATCCCTTCCATTGGATTAGGTACTGCAATTTCTCTTTAAAAATTCTAGAATCAAGAATACGTTTTACTTCATAGTGGGTCTGCCCTGCAACTATGAGGGGCCCAGGTGCTTTCTTCGGGGGAGGTCTTAAAGTGGAGCCCCGATAAGGCTTCAACAAGCTACAATGGAAAACTGGGTGAATTTTCCCTAAAGGTCTAGTGAGTTTTAGTTTTACTGTGACCGGGTTGATGATCTTTATTATGGGGAAAGTCCCCAAGAATTTTGGTCCCAATTTCTTGCTGGGCAATTTGAGGCGTAGATATTTAGTTGACAGATAGACCTTTTCCCCAACTTGGAATGTTCTTTGGGGAGCCCTCTTTTTATCAGCCTGCTTTTTATAGGTTTCAAAAGTCTTTTTTAAAGCAGTTTTTGTCTTTTTCCAAACTTCTTCCCACCCTCTCACCCACTGATCAAGTGTCTGGGAAGTGGAGGGCAACTGAGGATATTCAGGTATTGGGTTAAATTCTTTCCCTATGGCTACTTTGAAAGGCGTGTAGCCGGTGCTGCTGTGCACAGAATTATTGTTCGCCACCTCCGCAAAAGGGAGGAGATCAGTCCAGTTCGTCTGTTGGTAAGAAATGTAGCATCTAAGATATTGCTCCACCATTTTGTTAGCGGCTTCTGCGGCCCCATTTGGCCAGTCGTTGGGCAGATGGGAGTCCTTTGCAGGCGATGAAATGAGCCTGTTTTGAGAACAGGTCTATTACAGTCCAGATGACAGTATTTCCCCTACTTTCAGGTAGGTCTACTATAAAGTCCATAGCTATTTCTTCCCAGGGTTGAGAGGGGTCTGCCACGGGTTGCAGTAACCCAGGAGTTTTTCCCGGGATTCTTTTCATTGTGGCACATACAGTACAACTTTTTACATAGTTTTCCACATCCTTTTTCAGCCCCGGCCACCAGAATTGCTGGTGGGTGAGGTGTAGGGTTTTCAAATATCCAAAGTGTCCAGCCTGCTTTACATCGTGGCTGTGTTTGAGAGCATTAAGACAGAGCGCTTCTGGCAAATATAGCTTCCCCCCTTTGTAAGCCAAGCCATCCCTGCATGTTAGGGACGCTTGATTATCTTTGAACCATTGGTCGGTGAGGAGCTCTCGTTTTATTTTCTTCGCTCCTGATGATCCTGTGAGGTGTAAGTTGAGCGACAGTTTGTGGATTGGGAATAATTGCCTCGTTAACCTGCTCTTGTTCACTTTTGTACTGGGGTAACCGGGATAGCGCATCAGCTAGGAAGTTCTTTCCTCCTGGTATGTACTTTAGAGTGAAGTTGAAGCGGTTAAAGTACTGTGCCCACCGTACTTGCTTTGGTGACAATTTGTGGGGAGTTTTCAGTGCTTCTAGGTTTTTGTGATCAGTCCATACCTCAAATGGCACTTTGCTCCCTTCAGGTAGTGTCGCCAGTTTAATAGTACCCATCTAAGCGTGAAGGCCTTTTTCTCTCAGATTGCCCATCTCCGCTCGCTCTCAGTAAATTTCTTAGAGGTGTAGGCACAGGGTTGCAGGATCCCATTTTTGTTCTTTTGCAGTAACACAGCTCCAATTGCCACATCGCTGGCATCAGCTTGAATCACAAAGGGTTCCCCTGGGCAGGGGTGCTTCAGAACCAGTTCAGCAGCAAATAGTCTCTTTAAATTCTCAAAAGCTGTTTGACAGCCCATTGTCCATGCTAGTGGTTGGCCCGGTCGTGGCTTCCCTCCTCCTTTGCCTGTTTTGATTAATTCTGTAAGAGGTAGGGCAATCTCGGCAAAAGAAGGGATGAATTGATGATAAAAGTTGACAAACCCCAGAAAGCTCTGGAGCTGTTTGCGAGTCCTTGAGGGCTGCCATTCGATTATAGTTTTCACCTTGGCTGGATCCATTTCAATACCCTCATTGGAAATTCGGTAGCCAAGATAGTTTAATCGGGTTTGGTGAAATTCACATTTTGACAATTTGACATAAAGCTTGGCATTCAATAGTTTCTTTAACACTTCTCTCACTAGCTTTATATGATCAGTCATATTCGTACTGTATATCAGGATATCGTCAAGATACACCAAAACCCCTTTGTACAAGTGACCATGTAGAACCTCATTAATCAATTGCATAAATACAGCTGCACCCTCTGTAGTCCAAATGGCATGACTTTGAACTGATAGCTCCCCATAGGACAGTTGAAGGCAGTTTTCCACTCATCTCCCTCTTTTATTCTCACCCGGTAGTATGCCTCTCTTAGGTCTAACTTAGTGAAGACACTCCCCTTAGCCAGATGGGTCAATAAATCCTTTAGGAGGGGAAGGGGTATTTATTTTCCACACTTACAGCATTGAGTCCCTTGTAGTCTACGCAGAGACGAAGAGACCCATCTTTTTTCTCTTTGAACAACACAGGGGCTCCCACGGAAGATTTGGCCCATTCGATAAACCCCCTCGCTAGGTTTTTGTTCACGTATCGCTGCATCTCCTCCATTTCGAGGGGGGACATAGCATACATCCTCGGACATGGGAGTTTGGCTCTGGGCACCAGTTCTATGGAGCAGTCATTGGGTTTGTGAGGGGATAGGGCATCACATTCTTTTTCACTGAACACCTCTGCCAGGTCCCGGTATTCCTTGGGGATGACTGGTTCACCTGGAGGCAGTGAGGTGGCCATATGCGCTCGCTCATTGGGTGGCCTAAGATGCCCAGTAACATCTGTTGAATCAATGGGGGGATCAGGCCCTATAAGTAGTCTCACAGTTCTCATTCCTTTCTCCCACCAGATAAATGGCTTCCATTTGTCTAACCAGGCTAGTCCTAGGATCACTGCCTCAGTCATTTTTGGAGCCACCAGGAAGCGAATAAACTCCCAGTGTGCACCTATTTCTAGGTGTAAAGGCTCGGTTAATTGTGTGATAAGAGTCCCTCCCATCAGGGAGCCATCGGCTTGCTCAAATCTCACTGGTTTGGAAAGCTGTTTTGCCCTTATGCCCATTTTCATGGCAAACGTCAGACTAATAATGCAGCGGGTGCATCCCGAATCAATTAGTACGTTCAAGTCTATTTGTGCCCCAGATTTAGGATTATAAGTTTGGTGGCCAGTGAAAAAGGCAGGATTTGTCAACTCACCATTGGGTCGTTTTCTCCTTCATCGTCACTGTCAAAGAAGGATAGAGCAGGGGCGGGTCCATCTGGAGTCTCCTGTGTGTGGGGTGTAACCTGGGCGACAGGTTCCTGCGTGAGTCGGTTGGATTTTTCTCTCATTGGCCGCTGGGCAGGTTTCTTTCACATTGCTGGTTCTGGCCTGTTCTGCAGTCGGGGGTAGGGGACTGGACAGGTGGCCGCTCGATGTCCTTCTTGTCCACACCGGAAACACTTGAAGGAAGGGCATGTAGGTGACCTGGGTCTCTCAGCTCTTGCAGTAGTCAAAGGCTTTTGTGGGGGTGATTGCTGTCCAGGTAGCTCTGGTTGCCATTCGGGTTCATGTGGAGGAGGCTTGTTATAGTGAGAGAGCTTAACATCTAGCTTCATGGCCGTCTGGTACCACTCCTGCAGCCAATCAGGTACTTCTCAATAGATGCAGGCCTGAGAGAGGTGATCGTCTAATCCCTCGATGAAGTAATGTATGAGGTACTGCTCAGGCCACCCCTCTATTCGACCTGCTATCTTGCGGAATTCATGCACGTACTCCAGGGCAGGCCTTCCGGCTTGTTTTATTTTATGAATTTGTCCTGCTGCTTTGAGGCCAATGGATGGGTCCTCAAATCGTTCTCTCAGATTTAAGAGAAAGCGGTAGGGATCTTCCAATTCAGGGGCTTGCTCACTATATAAATTGTTCAGCCATTCAGATGCTTCTCCCTCTAGGTTGGATGCAATGACATCGACCATGGCCCCTGGTTCTGGGTACAGATAGGCCCAGCGTTTCAAGTGAGAATGCACTTGGTTGAGGAAAAAAATCAGCTTCTCTGGGTCCCCATCAAAGGTTGCATTGAAAGGTGGTGCAAACACAGGCTGCTGTGGCCCCCTCTGGGGATGGTTCCACGGCTGCTGGGCTCTGTGCTACTGGCCAGTGGGGTTTGATGGTGCCCCCTGCTGCTGTAGGCCTCCCAATGGTGGTTGCACAAGTGGGGGTTGTAGTTGTCTTCTCTGTTGTTGGACTTCAGGGGGTGGTGATGCCCTCCACTGCTGATCATTCATCTGCTGGGGAAACCCATCTACCCATTGCTGCAGATGCCTCAGATTGGAACTCCCCCTCTCTTCAGGGTTGGGGTCTCTGGCCGGTGAAGGCAGGGTCTGACAGGCTTCCTGCTGGGCTCCCCACTGCTCTTGTGGCCCCTCAGTTGCTGTAGGCCCCAACCTGGCTGCAGATTTATGCCCAGGGGTTGCACGTTTGGGGGCTGTGGCCAACCTCCTTGCTGTGGCTGTTCTCCCAACAGCTGCTGATCTCCTGGCTTCTGTACCACCCCATGGCATTGCAAGGCCTCTATCAGCTGCGGTAAGTTCAGAGGACATGGATCAGCCACCTGCTGGGAAACCCAATCTCCCCATTGTTGCAGAGGATTCAGACTGGGATTCTCTCTCTCTTCAGGGCTGGAGTCCCTGGCAGGAACATTTGCAATGGAAGGGCTGTAGGTTTCACTTTATAGGAACTGATTTCTGGTTTTCATTTCTAAGTTTTGAAATCTTTCCAACGACTCACCCATAACTGTGTTATCTGTCCATTCTGCTTTTGAAGTCTTTGCTCTCAGCTGGGAAATCTGCCAAATTCCTCTCTCCCCCGGCTTGCTGGCTGTCGCTTCCCCCCCCCCATGGGGAAACTGTTGCAGCCACGGGGCTGGCCTCAAGCAATCTTTCTTTCTCCATAATGAGATCTTCCCTGAATCTTTACCAGCTCCTCTCAAGCATAGAGATAGTGGATGGGGCTCGGGAGCCCATTGAAAAGAATCTGAGATCCTAGCATGATGATGTGGTTCCGGCCAATGAAACATTCCAAAGAACTTCCAGGCATTTATTTTCCTAAAAGTCTTTTATTGTTACAAAATGTTGGCACAGGCAAAAAGGAGGGATGCTAGGATCTAAGTTCTCTTCCTCTGAGCAGTTGAATTATCAGCATGTTCCCTCCCTAAATTAGCCGTCATATCTCACATTATCCAATTAGTGTGAAGGTCAAATGTTTTCTTCCTCTTTCTTTCCCAGGCTTTATCCCCAACGTCCCTTCTGCTCTTTATTAACCCCATATTCACCAGACAATTCTGCATATTGTCAAAAGCAAGAATATACAATATTTGCAGCGTTGACAGAAGAGTTGAAAAGAAATGAAAAATAAAATATAGTATCCAAATATGTTCTGGGATAGGCAGTGGGGAAGGCTACAGATTAGTCCTTTGAAAATGAAGAAAATCTAGATATCTGAAGCAGTGAAACTGCAGGAGTGACAGTTACAGCTAGGAGGAGGACTATATCAGAAAGATGGAAGTCAAGACAGTGAAAGGCTGGCTTTGAAAATAAGGACAGAGAATTTGCTTGGGAACTGATAGGAAGTCAGCAAAGGCAAACACAGAGGCTCATCCTATGATTAGAACAAAGGAAATGATTTTTCGTTTGACCTTTGTTTTGCGGTTCCTAATATTTTTGTCACACTTCTTATTTATGGATAGAAATGTTACTGTAGAATTTGCCTGCCACGGAGCAGTCAAAAACAGAAGCCTTCTGTCCATTAAAACAGATGGCAAATCTAATGTCTCTATAGTTTTTATCCCAGAGCATGAGTACCATAAGGTAGAATCACTTCTTAGTATCTTCTATATTGGAAGAGAGCTCCATCTGACAAGTACTGTAGCAGTCCCCAAATTGCACCTGCGGTCAGATTATTATATGCTAAGACACAGTTCTAGAGAAATCCTATTTTTCTGTTTGACCTTCTTTTTTAAGTCTCACTTTGAATTTGACTCTCCCATAATTACAGCTCATCACTTTATCACTGTAATTGAACTGTCCTATGTCACCTTTCCTTTTCCTCCACATCACCTGCCAGGATACAACCATTTATCTGTCTGGAGCTTGAAGGAAAAGAGAAGGAGGTTTTCTTAGCTGGAAGAGTCACAGTAGGTGAATGTTTAGTTGCTAGGTGAATGACTTGACTCCCAACATATAGTTGGCAGTTATTATAATTATCAAATCCTTTATTTTCCTGGACTTAATCCAACTTTCAGCCAAGATGACTAAGTCAAAAGTATGATACAATTTATCCAATAATTGTTATCATCCAGCACATCTGAATTTGGCATTTTAAAGCCAAATAAATAAGAAATAAATGACTGGGCTTAAAAGCTTGAGTCAAAGCCAGCCATATCATTTGGCAGACAGATGACTTTGACATTAATTTAGGCTATTATGAAAAGGAAACAAATGGTTAATTGTTTAAGTTATTAACTCTCTTCTAAGGCTAAGGAATAATTTAATTTTCATGTATCAAACTATGCCCATTTCCTAGGAAAAATTAAAGCAATTAGGATAATCCTTTGTTTAGTGACTGCCTTGTTTAATGAATGTTTTACAGTAAATCTTCTGCAATCAAAGTCTTCAAGCAAAACTGTTTGCAGCGATGGTCCTTTGCTTCAAAATAATAAGCCCAAGTGAGTGACTGAAACAGCATCCATTTTTATATGCATATAATAGTATTTGGGGTGAAATGTACCTATCTGGGTTCAGGTAACCCTCATAACCCCTCAAGCTGTTTTCAGTTTGCGGGATTTCTTTTAAGATATCATTGAACTGCTCCTAGAAATGCATACGGTGGAGCAGTGTTTCTCAACATTGGAACTGGAAAATGTATGAAACTCAGCTTCCAGAATTCTCTATCCAGTATGGAACCTGGAGTTTTCTTGAGTGATCTACTCCTGAACTGTTAAGTTTTGTACATCCATACTCATTAATGTTTCCAAAACAAGATAAAGACAAGGACTGTTGCTTTATAATATATAATTTGCATATAGAAGGACCCAAATCTGATCCATGGCCTTTATAGGAAGAGCTGGAAAAGATTTAATTTAGATGTTGTATATCTGCTACAATGGTCTGATTCTAAAATAGCAAACTCCTTCTATGTCAGGTGACTGAAAAATACAATAAATTGTCAAAACCTTGAACTTTCTTTTTTCAAACAGTAGATAGGGAAAAAAAATAAAAATTTGGTGTTTTTTTTTTAAATTGGCTTTTTTTTGCATGGTATTTCAGAAGTGCCAATAAAGGAAGGTAAAGAAGCAATAGATTGCATGTAGGAAAGAATGGATCTTTTTTAGAAGACTTATTGTGGCTGTACATATTTATATTTTTATGGTTTAGCCTTGTTATAGATACATGTAACTTAACTTTGTGTGTATATATATTCATACACGTGCGTGTGCACATGCACATATTTCAAAGATAGCTCACCCACAGAAAAAAAGAGATTGGCCATTAGTTTCTTAGAATAAAGAGGTGAAAGGGCAGAGCATCATCCAATTGAAGGATAAGGTAGCCTGCAACTTTGACTGGCTAATATCCTTGCAAATGTTGTCTACAGATTCACAGCCCAGATGAGATTTTCTTAAACCATCTTGCAAACAAGCTGGTATGGTAAATTATGATATGCCCTAAATAACAACACACACAATCATTCCGGATTGGAATGTTGCTGCAGGATGTGCTATGCAAAGAAATTACAACCACCTTGTGCTTTATCTCCTTCACTTTCCTGGAGAAATCCTTTTAATTTATCTTACAATGACCATATATCTGAATTAAATTATTTGTTTTTTGTGTTTGCTCCTGAATTTTTTGTTTCTAAAATGAAATTATAAACACAAACAAAAATTTAAACATAAACATTTTATCCAGGGCTGCCACAAAGAAGAGGGAGTCAAGCTATTCTCCAAAGCACCTGAGGGCAGGACAAGAAGCAACGGATGGAAACTAATCAAGGCAACAAGCAACCCAGAACTAAGGAGAAACTTCCTGACAGTTTGAACAATTAACCAATGGAACAACCTGCCTCCAGAAGCGGTGAATGCTCCAACACTGGAAGTTTTTAAGAAGAGACTGGACAGCCATCTGTCTGAAATGGTGTAGGGTTTCCTGCCTGAGCAGGGGATTGACCTTGACCTCCAAGGTCCCTTCCAACATCATCATCATCATCATCATCATCATTATTATCATCCTTATGTATTTCTTTCAGATTTGCCTCCTTTTAACATTCGTCCTTTATTTTCACCAAGAAAATATAGACACTGTACCTATCATGGAACCAAGGGTGCTTCCAGAGAAGATCCTTATTGTGCAATTGTCCTTCCATTTTCAAAGAATTTTACAGGAGGTCCAGACAACTGTTTTTTTAATTTTAACAATCCAGAGTTTTCCTAATAAGCAACATACATACAAACACAAGAAAAGAAAAGAAAAAATAGCTTATGCAATTGGTTCTGAATGTCAGTGTCCATCTTGCTATACAGGTCTCTATAGCCCACTGATGGAAGAATGCTTCCTGATCATAGAACCCGGAGCTATGCACTGCCAAACTGGATCTGTTAGATTCATTCTTACAAGTTTCTGATAATGCTGTTGAAAGATGCTACATCATCCATTTAGGAACTCGCTACTGAAACATTAATTGGCAGCTGTTGTCACAATCTTCTCTGGCTCTTAAAATTAGGCAGACAAACGGTGGCAAGTAGAAAGAGGAGTCACTGGCAGTTTCTCCTGAGCCCATTGCCATTCCTCTCTTCTAAAAGACACACTCTTGTGTGTCATAGGTGTTGATGTAAACCAGCATTTCAGGGGTGATGGAGAGTGCTGTCCTATTGATTATGCTAAAGCAGAGGTTCTCAACCTTGGCAACTTTAAGACTTGTGGACTTCAATTCCCAGAATTCCTCAGCCAGCAGCTGGCTGAGGAATTCTGGGAATTGAAGTCCACAAGTCTTAAAGTTGCCAAGGTTGAGAACCCCTGTGCTAAAGTATAATACTGTATAATAAAAATAGCAATATACGTTTTCTATATAAAATAGACAATCTGTGACCCACTGAGTCATCCTTTCTTACCATATTCCTCAACAATAATAGAACTTCTAATGTACTACCTTCACTGCAAAAGTTGGGATTTATTTAGAGATATGTTGCCTTGAAAATACTCTTGTTGAATTGTATAGCACAGCACAGGAAGTTTTATGACATTTTGTTTTATTTCATAAACTCTTTTATGATGATTTTTACATCATAAAATGTTTTATAAAATTTGCCTAATTCCACAGGAGCCAGGGGTTCCAGATTTTGTAAATTAGCTTATTTGAGATACCTTAGTTCAAAAACTGTTGTTCTATGGATGCACCTTTTTGTGTACAGATTGCAGGATAACCCATTTTGTAATAAAATACATTAGACACACTCATGTAAAAGTGTATAAATTAACCTTATGATGTAAAATCAGCTAATAATTTCAAGATGTTTGGATTATAATAGTCCTAACAACTGGTCTTACTATAGGATGATAACAATATCAATAGCATTTAGATTTAGATATTGCCCCATAATGCTTTACAGCACTTTCTGGACAATTTACAATATCAGCATATTGACCCCAACAATGGGTCCTCATTTTACTGTCCTTGGAAGGATGGAAGGATGTGTTAACTTTGAACCCATCAAGATCGAACTCCAGTCTGTGGGCAGAGTTAGCCTGCAATATTGCATTCTAACTTTGCCGCTAGGCTCAATAGCACTTGAACATGTAAAATAATAGTTCCCCACAGTTATTTAAAGATCACTTAAATTAAAAAGAGGAAATAAGGCACACTTTTTCAAAATTAAGCAGACTGGGGAGAGATTTATGATGTTCAGCACTTTCAATCTCCTAGAGATTATTTAAAAAGTCCTGTGACAGTCACACAGTTAAGATCTATATGCTATTCTGAACAATTCACTGAACAAAAAGGGATTGTATTTGCTCTGTGACAAATAACTGTTTTTTGAGTGTGAGAAAGAGGAGAAATCTATGCAATACAACGCACTGCTCTAAAGGAAAATGTGCGAAGTCAGAATTGAGCATTGATTACAGCCTAAACAAATATCCAGAAAAAGTTAACAATTGTGTAAAAGCAGACCCCATTAAATTCAATAGCTGTGGAGAGGGCTGGGCTGCAAGTCTCACAAATTACATCCTAGTGACTGATTTGTAAAGGTTATGAGGAGAATGAGCACAGTCTCCTCCTGCAATTCTCTGTTTACCAACCTCAAGATGGCAGTGCTGTAAAACAGCTGCACTTTCTATCAGAACACTTACATAATCTTGTTTATACAGCAAGGAGGTCATTTGAAAGCTAAGGTCACACAATGCTAATTTGGCCAATGACTTTCAGCTTCCACTCTCTCCTCCCCTGTTTTTGGCAAAATGCCTTCTTTATGTCTAGATGGAGACTTCTCAAGAAAAGGGGATGTGCTGATGTGGGGATATGCTGCTGAGGAAAGCTTGCAGTTGAGAAAATAACTCGGATTAAAGTGTGGGCTTGTTTCAATTTATGCCTTCCTTAGAACTGCTTCTTTTACTTTCTTATTCTAGACCACAATGACATGAGAATGCTTGGCCAAAACATCATTGTAATTTCAGTGGGGATTTCTGATCCAGAGCTCTCTTGCATATTTTTTCTATTTGGGAATTCTATCAGGGGAGTATAAATCAAAAGCACACTTTCTGCCCCTGAATAAAAGACATTCTGGAGAAACACCCAGCTGCCCTTGCATACAATATACCTCATGTTGAAATAAGGTGGATGAAGGTTTACACACACCTCATCTATTTGTTCTAATGATTTCTAGTGAGTTATGAAGTATATGCTGGACAGCCCTAGCCAACTGCAGCAGTTCTAACTGACTAGGAAAACGATGGCTGTTGTACATGTATTTTCAAAGGCATTAGATAAAGTACAGGTAGTCCTCAAAATATGATCTTTATGGAGCCTGCCCATTCTGGCCTCATGTTGTGAAGTATCTCACTTAATGATCCTTCTATCCCTGCTCTCCCCAAAACAGTTGTTAAATGAATGTGTAGGTTGTTAAGTGGTGCATGGGATACTTCACTTGTGGAAGAGGCTTTTGGAAGCCTAGTACAGACCCATGCCCACCTGCTCTGGCCCTCCTAAGCATCCCCCATCTACCAGGACACTCTGTGATCCACTTCTCACCCCTTGGGTCCTCACAGACCTTTTCCCATTCCCACCGGTATGGTCTCCCCAGGCCTTTGGCCAGATTCCCATCCCACCATACCAAACACCTTCCTCCTCACTTACCTTTTGCAGAGCTCCAAGGCCTTCCAGAGCACTAGAATGGATTACCTCACTGCATGGCCATGTGGCACAATTCGGGAAGCGGTGGTAATATTTACAGCTACCAGAATACAATTTGGCTGCTGGAAACATGGTGCTCCATTTTGGAATTATGCCACCAGATCTCGGAGATTCCCAAAAGGTTGTGCAGTCATTAGTGAAGCAGAAGGGGTCATTCTGTCCCTCAGCCACATGGCATGCTTCTAGAACTGACTGCCATGTTTCCAATCGCCAAACTGCCACTTCTAGAAATGAACCATGCAGCCAAGGGATGACCACTGTGTTTTGCTGTCTTAAGATGGCACAAAATGGCACCTGCTTCTGGGTTGCTTCCACAAAGCCCAGGGACAAACCACTCCATTTTGTTGCCTTAATGAGGTCCATTCATTGCTGCAAAAGCTTTCTGCAAGTGGGTGGGACAAAACTGCGGCTGCTTCCTAGTCACCTCCGCATGGCCCAGGGGTAAATTATTCTGTTTTGCTGCCATAATCTGCACAGTGCTGCAAATGCTTCTGAAGGTTGCAGAAAGCTGCAGCACTCGGCAGACTGGCTGCAAAGGTAGCAAAGATAACAAAATGGAGCGACTTGTCCCATAGCTGCCAGTTTGTCCCACCCACAAGCTGGCAGTACAAAATGACGATAGCTATCAAGGTTGTCATCTCATGGCTCAGGGATGCATGGTCTGCCTTTCTTCTGCAACATGAGATCTGGAGATCTTCAATTGGTAAGTGTGGGATGGGTAGTAGGCATATGGGGTGTAGGCCGAAATGCTGCTGGGTCCCGGCAGAGTGAAATGGGGGAGAGGGAGGCTGGGGTTGCTGCAGCATCTCTGCAGTTGGTTATAAGGATGAATGACTACAGGGGCACTATAGTGGCTATAATTTTGAAAAGTGGTCAAATGTAGCTTTGGGGGAGTCTGTCATAACTTTGAATGGCCATTAGGTGACCGTTCATATCTTGAAGACTACCTATATTTGTTCTCGAAAACATCCATGTAATTTTTTTTGTAAGAATAAAAAAAAGTGGCTTTTGAAAAAAAATTTTTTTTCAACATATCCTGGTCTGGCTCAGAGTTCTAGGAATTTTCCTGGTGCCAACTTTGTCTAGCCCGCTAGCCAGATTTGCTACCTGCTGATGTCTGCCATGGCATCTCATAACAGCTTCAAATTGTATTAATTTATCCTTTGCCTTTATTATATCTGTAGCTATGAGGGTCTCAGTATAATTTACTTTCCTCTGCTAAATGGTTTTTTCTTTTCTTTTTAAATTGTGGAATCTTTTAAATGCTTTCCACTTAATGACAATACAGCATACCACTAAATTGTGCACATTTTACTGGTTTTGGCAGATTTGTTTTGCTACTTTTTGCTACTTTAACTGGATATGCTTAATGAATGAATGACAAAAAATACAGGATGGCTTACTGATATTCAAAGATGTATTTTTGTCAAGTGCAATTTTGCAATGTTGTGTGGCATGTCATTATAAAAAAATCAGAATGGCATAGCAAATAAAGCTATAATAGTACAAATGTATGGACTCAGGACTGATATAAGTTTTAATGTATTCTCAGTGTTAATTGCAATGACAATACAGTATCTCTGAGTTAGGCAAGAATGAGGCGAAGGAATAACCATTTTGCTTTCTGCAGAAAGTAGCCACATACTGCAATAATGGAATTGAATGATTCAACTCTACATTGAAGGTTTGGCATCAGTTCACAACAGCTGAAGTGTAGCAGATGGCAAGATCTAAAGATGTAAACAAAAATTGATTAACCAAGCAATGTACTCTGGTAAATGTCAAAATTTTGGTCTGCTGTCTAAGACTTGGAGGGCACAGATTTAGAATAGCAGAGATGAGTGTTCTTAGGATTTCCTAAATAAAAATAAAACAATAACATTCTGGACTACATAAATAATAGCACTATCCACTCATTTTCCTGTGGAGAGGTTTAAAGCTAATGGGGGGGGGAGGGAAGAAACCTATTATTTTAGTCAGGGAGGCATCCCAAAACTTACCACAAAATGATATTTTTTAATTAAATGAAGGTTGGAAATATTAAATATATGGAGAGTTATCATACAAACTATTTCTTTTTCTTTTCTTGCAAATCTCTTTATTAAAAACACTGAAATGCAAACCTGAAAAGGAGGGGGGAAGGAAGAAGGGAATAACAGGACAGATTAAAAAGTGACATAAAAACAGCAAACAAATATTAACAAAAGTGACTTCCAACTTTTTTCTTTTTTATACAATATTTTATTAAATTTTAAGAGAATAGGGGAGGGATAGGGTCAATATAAGTATTGGGGTTCAAGATAGGGTTCAGGGATTGGGTTGGGATAGGGGTAGGTACAACATTGGGGTTGCCCCCAATAACATTTCCAAGCTTTAGCAAGCAGACTATTGTCTAGATCAGTGGTTCTCAACCTTTCTAATGCCGCGACCCCATAATACAGTTCCCCATGTTGTGGTGACCCCCCAACCACTTATACATCACCGGGTGCCAGGGGCGTGGCCAAAGAAAAGAGGGAAAAATGGCAGACAGCCTTGTTTGGTGACCCCTGTGAAATGGTCGTTCGACCCCAAATGGGGTCCCGACTCACAGGTTGAGAACCACTGGTCTAGATACAAATATTCAATAACAGTAGTTAATATGATAGTAAATAGTTATAGTCAATAAGAATAACAATAATCATAAAAATTATCAATTAATCATTAGGTATCATTCATTAAATATCACAGTAATTTCTCGCTAGTTCGTTTTGCTAACCATTGGTAAAAGTTTTCCCATGTTTTAAAACAGACTGAGTATTCTTTCTCTTTAATCTCTAAGGTTAGTCTGTCCATTACTTCATATTCTGAAATTTTCCTAATTATGATCTCATCAGATGGTATATTTTCATTTTTCCAATATTGGGCAAATGCTATTCTCGCAGCTGTCAATATATGTAATATTAAATACTCATTTGGGTCCTAATATTTCTAACAAAAAAAGTTCTGGCTTAAATTCTATCTGTATTTTAGTCATTTTTTCCAACCATGTATGAATCTTAAACCAAATTTTTTTTGCACTAGGATATACCCACCAGATATGATAATAAGTACCTGGCTTTTGTTTACATTTCCAACAATTATTTGAAACAATTTTAAACATTTTCACTAGTCTTACTGGTGTCATGTGCCATCTATAAAACATTTTATATAAGTTTTCTTTATATGAAGCTGCTTTAGTCAGTTTAATGTTTCTATCCCATAACTTTTGCCAATCTTCTAAGTCTATAGAATATCCAAAGTTTTTTGCCCATACTATCATTGTTTCTTTTACTTGTACTTCTTCCATCTTCCAATTTAGCAGAAATCTATAAAGTTTCTTAATCAAGTTTTTATCTGTTTTCAAAAGTATTTGGTTGAATTCTATCTGTTCTTTATAAAATCCCATTGTCTTTACATCTTTCTCATATCTTGTTTGAATTTGCAAGTAAGGCCACCATGCTAAGTCAATACCTTGTTGTTGTAGGTCTTGCCTGTCTTTAAGTTTTCCATCCTTGTCCAAAATGTCTTTGTAAATAATGAGTTTGTCATAGTTGATTAAATTTGGGTAAGCAAAAGCTTCCATTGTTGAAAGCCACTCTGTTATTTTAACATACATTTTTTGTTTTATTCTGTCCCATTTTAGAAACAGTACATTCCTTATAGCAGTGATGGCGAACCTTTTAGAGACCGAGTGCCCCAAAACTGCTCTGCCCCTGCTCCGTCCCTGCCCTGCCCACCCGCAGGGCCACTCACTGCCTCCATGGCCCTCTGCAGCAGATCGCCCAGGCAGCCCTGCAGCACCATGGCGGCCACACCCTCTGCCCACACCCCACAGCATGATTTGCATGTGACGGGGCATGAGGGCGGAGTCTTGTCCCTGCTGCCTGGCTGCCATGTCCTTGGCTGCACTGCTCTGTGCAGGCCATGCCCAGGGGCGACTCTCCTTTGGGGTGGTGCTGCTGGTGAGGAGGGGGCATGAGGAGAGGCAGGAATGGGGCGATGGCGCACGTGCCCACAGAGAAGGCTCCGAGTGCCACCTCTGGCACGCGTGCCATAGGTTCGCCACCACTGGGTAGAGTATTTCCTCCTTTTTTCCTTGTTTATGGGTTTTGTAGTCCCGGGTTGCATCTACTATTGTGTTGAAATCTCCCAGTATGCAGAAGTTTTGGTAATTTAAATCCACTATTTTACTGTGTAATTGGTGATAAAATTGCTCTTGCTTATCATTGGGTGCATATATTGGGTGCACATAAAAATGTCCATTTTTAACTTTTGTAGTCTAGTAAATGTTTTCCTCCTTTTTGAGGAAGAATTCAGTCCATTTATATTTATTGAAAAAATTCCAATCTCCTCCATGACTTCAGTTATATCTGGATCTCAATCTTCTAGGTGATCTTATCTGTCTCTGGTCTCTCGGTCTTGCTCCTTCCTTGTTTAGACGCTCCTGCAGCACTCATTTCCTCTTGCTTCTTAGGTTCAGGATCCCCTTTTTCCAAAAAGGTTCTGTGGTTGTCAAAAAATTCCGCTGCCAGGATTGTGTTTGCACAAAATTGGAAAGCACTGAAAGCCCCCCCCCCAGAGGGAGAGGTGATTGGGAAAATACTGGAATGTGCAGAAATGATTAGACTAACAATGACAATTAAAGATAAGACAGAGTCAGACTACTATGACATCTGGGGAACTTTTTATGATTGGCTGGAAAGAGAATACCGTTAAAAGATAGTTAACATCAATTTAGATGGAAGAAGAAGGAGCAGATAAAGAGGGAGACCCAGGCAACACAGTATTGAATAACTGGAGGTTGTATAAATATTTATAGAAGTATATACCGAGAAGGTTAGATAAATAGAAGTATTAATGTAAGAGAAAATTAATCTTATTGTATATAATACAGATAGGGAAATTTGGAGAGAGGAGTTACTCGGACATTACCCCTGAATTGTATCTGAAGAGGGATGACAGGGAAGAAAGGAGAGGAGAGAGAAAAGAGTAAAGGAGGGGAGAAGGAAATAGGAAGGTTGGAGGAGAAGAGGTGGGGAGGTGAAGGAAAGAGAAGAGGAGAGGAAGAAGAGGGAAGTAGGGAAGAGAAGAAAGGAAGAAAGAAGGTAGAGAAGAAGGAATGTGGATACAGTAAAAGGGGAAATGGGTGAGCAACACCAAAAGTCATGTGTATGTATTTACTTCATTTTATCAAAAGTATCTTATATATGAATGTAAAAAGAATGTATGTTAACATCTGATAAATATCATGGTATATGTATGGGGGAGAGTTTGGAAAAATAAAAAATTATTAAAAAAAATTCCGCTGCTTTAAGCGGGGTGTCCACTCTGTATCTTTTTGAATCCCAGAAAATTAATATCCCTTCTGGGACTAACCATCTAAAATTCACTCCTTTGTCAAGCAATGTCCTGGTTAAAAACTGGTAATCTCTTCAAGCCTTTCTTATCCTTCTGGAAATATATATATATTAACGGTTGATCTCTTTACTTTTCTCAAAATCTCATCTCGTGTAGATCTTTTAAGAAATCTAACATGAACTTTCCTGGGAACTCTGTTTCTTCTGGCATAGCTTGAATTAACTCTAAACACCTGGTCTAATTCTCCTTCCATTTGGGCTTTTCCCATTCCTAAAAGATCTGCAAGTAGCTCAGTTATCAAGTCTAAAAGATTCTCATCCTTATCTTCTATTATGTTTTGAAATCTTAAGAAGTATGATGCTCTTTCCATCTCTATCACCGCCAGAGTGTCTTCCAGTTCCACATTTGTTTGGGCCAATCTTTGATTCTTATCTTGTAGGCGTTCTAATTTCTGATCGACTCCCACTGATTTGTCTTTTATCTTTTGGATCCTTTATTGATTATCTGTAATTGCCTGTTGGAAGCTTTCAATTTTTTGGTTCATTTTATCAAGATCATTTTTCAAACCTTTAATTTTTAGTCCAGGATGCTGCCTGAACTGCAATTGCCTGTAGTATTGCCTGGGTGTCCTTTTGTTGGGCATCCATTTTTTCTTGCTGTAACACTGTGGTGATTGATTTTTGATAGACTGGACTCACAGAAGTCAAGGCAGGAGCAGAAGATCCTTTTCTCCCAAGTTTAATCAAGTTTGGAGTGCTCATCTTTAAGTTGATGTCTTATATTGTAATCCACCAGGTGGCCCAATGGCCAGCTGTAATCCAGGAAGCTCCTATTGCTAGGAGGGAAAACCACAAAAAAAGTTGAAGAGGAAAAAGTTGTTCCCAAAAAGAAAAAAGGCTAAAAAATGTCGAGAAGGAAAAAGCAAGAGAAAAAGGAACAAAAACAGTAATAGTAAAAAAAAGGGGGGGAAACTCTCCTACTAAAAAGGAACATTCAAGAAAAGGTTCAAAAAAAGAAAAAAAGGAAAGGAAAAAAGGGAATAGGAAAAAAGAAAAAACAAGGGAGGAAGATATCCAATTTATAATCCCCCAGGTTCTGTTCAAAAACATGGAAAAAGAAGGGGGGGGGGAGAAGAAGAAAGTTCCTTGGTATTCAGTTCTTCTTGGCAGGATGTTTATAATCCAAGAAGAGAGATGACTCAAAATATCATGTATCTAAAATGAATAGTCTGTGTTGTATAGCCAAGCCAGAGCAGAAAAAAGCTTCCTTTTTCTTTTTCAACAAGCTTCAGTGTCTTAGATAAGCAGGTCTGGGCATACAGCCAAGCTTCTAGTCTGGATAAGCACCAGACAGAGGAAAAAGAAAAAAGAAAAAGTTTTCAGTGTAACCACCAGGGGATACAATGTATCTGTTCCCAGCACTTAGGTAGAAAAAAAAGAGGTCCAGAGGGGGAAAAAAGTTTGTAGTGTTTTAAAAGTAACAAGTAAGATTGCAGTGGCTTTCCAACTTAAACTGAGAAAAAAGGTGTCCATAAAACAAGCAAACTTCCCAATTTTCTATCAAGTCTCAGACAGCTTTACTGTGTTGAAAGTTTGTTTTTTAAAATGCAAAGTAGCTTAAACCGCCGCTTGTATATGGGGGGGGGGGAGGAAAACTCCACCCCTCCCTAAAGGCTTTGCTCTCAGGCTACAAGCAGACTATTTAGCAAAAAATCCACCTTCACCAGGAAAGAAGAGAGTGTTGTCACCCAGTTCAGCTGCTTGCTGTCAATCTATGCTGCTTTCTCCGTCTCCGACGATCAACTGTTAATGGCAGATCGCATGAAAGCAGTCTGCCTTTCTTCTGCTGATTCCAGGGGCTGCTTTGGCTTCAGCAAGCCAGCTACCCCCGGCCTGTGGTCCTCAAAGTTTTGCCCTTCAGTGGCCACCTCTCCAGGGCAGCATTCGGTCCAAACGGGCCCACCAGCAGATGAAAATCGGACCCAGGGAGCGGAGAGTCTTTCCCCGGATCTAGCTTCAGCGACGTCACTGGAAATCTCCCCACTTCCAACTTTTTTCAATACAAAGGTAATAATACAAGACAACAACCTCAGGTGAATATTCAACATTTAAACTTTTTTAAAATGCTAAGTCAACACTCTAAAAAATAAATATTTGTGCTACATTATTTCCAAATTTTAATCTAATTTATAGTAAATTGTCAAATATAATAGCTATATACGTATGTATATGTATATGTGTGTGTATGCCCCCTAATCACCTTTGTTGCTCATCTCTGCACTCTTTCCAACATCTTTTTTATATTGTGGATGCAATATTCCTTAATAAGGCATTATAAAGCAGTACTAACACTTCACATGATCTTGATTCTATTCCTCTGTTATTGCAGGCTAGGATCACACTGGCTTTTTTGGTGGCTGCAGAATATTGATGGCTCATATTTAAGTGATTGTCCACTAAGGCAGAGGTTCCCCAACCTTTTGGGCACCAGGGACCAGTTAAGTGGAGAGAGGTTTTTCCGTGGATCAGAGGGGGCGGGTTTTGTATGCTGCCTGCATCCCGCAGATGGAGTTTTGTTTCTTTGTGCGGACCTTTGCTGGCATGCCGTGGCCCAGTACCGGTCCACAGACCGGGGGTTGGGGACCCCTGCACTAAGGCTTCAAGATTCTACTCACAGTTACTGCCATTGAACCAGAAACCACTATTTTATACCTGTACATGAGAGAGGGTTTTAGCACAGGATGTCATTTTCTGTAAAATGCAGCACTTCCTCACCATGGATAAAGAACACTAGTTGCTGTTTGTAGAGTATATTCTTTGCTTATGGGCTGTACTGTATTTTAACAAATTAAGTAATTAACATCCATAAAACAGTAGTTTTGTTGAAAGCAGAAACAAGATCTATTTATTTGTACAGAAATACAGTGCCCACATATACTAACACAAACTTAAGTCAGTATGGTTATAGTCACTAATCACATTTGTAAACTTTTGCTTTCATTCTTAATCTATCTCTTCCTGGTGGCCATGCCAAAGGAAAGAGAAATGCTGCAGCTTGTTTATATAACTAATTTGATGTTATGTTGAAATGGTATCAGCTGAGAGTAAGTCTAATTGAATTGAAAGGAACCTCATTTAGAACAGATATGTATAATCTGTGATGCAAATTTCCATTCTTTTGAGAAAATTTACAAGGACATTTTGGTGCAAAAAAGTTCAGTACCCTTTTTTTATGGAGGAATGATATAACAAAGATACTGCTTTATATTTAGAAAAGTAATAATAAACACATCAAAGTGATTGTAGATGAACCACATAAGGTGTTTTCATGTGATACTATGCATCTGAAAGATTTTTCTTTCTTTTTGATTCACTACTCGGTACATTTCTACAATCTGCCCATTGCACCTCAAAAAAAATTGAATTATGACTTCTTATTGGATCTAAAATAGATTGGACTACCACAGGGAGATGTTACGAAATGACATTTAGTAAAAGCTGTTCTCTGTTCCATTGCACAATACCCTGCGGTGTCCTTCATGCTAATTATTGATTAACTTCATTCAATGCAAAAAGCTTCTTTTTGAGCTTGGGATTGAGATGTCATAATCAAGGAAGATCATTGATTAATGAGACAGATGACACAAAACTTCTCCAATAGTATTTTTAGTTACATGGTAATGGCATAACAAATAGAAAAATAGAAGGTAACTTAAATGTGACAAAATCACATAAACAACTTTAATATTTTGTACAGTTACAGAACTCAATAAAATAACTAGACAAAATGTGCTGAACTCAGGAAGACACTTTAAGAGAAAAGTTGGGGATAAAATGACAAATATGCAGTATATTTTGCTATATTTCATGTGAGTAGGAAGTACAACAAAAACTAGTGAGACCAAAGCAAGAAAAGTAGAATATAAGTATTCAACAATGTAATATATTAGCAAATACAATAAAGATATCTCTCTGAACATGGCTAACCAGATATTTTTGGAGGTTTTAAAAATAGGTCCCAAAAGCAGGAAAGTTAGTGCACTCTCATTTATTCTATTGTTATTATTATCAAAACTGTTCAGAATCAAATATATACCAAACAGTCCACACTGGTCATTCTGAATCTAAAAAAGAGCAATTAAAAAGATAAGCTAATGAATTACAGTTTGTAGATATTTAGTTTAAGAAAAAGTTAATATCCAATCTTGGATATTTTTCATCTGCCAATTTTCTTTTTCCTTTTCTTTCAAATAATGAAAAAAATGGATGCTATTTGTAAATGGCATGCACTGAGATTTACCATCAACTGCTCTAAAACACAATAAAATTTGATCCTCAAATTTGTTTATTTTCTTATCATAATCTGTGTGCTACCTATGCATCAGATTCTGGGCACTTGCAAATATTTAACATTAAAACAATATGCAGCATAACTTCAAAATTAAAACTCATTTCCAGGGCATTGAAGGACTTTGCTTTAAATCAGATCATGTTCTTCTCTAGAGTAAAGCACTAGGCCAGTGATGGCGAACCTTTTAGAGACTGAGTGCCCAAACTGCAACCCAAAATCCACTTATGCATCGTCAGGTACTGGGTGGGTGTGGCCCATTGGGTGGGCGTGGCTGCGGTAGTAACAGCAGACTGGGTGGGACTAAAACGTTCAATCAATCAATTCCAACTTTGCAAGATCTTTTTTTTCTCTGCAAGAAGTTGAAATTGACTGATTGAACCTTTTTGTTTTTTGCACATGGTAGTGGAGACCTAAAGCGAAATTTTTTTATAAAACCCAGCTAAAGGCCTAGGACTGGGGCGATGGCGCGCGTGCCCACAGAGAGGGCTCTGAGTGGCACCTCTAGCACCCATGCCATAGGTTTGCCACTACACTAGGCAGTGTTTTTCAAACTTGGCAACTTTAAGATTTGTAGACTTCAATTCCAAAAATTCCCCATCCAGCACAGGTTGCTAAGTTTGAAATACACTGCATTAGGATAGCAGAACGTGGTAGTTTTGAACAGTCATAGCAGCTATGGTAGTGATTTGCTTGCAGTTTCACAGATGAACAGTAGGCTAATGACATGGTTACCGTGGAATACAAGCTAAGGTTTCAAGGAGCAGCTATAAGGTGGCACATTCAGATGCCCTTCAGACCTCCCCCCATTCTTTTCTATCTTGAGAAAGCAAGGAAGGAGGAAATTGGAAAAGATGGTAGCCCACTGACACATGATTGGGGGAACAGTCTATTTCTCCTTCCAGTCCATCATTTGCCTTATAGAAAGTCTGATCAGCATTTCAGAACACAGAGATCATCATAAAGATCAATAAAATCAAACACTTGCCAAGAGGAATGAATTCAGAGGCCAGGCAGAAAATAATGTGTATACCAGGAAACTACAGACCAATCAGCCTGATATAAATACCTGGAAAGATCCTGGAAAAATATTCAAGCAACAGATTGGCAAAAATCTAGAAGCATGCAAAGTTATAACCAGAAGCCAATATGGGTTTGTCAAAAACATATCATGCCAAACAAATCTTATTTTATTCTTTTACAAAGTGATTAAGTAAGTGGACCAGTGAAATACTGTGGACATAGTATACTTGGATTTCAGTATTTGACAAAGTAGACCACAACCCACTTCTGGGTAAGCTAGAAAAATATGGCTGACGAACGGCACTCAACGTGTAGTCCTTAATGGAACCACATCTGCATGGAGGATAGTAAGCAGTTTGATATCCCAAGGTTCTGTTTTAAGTCCAGTACTCTTCAATATCTTCATAAACTATTTAGGTGAGCGAATAGAAGAGGAACTCATTAAATTTGCAGATGACACCAAGCTTGCAGTAAGAGCCAACAACCCAGAAGATAAGCTCAAGATCCAGACGGCTATTGACAGATTTGAACACTGGGCCCTATCTAGCAAAATGAAATTAAATGTAGGGAAAAATAAGGTTTTATGCTTAAGCAAGAAAAATCAAATGTATGGGTACAGATTAGATGAAACTTGCTCAACAACAGTAACTGCAAGAGGAATCTTGGAGTCCTAGTAGACAATCCCTTAAATATGAGCCATCAGTATTCTGCAGCCACCAAAAAGCCAACGCAACCTAGGCTGCATTAATAGAGGGATAGAATCAAGATCATGTGAAATGTTAGTACCATGTTATAAAGCCTTGATAATACCACATTTGCAATACTGCATCCAGTTTTGGTTACCATAATAGAAAAAAGAAGCTGAGACTCTGGAAAGAGTCCAGAGAAAAACAAAAAGGTGATTAAGGGGTTAGACATATGAAGAATAGTTGCAGGAATTGGGTATGTCTAGTCTAGTGAAAAGAAGGACGAGGGGTGACATGATAGCAGTGTTCCAGTATTTGAGGGTTGTCACAAAGAAGAGAGGGTCAACCTATTTTTGAAAGCACCAGAAAGCAGGACAAGAAGCAATGGATTGAAATTAATCAAGAAAAGAAGCAAACTATAACTAAGGAGAAATTTCCTGACAGTGAGAACAATTAACCAGTAGAACAGATTGACGTCAAAGGTTGTGGGTCCTTCATTACTGGATTTAAAAAAAAAAAAAAAAAGATTGGACAGCCATTTGTCTGAAATCGAATAGGGTCTCCTGCTTGGGAAGGCAATTGGACTAGAATGGGGGTCCCCAACACCTGGGTCATGGCCTGGTTGAAACTGAAATGGCAGGAGAAATGGGCAAGCATGTACTCTTGAAACCCTACTCATACAAGTGGTGGGCAAGCACACATATATGCATGAAGGCACTTACACTCACATACGAAGCACCATTCACGCAAGTGGAGGGTGCTTGCACTCATCAGCGAAGGTCCACTTGGGTGAGCACTCACATGGAGTTTCATGCGTGAGGACAAGCACCCTCCACTCAAAAGACTTCCATTTCTACAAGCGGAGCTTCGCATGCGAGCACAAGTACCTGCTCTTGCTCAAGTGAAGCTTCATGCATGAACACAGGACCCCTCCACTCACACAAAGCTTCACTTGTGAGTGGAGGGTGTGGGCTCTGCTCACACAAATGGAGCTATGCGCATGTCCGTGCGCCTATCACTCACATGTCTCTCCCCGCTGGGCCACCAAGCTGAAAAGGTTGGGGACAGCTGGACTAGATTTGCAAAGTCCCTTCCAACTCTGTTTTTCTGTTCTGTTCTTTTAGATTTCTAAAGATGTAAATATTTAGATACTAGCTTTTAACAATTATGGATCTGATTTTTAACACTGGGTCACTATTTTTCACACTATGTTCCCTTTGCATATTTTCAGCATATTAATGACTTAGATTTTATTTGTTAATTCTCCACTGCTTTGGGATTTTTTGAGATTGGGGAACAGTAAACATTTCTTTGTTCACTTTGCCTGTAACATCCAGAGAAGTAATGTTCTTTTTTCAGTGCTTTGAACTGTTTTTATCTTTAATCTGTAAAACTGGGGAGACAGCAGGATAGTGAGGAAAGGCAGATCTAACTGTCAGTCTGACCCATACCATGATCTTGAAATTTTATTAGTTTATAGTATACGATACAAAGAAAATACAAAAGTAAATAGCGGGAAAGATGGGGAAGGGGAAAGGAAATAGAAAAGCGAGGGAAGGGAAGGGAAAAAAGAAAAAAAAAGGCACTGACTTCTGTCTTTCTTTGGTGCAGTAAAATAGAATATCAACATCAAGCCTCAAGTTTTTACATTTACAAAATAGCGTAAACATTTCAATAACAACAAATCTATCTAATTGGTAAAGCCCAAAATCAAAATTCATTTTTTCCCACCTCAGGTCCAAAGTCCAGAAGCAGTTTCCACGTAGCAATAATCAATACAGCCAATTCAGCCATCTCTGCTAGCTCCATCAGTTTTTGCAAACATTCCTCTGTTGTGGGAATCAATGTGGTCTTCCATTTCTGAGCGTAGAGCAATCTTGTTGCTGTCAACATATATAACATCAAGGTTCCGTATTTTTTTCCAAGTCTTTGTCCATTAGTGCCAAAAGAAAGGAAAGGTCTCTCTGGTTTTCTTTCTATATTCACTTTAAGAATTTTCTATATTAACATATGGATTCTACTCCAATATTTTCGCGCTTTATCACATGTCCACCATAAATGGTAAGAAGTCCCCTCTTTACCTTTACATTTGCAACATTCATTTGAAATGCCTTTATACGTTTTTTATAACATCTGGTGTTAAATACCAATGTTACGTCATCTTGTAAAAGTTTTCTTTTAAATTATAGTTTAATGTAAGTTTTAATTCTTTATTCCACACATTCTCCTATTGTTAAAGCATTACATTATACCCAAAATTCCTTGCTCACTGAATCATACAATATTTTACTTGTTCATTTTCCAGATTTATGTTCAAGAATATTTTATAAACTTTAGCAATAATACAAAGCTAAACCCATGATTCTAACCCTAACCCTAACCCATTCCAAATAACTTGTTCACTGACTGCATCTTTTCTTCAGAATGACCACACTACCCAGATGGAAATGTCATTTTCCCTTGCTCTGTATTTAAGCAGGAAGGGAAAGACATGTTTTACTGTTTAACACCGTTTATGCTTTATTGAGGTTTCAAACAAAATAGAAACAATTTTATCAATATATGTTATAAAGCAAATTATGCCAGCAGGTTGCTTCCTCTTCTTCCAGCTGGAGCATAAAGCCCAGGCTTGTCCAAAACAGTAGGGAGCAAGAGCAGCTCATGTAGCCCGTTAAGAAATGTAAGAAGCTGCTTATATACAGTCGTAGCATTCATCCATGTAACTCAGTACAGATGGTCCTGACTGGCAGTAGCTTTACAAATGATGAAGCAGGACTTTTCTCTGCCATACTGAAAGAAGCCAAAGCTTGAACCTGGGATCTCCGCATGCAAAGCAGGTGCACTTCAATACAGCTCTGACCATTATTCAGTGATGCTTATTATCAAGTAACTGTGCATTTCAATTTTACACGTTTAACTACCATAGGACACTGGTTCTCAACCTGTGGTCCATGGCCCCTAGGGGCCCTTGATGTTGTTACAAGGGGTCCGTGAAGACTTGAAAAAATATTATGATTTAAATCTTGAATTAAGTCTTGATAGCCTGTGGCCATGGTCCGTGGCCACAAAAAATATTTAAAGAGGGTCTGTGGTGAAGAAAAGGTTGAGAACCACTGAACTGGAGGTAAACATTACAAGCATTATAGTTATAAATGCTCACCCTGCATCTCATTCTGACCAATGAGATTTATATCCAGCTTAATGTGCAGAGGTTTGCAGCCTTGGAATCAGTGCTAACTTGCTATCTTCACAAATATAGCCTCAGTGAGATGGGTGGCATAGAATTTTAATAATAAAAATCAAATATAGAAATGTACCAAAAATGGATTCTAACTGTTTGCGTCAAATAGGAGGAGGCAACTAGCAGGAAGAGAATGAGCTACTTTCTCTTCCTGGAAAATGGAAAAAGAGAATCTTTAAACTTTTCCTCACTTTCTAGTAGACAAGGTTGTATCATAGTTGGCTTCACATTTTACAGGCATAGCTAGAAGTATTAGTACCCTTCACTTTTCCCCCAAGAATCCCAATTTGCTGTGAAATAAGTTGAATTGACACAGATAAATGGCACTCACATTCATTATTCTATAATCTATAGATTAGACACTTTCCTTTTGATATATGATTTAATCGTTTCAACTTATTTCATGGCAAATGGAGCTTCTTTAGAAAAAAATGGAGGCTACAACTGTACAATGCTTTTATTTTATGTTATACTGAGTGCCCTCTTACAGTATGTCAGGGGAATTCTCCTAGGTTTATTTATTTATTTATTTATGAGACTTATATACCGCTTTAAGTGCAAGCACTCTCTAAGCGGTGTACACCAGTAAGCAATGTATATATATATATATATATATATATATATATATATATATATATATATATATATATATATATATTTACATTGCCCCCAACAATCTGGGTCCTCATTTTACCTACCCCGGAATTACCTCGGAATTATTAGCATTACACCAACCAGAAGAGTCCTGTACCATTGGGATTGTCTTGCTTCGGACAAGAGCACTTCTATTACATCCAACACAAGCACAAGGTACCCTCATTAGTGGAGAGCAGGAATGCATGATGTTAGCCTCAATTCACCCCCAGTCTGAAGCTAATGCAACTTTGCTTTCTGGCTCTGCCTATAAGTAGTTGTATCTGTCCTACTGTCCAGTTCGTGTAATGTGCTTCACTTCCTTCTATAGCAGCGGTTCTCAACCTGTGGGTCACGACCCCATTTCATGGGGGTCGCCAAACAACGCAGTCCGTCATTTTTTTCCCCTTTTCCTTAGCTGGGCTACTCCCTTTTATTCTACTCTCTTGAATAGAGTCTAATTCTATTGGCTTTCAAAAGCCAATAGGAATTGTCCAGGTTGTCTCTGCCCTGCTGAGCCCGCCAAAAGCCCCAGTCTGCAAATGGTGCTGCAAGTTATCTGCAGCAAAGGCGAGCTGTCTGGAAGCTTCCACCCCTCCCTGCTGAGCAACTACTAAAAATGTAAGTAAAGAGGGCCAGGGGTGGGAGGTGGGAGGCCGGCGGGCGCAGGGAGGGTTGCTGGCACGCGTGGGGCCCGGCGGGTGCCTTACCTCCCTTGGACTGGGCCAGCTGGTGGCCCAGCTGGTGGTCGCCCTGCGCTGTTGCTGCCCCTTGCCAGCTATGCCTCGGCCAGCATGGGGGGCGGCACCACGCATGTGCGGCGCTCCCGGGCAGGGAAAGTCCTCGACTTACGACCGGTTGGTTAGTCCTCGACTTACGACTGGTTGGGGTCGCGCATTTAAAAGGTTGAGAACCACTGGTCTATAGCATAAATCTATTTGAGTTGGTTGCTCATGCCTTCAAAACGCAATTCTCTTCCATTACTCTCTTCTGGTAAAGTGGCTTAATTATGACTGGATTATTTTATTGTTTTACGACTGTTTTTAACTTTGTACACCGCCCTGAGTCCTTTGGGATTGGGCGGCATATAAATATTTGTAAATAAATAAATAAATAAATAAATACTGATCCATGTGCACTGCATAGTTACTGTGTCCTAGATACAGGCCTGTATGATTCTGCCCTGGTGCTCCATGTTACTTTCTTTTCATCCTCCCCCCCCCCCCAAACAATGACACAGTTGAGTCTGTCAATTGATTCTTGAGAAGATGCAGTCTTCTTTTTAGTTTCAAGGTAACCTGTACAGAATGAGTCTTTTTAGGAAATTAAGGAACACTTTTCTGTCATGCTCAAACAATGAAACAGCAACCAGCTTTGATGAACATTTTTAATAAATCATCGTCTCAAGATAATCAGTTCACTTATTCCTTAATGCTACTTTGCAATATTGCAGTTTACAATACTAGTTCCATTTCTTCAATTAGTAGTATAAGCTTTATTAGTGCTAGTCAACATTTACCGTAGAATGCAGAGTGAAGGACTTTGGAGATGAGGCACTGTTTGCTTGAAATAACAAAACTCTAGAAACTTCCACTGAAAGTACGTTTAAGTATGAATGTCCAACCATAGGCAGTTTAAACTAGCGATGATGCAGAGATATGAGGGTGCAGCAAGCAGAACTGTTCAGTCAGGACTCATAGCAGCTCAGTCCAAATTAAACATCTTGCCAACACTGCTGCTCAAGTGTACAATCTAGGAATTTATGGGCCAGAAGAAGCTTGATGCTGTGATATAGAATTGCCATCAACTAATACTAGAAAAGCCATTGTTGAGATTGCCTACAATACTTCCAGGTCTCAGTAGCTGCCGAATAATGAAATTATTTTAAAAATTGGAATATGGTAAATAGGAGCTATATTTGTATTGAACAAATTTAAGTCCATTAGAACCTACCAGTAGTACCTTGGATTGTTCTTTTGGGGCCTTTTGGAATTCAGTGTAACTTCTTTTCAAGGAAACATGAAGTGTTTTGAGCAATTTATTAAAAAAACTTTCGAAGATTTCCCAGAGCTGTTTAACTTCTTACTTTTTTATCTTCCACTTTTTTTTAATCTCCCCTTATCCTTCCTCGGGCAGATTGTGCACGTGTACCTTCCAACTGAGGCTAAAATTTCATGCATCTGGTAAAGTGGCTTAATTCAATCCATAGATGCTTGTTTCATGTTAAAGCTCCTAGGCACGCTTCCTGGAGTCTACTTCCCATTTGATTGAACGGGTTTGCTTTTTTTTTTTTAAATTAAGCGTACTCCACTGAAAAGCCCGGACACAAATATCTACCACCTTCAGGCCATTTTGTCATCCAAAGGTAAACGGAGACCGTCGGTGATTTCCTATTGGTTGACGATGATGTAATGCAGCAGAACATACGGGTCTCTCTCTCTCCCCCCCCCCCATTCCTGGTAAGTACTTGAGAGAAGGCCGCTCCAGTGTTTAGCCAATCAAAAAGAAGAGTCCATTATGGCCTTGAGGACTGGAATAGGGAGGGCAACTAGTTCGATTGCTTTTCAAACACCGCCTCATTCTCATTCCCTTCCACCCCGCCTCATTTGCAGCCCTACCCAATCAGGGTGCAATATTGACACTCGCCTCTTCGGCTATTTGAGAAACTCTGTTAAAGGACGCGGAAGCTAGGAAGATGGACATATTTCTTAGCCAATTGAATGACGGAAAAAATAAAGGCGGGCTAGGGGGGGAAATCAGTATATGTTTTGTAAGAAAAAGAAGTAGTAGGAAATGGGGCGGGGTGAATAAGTCAATTGGCACTTGTGTGGCACCAATGAAGCTTCATTCTACATAACCATGTAGCTTTCTAGAAGCACATAGATGGAGGCGGGAACCTGACTTATCGGCCAATTGATATGAAGCTGAAAAAGACTTGTACTCAACGGGCGTTGTTTTATAAATGGCAAGTAAATTAGCCAATCGGTATTTAGAATATGAGATTTGACAGGTGAAAGATCCAATGGAAATGTGGGCGGGGACCAGAGCGTTTGAGTGACCGTCATTGCGACCAGTAAAGGTAAATCTTTTTCTTTCTTTTTTTTTAAATACCTGTTCGGCTCTCACTCCCCCTCCCTCTCTCTGTCTCTCTCTGTCTCTCTCCAAGGCTCTGGTAAGGGAGGGGGCTCTTGTCCCCTCCTCCCACCCGGTGCATTCTGACGTTGCGCGGCAGGGAAGGAGGGAGGGCCTAGTAGCGGCCGCTGGGATACAGGCTTCCAACATGTCTGCGCTGCTGACTGCGCTTGGATTGCGAGGGCAGAGGCCGACGAACGGAGAGGCCACTGCGTGAGGAGGAGAAAGTAGAAGAAGGCGAAGGCGTTCTGTTAGAGCTGTAGCCTGACCCGACCCGAAGCCTAAGTGGGGGAGACGGAGGCTCCTTCCGCGGGCGGGCGCGGAGTTTCTAGTCAAGCCAAGAGGCTGCGGCGCCAGGTACAGGCCCGGGCCGGCTCTTTCGGAGGGAAGGATTGCGGGGCGGGGGCGAAGGCTGACGGGGAGAACGAGGCCTTGTCAGGCGGGAGACGTTGAGCGCGCAGCAAAAAACGACGCAGAGTGGGGGGAAGAGGACGGCCTCGGCCTCCGCTGGCGTTGCGGGCAGCAGCAACCGCGGGGGCTTCTGTGTAACGCGGAGAAAGCGCAATGGCTGAATTTGTATCTGCACTGTAAGGCCAGGGGTGGGGGAAAAGAGTTGGACGTGGTCCTCGGTCGGAACAGCAGGATGGAAGCGGGCGGGCTGTGGGGGTTCTGATCATAGGCCCCTCGTGGCCGATTGCGGCTGCTTTGCGGGGGCCTCCGTGTGGAAGGCGCAGTTTGGGATTGAAGGGAGCGTTTGATGGGGCCAAAAGCTGGGATGTGGGCTGGATGTGCGCGATCTCGCGGTTCCTTGCCTTGGATGGGAGGGAGAGGCCTGGGCGGACGGAGGACCTTTTTCTCCAATACATATTAAGGCTGCGTTATTTGGATGTCGACTACAGGGTGGAATTTTATAGTTAGTCCATTTTTAAAAAAAGGGTCTGGCCTCCCCGGTTTGCTGATTTTGATAGGATACGCAAACATCTGAAATGTAGATTCTCTGCAGAGGCGGTTCTGGGATTAATGCAGGTTGGAACTAATGTTGCCAAAAGAGAACTCTCTTCGTGCTAGCCCTGAAGGACATAGCCCCACGTTGCTTGTAGTTTTGGTGATGGACAGACTACTAGTGAAATCTATACCTTTTGACGGTTGGCTGGAATTCAGATCTTGACGGCTGCTTACGTATTTGCTGACTAATTTACTTTTATTGGTATACATTACAAAGTGATGTTAAACTTTACCTCAATAGAAAACATGCATAATGTAAACTATTTTTATAAATTTATTTGAAAATCTCTATTCCAATCTCATAAGTGATTCTCTGTAGTTTTTGTATTGCTTTCTGTGCCCTCATTTTAAGGGAGTACAAATGGAAGACAAATTTCTAATTTTGCATAATGATTGGAAAAACTAAGATGGTGACTAGAAAGTTGAAGAATAGATTGAAATTAACTTGCAATTGCTTTAGAAAACATCTTGATATTTCATGAGAAAATACTAATATAAATAAAGATGGAGTTGCAGATTTGAACTTATTTGTACCTTGTATTTGATTGTTCAGTGGATGTGTAATTAGTCAAAGAATTTAGCATTGTTAAAGGAAGATGCTATTTGTAGGCTGAATTATTAGATCAATAATAATTGAGAATTTTTATTCAAGTCATATATGGAATAATGAAATTTATGAGGTATGATTTTTAGCAGAATAAGACAATGATATACAGAAAACATAGGTGTTTGCAAAGATGACTATCTTACATAGCTATGTGCACTTGAGATGCTGTTATCCACATATATTAAATAGTGAAGTTAATCTGAGTACAATATAACTTGTTCAATGTGGATTTGCCACAAGACTGAGCTAAGTGCATGTAATTTGTGAAAAAAGTGGGATTAAAAGTATTAAGAATTTACAGAAATGGATCACCCTTGACATTCTGTTACCCTAGTTTCTTACAGCAGATAACTTAGCTGTATTTAAAAAGCATCACTATAGTGGAAACCAATCCCTTTCTATATCATTTATGTAGAACTTGTCTCCTGTATAGTGGTAGTGTTTTGCTTTTTTGATGAAGATCTAAACTTGAATATAGTAATAGGATGGTTTTTTTCTCTAACATAATTTCTTGAAACTTAAGTCCTTAAAAGTTAAGATTAGAATCTCTTGCCATCCATAAAATAAACATTGTGATTTATCACAGCTGATTAGACAGGAGTTTTTTTCTGCCTCCAGTAGGCGTTTTTTATTCTGTCACATTATGTTCTTTTCTGCAGCTCCTAAGATCGTGTTTTCTACTGGTTAAGAGTTGTGAAGACTGTACAGTAGGTCTCATTATAACACAGTGGAGGGAATGGAGACATTGCCTGGGGAAAATAATTAGTTGTGCATGCCACAACTAATCAACCCAATTGTAAGCTGCTCTGTCCATTTATTAAATATGAAATACACAGAGTGTTACACAATCATTTCTGCAATACCACTTTATAATGGCATCTGATTATTGTGGTAATATGAAGCCTATCTCAAATTAGGAATATTGCTACAACAGTAGCTACATAATGGTATAAAACCAAAGATGGGGAACAATGGCCCTTTTTATGATTTGTGGACTTCAACTCCCAGAATTCCTGAGCCAGCCATGCTGGTTCAGGAATTCTGGGAGTTGAAGTCCACAAGTCATAAAGAGGTCATCGTTCCCCACCTCTGCTATAAACTGTTGATGTGGAAATTCTGATACCTTCAAATAATCTATGTATAGCAAAATTTGGATAGGGAAGGAGGATTTTTTGTTACTCTGTACTACAAAAATGATTGGAAATGTTGAATACAAGATAGATTGATTTTTCATATGCTAAAGATAGCTTGGACAATGTTTCAATAAGCTTGGATGGTGCTATAGGCAATATGGCAATATATAAGAGTTAATATGGCCTTTTAATTAAAATGTTAAACCTATAGTATTCTGAAATCTCATCTCTAGCAGCTTAATGCGGGTTTGGTATACTTTTAAAATCAATACAATAGAACAATATTTGGTTTTCCTATGCATTTTATTGTTGTTGTATACTGCAGGAAGCAGGTTTTAAGTATACCAACTGTAATAGAAATAGCATTTAGGCTTATATATCGCCCCATAGTGCTTTATAGATTTACAAGGTAGCAACTATTTACAAGGTAGCAGCATTATTTGCATACTGCCCAGTTATAATTTTCTAATAACTAAAATTGAATAAGAGAAATGATAGCTCACTAAGCTTACCTATATTACCTTGCTGCCAGCTGTTGATTCCATCTTAGTTTTCTAATAGTACTACAGATTTCTAGCTTTAAATGGACAGAAAAGACAATTTTATAAGAAACAGACGTGTAAAAATATTCTAATATTTAATGGTAGTAGAGCATTGTTGAGTTGCTCAGGTGGTCTTAATCAGCAACTTACTAGTTACGTTTATGTGTATGCTGCCTTATTTTTTATCACATAAATTTCTATATTGTTTAAAATTTATCAGTGTACAATCACAAAAGTACTGTATTTCTTAATGGAGGACTTTGGCTATTTAAACTGGCAATAGTAATGAAATATTGCTAGAATTTATTAAAATAGCAATAGGGATAAATAAAGCAATCCTGTAAGTTCCTTGAAGCTTTAGAAAAGAAGGATTGCAATTCATGACTCAAAGGACTGGTCCTTACTATGAAATCCTGAACTACTGTTAGACCCTACGCTAAAGGTACTTAAGCAAATAAAGCGTTCATATTATACAAACTCACAAGAATGTCCAAAGCATGTCAGAAGCATGTTTTTCAGTGGCTGCTTTATAACAATAGAACTTCACTTCTCTGGAGTTCTGCCAAAAACCAAATAGTAGCTTGACCATTTAAAGCACATGAATTGTTTATGTTTAGAAGGAACTGAAATAGCCAAGAAGCCTGTTGTCTTGGCACCAGCTGAATTCTTCCTGAATATTCTCTTATTCCTTAGCTGTGGATTCTACCATATAGTCTCATTGCCTCTCCCCCACTTTTTTCTTTAGTATCCAGTGTTAAAGGTGAAGCTATTTTTAGTTCTTTTTCTAATAAATGTTATGCTTTATTTGAATATCCGAAAAAGGGTACTGCAAATTCTCCAGTGGACACAACTTATACTTTATTGACTTAAATCGTTGAAACTTAATGAAAGCAGTGACTGCATTGCATTCATACCTTATTTCTTTGACTTGCCAGTTGTTTTTAATTAGAAGTGAAATTGCAAAGTACCTTGATACCTAATGTTTCTTGCATTATTAATATGAAAATGTACAATCCAAGAGTACAATAAGGAGGTTCAGAGTCTAAGGAAAAGTTGCTATGTAATAAACATCAAATTTGGTTATGAGCAATGTACCTTTCACCATTAGTTTCACTAGATTTCAATAACTAAGACATGTCTGCAATTACTGGTGCATGAGAACATTTCAGGTTTTGAAATCAGTGTATTTGTGATCTGCTTATCTCATGTTCCAATTTTAAATTCTCTCTTCTGAAGAAACTGCACACAACTAGTTTTTCATGGAATTGAAGATTATGGTTCTATAACAAGTTTTATAATGAGCTGTTATAGAATAAATCAGTAGTAAGATCACTGTTAATATAGTGTATGCCAGAAATGACAATACAGTGAAAAAGTAGGATAGAAAAGTTTAGTTGGCGTGAAAGAAGAGTAAAAAAAGGAATATAATCTGATTTCCTTTCATTCAGGAAGAATCAGGCTACATACCAGATTTTTTTCTAAATCATAAATATTTAGATAGTAGAAAATATTTAGATAGCAGAAATGAATAGCTTTCACTAGATGTTTCATTTGCTACTCAGTTAAGGTTACCAAATCATTCAGTAATGGATACTGTTTTAAAGATTCTTGCTAACTCAGTACAGATGTTACTGCACATAATAGAGCTGCAGTATACTTGCAAATATATGGAAGTATGACTATAGGAATAACTAAATCTTTGTAAGCAGCTTTTAAAATATATGGATAATTTGCCAGCATCTGAGAGCTCAGAAATAATAGCATTTTAAAAAATTGTGTATCTTTTGTAGTTTTTGAGCCCAGCTGAAATGTACAATGGGAAGGAAGGCTCAAGGTAGAAATCTGCAGAAATTAAATTTCATTCTGTTCTTTGCAAAAGTAATCACTTTCCCTGAGTATTGGGCTCTCTTGAACCTGGAGTATTTGTTATAAGAGTTGTTGAGCATCCCAAGCATATTTAAACTCAGTTACTGACGATTGACCCATTACCTCCACTAGACATTGGTTCCAAGTTTCCACTATTTCTGTGAAGTAATAGTATGTAACACTATTTTTTAACTTACCTCCTGCCAGTTTGAGATTATGCCCCCATGTTCTTGATTTTTGTTAAATAGTGTAAAAACTGCCTTCTAGAACCTTATTGACACCCTATATATATATATATACACATACACACACACACACACACACACACATACACATACACACACACTTTTTTTATTCATAATACAATTAAAACAAAAATGGACAAACATGACATTCCAGAATGAATTTTCCTAACAGTTTGTTTCTCATGGTACAAAAACTTAATATATTTGAAGGTTTCAATCATGTCCCTCTTTCCCTTTTGAGTTCCAAGTTATAGATACTCAGTTCATCTAGGCTGATATGTTTTGTCCCTCAGGTGAGGTCTCCAGAACTGGACACTGTATTCTAAATGTGCATCTGTAATGCCTCCTTTAGGGATTAGGGCCTCCTTTTTCCTGCTGGTGATCCTCTAGTGATGCATCCCAGAATTTTGTTTGCCTTCACAGATGCCTGGTCACACACTGTTTCTCATTTTGCAATCATCTGCTATGAGCACACCTAAATCCTTTTCTTTGTTGTTCTGTCTAACACTGTACCTCCATTACTGTACTCTGCCAGAGGATTCTTTTTCCCCAGATGCATGATCTTACATATAAAAACACTGAACTGCAGTTTCCACATTTTTGATCAATTTTCTAGCAATGCCAAATCAACTCCATCACACATTTTTGTGTAATCGGTAGAAAGACAAACCTTACCTGTCCTTCTGTTATGTCACTTACAAGCACATTGAACAAAATAGGTTCTAGGACTAAGCTTTATGGCACATTGCTTATGACTGGTCTCTGTTCAGACAGTGAGTGCCCCACTAATAATCTCACTCTGGAGTCTATACCTGAGCCAACTTCCTATCCACTGGACCACCCAGTGGTTAAGCCCTAGCTTGTACAACTTTTTAATGAGCTCATTATGTGAAACTGTATCAAATGTTTTTCTAAAATCTAGATAGGCTATGCCTAGAGTACTACCTTCGTTCAAAACATTTGTGACATAGTAAAAAAAATCAGATTAGTTTGACATGATCTGCCTTCAGTAAAGCCATGCTGCTTTGGGTCCATCAAGTTGTGCGGTTTTAAATCTTAATCCTTTTTCCCAGGAGTGATTCCATTAACTTTATTATTACAGATGTTAAGTTCATTGGCCCATAGTTTCCAGCTTTTCTCCTTGCCCCTTGTCCTGGGCAACTTCACCTATTAGGAGAGACGGGTTAAACAGATCAATTAATGGTCCAGCAAGCCCACCTAGAAGTTCTCTCAAAACACTGGGATGAATACCATCTGGACCCGTCTGCTACCTCCACCTCTAAAAACCTTGCAAAAGAACCTGCACTGCTATGACTAATATGGCCCTCCATTTTGTTTTTGTTATTGGCATCTACTGTTGAAAAGACTGAGCAGGTACACCCAGGTCTCACTTAACCTAAGACTTGTTTAAATCTTTGATTTTAGTAATTACACGGTTTTTTCACCTTTTGTTGCTAATGTAACTAAAAAGGTTCCCCCCCCTTTTTAATAGATTTAGCTAGTTCCCCTTCTTTCTGCACTTTTTAATTGCACTAATAATTTGTTTGACTTCCCTCTGTAGCTTCTTATATACCACTCAATCAGCTACATTTCTGTTATTTTTATTTTTATATCTCTGCTGATTTTTTCTCCTTTACTATCCTATGTACATCTGCTGTGAACCAGAGTGGGTTTGTCTTTTGTTTTTACTAATGCGCCTCAGGTAGAGACTAGTTGCACCCAGAATGGCAGATTTTATCAGCGTACACTGAGCACTGACTCCTATCACTTTATGCCACCGTTTAAATTTATGTTTTAGAGAATCTTCCATTTTGGTAAAAGTTGTCCGCTTCATGTCTACAAAACTTTAGTTTTAGTGTATGCTATATTAGTTTTAATGTTAAACCAAAGGCCTTGGTGATCACTAGAACCTAATTTTTCTCACACCTCAGCTTCTGGTAACCAATCCCTATTTGTCAAAACTAGTTCTAGAATATGCCTCTTGTTGGGCATTTTACTAATTGTTTTAGAGAAGCACCTTTTAATGTCTCTAACATATTCCTGCTCCTGCTTTTAAGTGCATTTGAAAGATTCCACTTAACATCTGGCATGTTGGTTAAAATCTCTCCTTTCATTGCCATCAAGGTTCTCTCCTCAACCAGAATGCTATCATAATCCTTTGAATGTCCTGGGGGCCTGTATGTGACACCATTTCATGGTTTAATTATCTCAAGTTGTCTTGTGAGGGCTGCACATTATAATGTGATCTAAACTTTTTTGGCTAAATAAAATCATAACATAAATGTATTGTTTTTATCTCAGAGGAAAAAGAAAACTTCCCCCAAAGAAGAGTAAATAGAAAAGGGTTAGAAACACAGACAAAATCATGTGTATATGTAGTCCTCGATTTATCACCATTCATTTAATGACTTTTCAAAAGTACGCCTATTTGGAGAAAGTGAATCTGTCTCAAACAATGTCTGCTATAACTTAGGACAGAAATTTTGGCCCCAATCGTGACTGTAAGTTGAGGACTACCTATACATGTAATCCTTGATTTATGACTGTAATTGAGCTTATAGTCATAAGTTGTTACAGTTGTAAATCGAGCATCATGTGATTAGAGTTGAAGTTACAATCATTTTTAACAATGATTGTTAAGCGAACACTGCAGTTGTTAGTTGAATGCCACATTAAGCAAATCCATTTTCCTCAATGGAGGTTTTTTTGCTGGAAATTGTGGTCATATGACTCTGAGACACTAGAAACAGCAATAAAGGTGAGCTGTTGCCAAGCACCCAAAATGTGATCACATGATTGGAGGAGTGTGTGTAGCCATCATAACTCTGAAAACGGGTTGTAAATAGTTCTGGGGACATCCATCATAACTTTAAATGGCCATTAAGTAATAATTTGAGAACTAACTATAATGCTAAAGTTGTTAAATTCAAAATTGCCAATTTCAGCTGAAAACAATAGAGATGCCCTACTGTCCATCTGTGCAGGTGACCACTTAGTAATATGCATACATAACATGTGCAAATGTTTACCTTAAAAATATTTTTATATAGCACTCTAGTCATATGACTTGGCAATATACACACTGTTAAATATCTATGGTATAGTTCAATAATAATACAAATAGTTAAAATCAATAGTCATAGTTAAGCGATGCAATATATAAAAGCCCCTTTATTAGTATCTATATCCTAATTAGTTAAAAAACCTTGCAGGATAACTTTCTCTTAACCAGTTTCAGAAAAGGCAACTGTGTCTTGATAGTGAGGAATTACATGCATCTCCCCCCCCCCCCCGGTCTGTTCTAGTTGGAAAAGGCAATGACACCTTGATACTTTGGCAGATAGGACTTTAAAGACTAATGCTAACACTTTAAAATACAGCTGGAAGTATACTAGTAGCCTTCACAAGATCTGATCACAAATGTAATGTGCTTGTGACATCTATTGCTAATTAACGCACACAGTCTGCAGCAAAAACAGCAAGAAACATGGGAAGGAAGGAGAAATGCACTGAGGAAAAAAGGAAAATGGGAATAAAAGTGGATGAAAATAGATAAGGGAAAAAGTTAAATGAATTGGGAGGAAAGAGAGAAAATCCTTGTTTAAATATTACAAAGAGTTAAAATCATTTTGCAAACTGTCTCAAGCAGCTATATATTTTCAAAGGCACAGATCTAAAAGCAGAGAGAATTGCAATTTTTATTAACATTATATTTTCAGCAAATGATTCCACATAGATACACCAATATTTGCTAAGAGGACATACTCTTTTTATTGAGTAAATTAGGAGCACCTAATTTATCTAGATTAGAACGTTTTAATTGGCGTGTTTTTATTTTTTATTTCTGTATAGCGATACTTTTTTCCTCATGAAGTCTTATTTTACTCTGAATCCTTACATCTCTTGCCTTTGGTCTGTATTTCTGATGGATAAGCAAACATTATATAAATTCATTATTTTAAGTCCCTGTATTACATTTACAAGTCAATTTACAGTGATACTCCTTCTTAAAATTCTACCATAAAGAATGTGCTGTCTTAATTAAAAATTCCTGATTGTTTATCTTGGCACTATAGTGTCACATTTTGAATATCTGTTAGTGCCATTATCATGTTAGTGCCATTTTATCTTAAAACATTAGTTTCTGTAGACCTGATGCTCCCTTCATGTCCTAGTAGTGCAGTGGTTCTCAACCTTTTTAATGCCGCGACCCCAACCGGTCGTAAGTCGAGGACTACCCAACTGCTCGTAAGTCGAGGACTACCCAACCGCTCATAAGTCGACTTTCCCTGCCCGGGAGTGCTGCACATGCGTGATGCCGCCCCCTGCGCCGGCTGAGGCGTAGCTGGCAAGCGGCAGAGATGGCACAGGCCGACCACCGGCTGGGCCACCAGCTGGCCCAGCCCAAGGGAGGTAAAGCACCCGCCAGGCCCCATGCGCGCCAGCAACCCTCCCTGCGCCCGCCGGCCTCCCACTTCCCACCCCTGGCCTTCTTTTACTTACATTTTTAGTAGTTGCTCAGCAGGGAGGGGTGGAAACTTCCAGACAGCTCGCCTTCCCTGTAGACAACTTGCAGCACCGTTGCAGAATGGGACTTTTGGCGGGCTCAGCAGGGCAGAGATAGCCTGGACAATTCCTATTGGCTTTTGAAAGCCAATAGAATTAGACTCTATTCAAGAGAGTCTATTCTATTGGCTTTCAAAAGCCAATAGAATAAAAGGGAGTAGCACAGCTAAGGAAAAGGGGGAAAAAATGGCGGACTGCGTTGTTTGGCGACCCCCGTGAAATGCTCGTTCGACCCAAAATGGGGTCCCGACCCACAGGTTGAGAACCATTGTAGTAGTGTAACTGTTTGGAATTATCAACCTCAAGAGCTAATAAACTAGGAGCTGTTTTTATTATCATGATCAGTTGATGTATATTTGATCCTGGATGGAGTGGAGACAATGGAGTAGTGAGTTCATGAGAGAATAGAAGCTGCTTGTGGACTTTTTGTGAGTTAAATACAATAATAGATTGTTAACAGAGGTCTCTGAGGTTTAGCTTCATGGTTGGGACTGTCTGTTAACTTTTTTATAGTAGATAAATGGTAGGTCAAACTGGTTGATTGTTAATGGATTTCTACAATTGTGATATTTTTTAATGTTATATAACAATTTTGCAAATATAGATGCAGACATTTATAAATTGGTGACCTGTTTTGCAAGGGGAATGGGAATAATTCTTCTTGCTTAAATATATTTATCGGTGTTCAACCAGAGGGGACATTTTGTCTATAAGCTTGATATTTTGTTTTATACAATTGTTTGTTTCTCTGTTTGTATTGTAATTCTTTTTTTTATTCTGTATTTTAACTTTGGAAATAAATAAAAAAATATAGAACAAAGCTGGATTCTATATAATCCTATTGATAGCGCTTTTAATACATAGTGTTGTATTATAGCTGTACAAATGATACATGAAGCAGAAAGCTTCTTTAAAATTAAATTCAGTAAAAGTGTAAGAAAAGAGAAATGAAGACTTGTCAAGAATACAGCTATCTTAAAGCAAACATGCCTGGTTAATTTTCTGGAACTCAGTTCAATAAAATAGGGTATGATTACTGTGAAGTGAGAGGATTATTATTTTGGATAAATCATGTCCTTAAATAAAAGGTAAAAATCTCTCAGGGTAGAAATTAAATATTTACTCATAATGTTTTTATAGTTTGCTTCCCCCCTCCCTTTTTGGTAGGTGTATCTTTACATAATACTGGCATTTAACTCAGATTAAAAAACATCTCTGAGGGAAATGGGTGGTTTGGTAGATGGATGAATGGATGGATGGATTCTTTAAAATCCTTTTTGTTAAAAATAAAAATGTATTTTTATGTTAATTCCTCCGTAATATATTATGCATTAATTGTATCACTTTGGTTACTTCTTTACTTGTAAGTTTTACTGATCTTTCTTGAAAAAAAATACCCCTCAAGCCAAGCCCAAATCTTATGATACTGTAGATATTATTGTATCATTTTCTTTGGATTAGTATGGAAGTGATTTACTTTTTTGCACATATTTGTTTTTTTATCAGTCTAATTTGAGGAACTTTCTTGGGTTTGTTAAGAGCATATAAGTAAAATTTAATAAATGATAAATGGCATTCTCCAGCATGACGAGTGGAGAATCCACCAATGGGTTTTGCTTGTCTTCTGCCCCTAGACTAAGTCAGCCAATTTTTGCCACGCCTCCCTTCCTGGGCCCTCTTCTTCCCAGTCTCGCCTTAGTCTCTAGCCAAGAAGGACACATTTCCCTTGGCTCCAGGATCAGGTCGTAATTTTTCTTTTATTTCTTGCCTTTTTACAAAGGGGTTTTCAAACAAACGGCCGTTCGTTCGCCTTCCCAGCCAATCACGGAGCAGGCACAGGCTCACCCTAACCACAGCTAAACTTCAGCTGATTGTCGGAGAGGGGATTAGGAGCCGGTTGCCATTTTTGGCACCGTATGTTGTCTCTACGGTGCAGGGACGAATCTCCCCCCCCCAGCAGCTGATTAGCGGAGAGCAAACAGGGCTTCCGCGGCTTCTCCAAAGTCCAGCTGGTCGGCGGAGAACTGCAATTGCTCCACACGGCTTCCCCAAAGGCCAGCTGATCGGCAGAGTGTAATCAGTGGAGACTGAGAGAGTGGCCGGTTGCCATTTTGGCTCCACATGCCTCCAGAGCAGGGAGGAGGAAACTAAGCCTTCAAAATGAACTCTTTTCAAAGCAATTGGTAATGCTTTCAGGAACAACCTCCAATGCAATTATAAATCTCCCCTTCTCCAGGATTGAATAGGACCGGATTGGTTAAACAGTGGGAGGGGGAAGGCAGGAAAGCATGCAAAATGCCTTTTCTCATTGAAATAAGGAATTCCTCCTCCTTCCTAATCACCTACATCCCAGCCTATAGGCGATTTATCACCCCCTTTTAAAGGGAAAGAAGGAGAGTCAGGTCAATTTCTGGCTTCCAAAAGGTGATATACCCCTGTCAGCACAGGGACTGATATAGGAGAGCACAGCGGGTGCCTGTACCATTAACTGACACCCCCACAGGAATTATTTCCAATCACTAACAGATTGCTCTCTGGTCAGGACAGGCCCATTAACAAGCCTCTTAACAGAGATTTTTCTCAGTCTTGCGCAGAGATATCTCTTCTGCCAATGGCAGACACCAACGCTGCCCAGACAGCTCAGGACTCCTCCATCAGTCCCCCTGGACGCAAGAGGCCAAGATCCTCCAACCAGGAGGCAGTGGGCAAGATCAAGGCCAAAGCAATTTCTAGCAAAAGATCCTCCAAGGCAGCGGACAAGGAGGCCAAGCGTCACCACCAGGCTCTTGAGAAACAGTTCTTTAGAGCCCAAAAGAGGCAAAATACAGCAGGAGACGGCCTAGTCCCACCAGCTTACATGGAGGAGGAAATATTTGGCCCACTACAGCCTAGTCAGGAACCTCTGGAAACAGAGGCTGACAGAGAGCAGGCAAACAGATCACCTCTAAGCGAAGGGCCCAAAAGCCTGGGTGCACCAGACGCACACTCAGCAGCAGGGCCTAGTCTTTCAGACAATCAGGGAGCCGTGTCATTGGAACACTTACAATCCCTGATATCTCAGGCCGTTGCTCAGGCCATGGCCTCTTCAAGACATCATAGGTCCAGAGGTGGGTTTGTAGCTTCAAGAGGCCGTTCCTCTCTTTCACAGGAGGAGGCCTCAGCATACCAGGAATCAATTTCCCCTTCTCGTTCCTTAAAAAGTAGGAAGTCTCCCGTGGAGGACTATGAGCAAATGGATCAGGGGCTGTCGGAGGATGAGAATATATCCCCAGATCCTCCACCATTCATGGGCCTTTTCAACCCATCTTTATTCAAATTCTTGCTTCACAAGGCCAGTAGCACTGCAAAGATTAAGAGACTGAGGCTTCCCCAAGAGGGACCCTCAGCATGTCAGGACACAAACAGCAGGGTGTTTTTGCAGCCCACTTACACACAACAATTTATTCCCTGTCCTCCTCTCTTCTTTGACACAATTCAGAATAATTTGGGGGCACCGGGGGCCTTCCTTCCAATGGGGGAGACAGACAAGAAGCTGTTCAACATAGATACGGTCTTATTGGAGGTAATAGAGGTCCCATTAGTAGATGAACCTCTAGCAGCTCTTGTTTCACCATCTACAGTATCCAGGGATGCAGCGGAGGCCTTGAAGTTGGAAGATAAGAAGGCGGAACTCACCTTCTGCAGGACACACCAGGCCTCAGCATGGGCAATCAAAGCAGCCATTTCTAACTCTTTTATTGCTAGGACTTTGCTACTATGGCTGCGCCAACTCCAGGCGAGGATTCCCCCCCCCACAGGAGGAGAGAATCCACCATGACTTAAGGTTAATGGCGGCAATGGAATTCATGGCAGATTCATCGCACGCAGCAAATTACTCTGCCAGGGCAATAGTGTCCAACACCGCAGCACGCAAATTAATGTGGCTCAGACAGTGGCAAGCTGACATTAAGGCGAAGTGGCAGTTGGCGACTGCACCCTACAAGGGCGACCTACTCTTTGGCGAGGCCCTCAATCCTTACCTAATAGAAAACAAGGACAAACGCAAAGTCCTGGCCCACCTATCAAGGAGGACGGAGAGGAGAGTCTCCTCCTACCCTCGCAGAAAGCCTTTTCGGTCAAAAACAGGTCCAGAACCTACCACATTTTCCCATTCCTATCAGCCCAGATCAGACCAACAGGGCGACAGAGCCGGTAACAGGGACAGATTCAGACAACAATTCCAGTCAAAATGGCTCTTCCGAGGAGCAGGGGGGTCGCCCCTTTCGAAAATCCAAGTGATGGTGGGGAGGACTCCCCTATTGGTACACAACGTTCCTTTTCTTGCCCCATCAGTCTAGGTCAGACCGACAGAGAACCTGCAACTGAGAAGGTTCAGACAACAGTTCCAATCAAAGCGGCCCTTTCGGGGAGTGGGAGGTCGCCCCTACTGAAGATCCAAGTGATGGCGGGGAGGACGACTCCATTGGTGGCAGGCTAGCTCTCTTCGCTCACAAATGAATCCCCATGGTCACGTGATCAAAATTCAGATGTTTAGCAATTGACTAATATTTATGATGGTTGCACTGTCCTAGAGTTATGTGATCACCTTTTGCAAACCTTTAACTAGCAAAGCCAATGGGGAAGCTAGATTCACTTAACAAATATGTGTGAACGCTGCTAATATTGGATATTATTGCTTTGAGAAAATATGCAGAACTGTCTGGTATTTTTAGAGTTAATTTAGATGATGCTGGGAGGGGAGGAGAAAGATAAGGAATGCGTGGGATACAGAACGGAAGTGAATCTTTGCCCTTTGGGCTGATTGGAAAATGTGATTTATGACTACAGAATAGGGGAGGGAAATAGCCTGGAATGTTATGTGCAAGGAAGGGAAATTCAGATCTTGGCATCCATCCGTTCAGTGCTGATACTGTTATACAAAATAAAGACTTTTTAGGATAAACAATGCCTGGAAGTTCTTTGAAGTGTTTCATTAGTTGGAACCATGACATCATGCTAAGATCTAAATCCTTTTCAACCAACCTGGGGTCCTGAACTCCCTCAGCTGTCTCTAGGCTTGAGAGAAGCTGGCAAAAATTCAGGAGGAAAATCTATCATGGGAAAAGGGAATTTACTTGAAGACGATAACCCGGCAGCTGCTGATACCCCAGAAGGGGAAGCAACAGACAGCATGCTGTGGGAAGATGAATTTTGGCAGACAAATGGCTGGCAGGCAAATACAGATCGATGGAGAGCTACCAGATCACCTGCCACTGAAGATTTGGGTGAGTCACTGGAAAGATTTGAAAAGCTAGAGGTGAGAAGCAGAAATCAATTCTTGCAGAGAGGAGCCTGCAGCCCTTCCATTGCAGATCAGACAGCCTTCCAGACCCTGTCTTCCCCTGCCAGGGACTCCAGCCCTGAAGAGGGAGGGAATCCCAGTCTGAGGTCTCCGCAGCAATGGGGAGTTTGACATCCCCCGCAGGTAGATGATCAGCATCCTCTGAGCTAATAGAGGCCTTGCAACAGCTTGGGGTGGTACAGAAGCTAGGAGACCAGCAGCTAGTGGGAGGACGACCACAAGGAGATTTGTTACTGCCCCTGAACGTACAGCAATTGCTGAGGGGCCTACAGCTGCAGGGGACGTGGCCCCAGCCCCTGAACATGCAACCCCTGGGCATGCGGCAACTGGGGGTACAACAGCCACAGTGGGGGGCTCCACCTTTCAAAGCAACCTTTGATGGGGACCAGAAAAGCTGATCTTCCTCAATCAAGTGTGCTCTCATTTGAACCACTGGGCCTATCTCTACCCAGACCCAGGCATCATGGTCGATGTGATTGGGTCCAGCCTAGAGGGAGAAATATGCGAATGGCTGAACAAATTTATATAATGAGCAAGCCCCTGAATTGGAGGACCCCCGCCTCTTCCTTCTAGGCTGAGAGAAAGATTTGAGGACCCATCCATAGGCCTCAAAGCAGGAGAACAAATCTACAAAATAAAACAAGCTGGCAGGCCTGCCCTGGAGTACATGCGAGAGTTTCGCAAGATAGCAGGTCGAATATTGGGGTGGCCTGAGCAATCCCTAATTCATCTCTTCATTGAGGGATTAGAGGACCACCTCTCTCAGGCCTGCATCTATTGAGCAGTACCTGATCAGCTGCAAGAATGGTACCAGGCAGCAGTGAAGCTAGACATTCAGCTCGCCTGCTATAAGAAGCCTCCCCCACCTGAATCCCAGCAGCAGCCAGAGCAACCCAAACAGCCATCACCCCCACGGAAACCTCCAACTATTGTGATGGCTGAAAGACCTAGGCCACCTGCAGGCCCGTCAATTAAGTGTTTCCGATGTGGACAGAAGGGACATCAAGCAGCAAACTCTCCATTCCCCTACCTCCAGCAACAGAGCAGACCAGAACCAGCGGCGAGAAAGGAACCTGCCTAGCAGCTGACAAGAGAGAAATCCAACCGGATCACATAGGAACCTGTTGCCCAGGTCACATCCCCCGCACAGGAGGATGCCGGGACTCCAGGTGGACCCGCTCCCTCTCTACCCTCCTTTGACAGCGACGAAGGAGAAAACAACCCAATGGTGAGTTGACATGTCCCACCTTTTTCACTGCCCGCCAAACTTATAATCCCTAAGTTGGGGGCACAAATAGACTTAAACATGCTAATCGCTTCTGGATGCACCCGATGCATTATTAGCCTGCCATTTGCCATGAAAAAGGGCATATGGGCAAAACATATCTCCAAACTTGTGAGGTTTGAGCAAGCTGATGGCTCCCTGATGGGAGGGACTCTAGTCACACAATGAACTGTGTCCCTATGCCTAGAAATAGGTGAGCACTGGGAGTTTATTTGCTTCCTGATGGCCCCAAAAATGACTGAGGCTGTGATCCTAGAATTAGCCTGGTTGGACAAATGGAAGCCATTTATCTGCTGGGAGAAAGTAATGAAAACTGTGAGACTGCCTAGAGGGCCTGAGCCTCCCACTGCGGGACACTTTAGGCCACCCAATGAGTGAGCGCAGATGGCTGCCTCACCGCCACCAGGCAAACCACTCATCCCCAGTGAATACCAGGACTAGCGGAGGGATTTAGTGAAAAAGAATGTGATGCTCTACCCCCTCACAGACTTTATCGAACTGGTGACAGGAGCCAAACTCCCACGACCGAGAATGTATGCTATGTCCCCCCCTCGAAATGGAGGAGATGCAGTGATATGTGAACAAAAACCTAGCGATGGGGTTCATTGAATGGGCCAAATCTACCGTGGGAGCCCATGTGTTCAAAGAAAAAAAAGATGGATCTCTTCATCTCTGCGTAGAAGGGGTCTGAATGCAGTGAGTGTGGAAAACAATACCCCCTCCCTCTCTTAAAGGACTTATTAACCCATCTGGCTAAGGGGAGTGTCTTCACTAAATTAGGCCTGAGAGAGACATATTACCGGGTAAGAATAATGGAGGGAGATGAGTGGAAAACTGCCTTCAACTGTCCTATGGGGAGCTATCAATTCAAAGTCATGCCATTTGGACTACAGGGGGCCCCAGCCATATTCATGCAGTTGATTAATGAGGTCCTACATGATCACTTGTACAAAGGGGTTCTGGTGTATCTTGATGATATTCTGATATACAGCACGAATATGACTGATCACATAAAGCTGGTGAGAGAAGTGTTAAAGATATTATTGAATGCCAAGCTTTATGCTAAATGGTCAAAATGTGAATTTCACCAGACCTGATTAGATTATCTTGGCTACAGAATTTCCAACAAGGGTGTTGAAATGGATCTAGCCAAAGTGAGAACTAGAATTGAGTGGCAGCCCCCAAAGACTTGCAAACGGCTTCAGAGCTTTTTAGGTTTTGCCAACTTCTATCATCAATACATCCCCTCCTTTGCCGAGATTGCCCTACCCCTTGCAACTACTGAAAACAAGCAAAGGAAGAGGAAAACCGCGACCGGGCCAGCCACTTACATGGACTATGAGTTGTCAAACAGCTTTTGAGAATTTAAAGAGACTATTTGCTGCTGAACCGATCCTAAAGCACCCCTGTCCAGGGGAACCCTTTGTAATCCAAGCTGACGCCAGCGACATGGCACTTGGAGCTGTATTACTGCCAAAGAACAAAAGTGGAGTTCTACAACCCTGCGCCTACACCTCTAAAAAATTTACTGAAAGCGAGAGGAGATGGGTAATCTGGGAGAAGGAGGCTTTTGCAATTAGATGGGGTCTGTTAAACTGGCGACACTATCTAGAAGGGAGCAAGGTGCCATTTGAAGTATGGACAGATCATAAAAACCTAGAGGCACTGAAAACTCCCCGCAAATTGTCCCCAAAGCAAGTACAGTGGGCACAGTACTTTAACCGTTTCAACTTCACTCTAAAGTACATACCGGGAAGAAAAAATTTCCTAGCTGATGCGCTATCGAGATTGCCCCAGTACAAAAGTGAACACGAAGAGATTAATGAGGCAATTATCACAAACTGCCGCTAACTCACGTCTCGCAGGGTCCCTAATTCTGATGACCCTGGTGTAAAGAAAATAAAATGAGCTCCTCACTGGTCAATGGTTCAAAGATAATCAAACCTCCCTAACTCGCAGGGATGGTTTGGCTTACAATGGGGAAAAACTATCTGCCTGAAGCCCTCCGTCTTAATGCTCTCAAAGATAGCCATGATGTAAAAGAGGCTGGACACTTTGGATAGTTAAAAACTCTACACCTTACCCGCTGGCAATTTTGGTGGCCAGGGCTGAAACGAGATGTAGAAAATTATGCAAAAAGTTGTACTGTATGTGCCACAATGAAAAGAATCCCATGGAAAACCCCTGGGTTACTGCAGCCGGTGGCAGACCCTTCTCAACCATGGGAAGAAATAGCTATGGACTTTATAGTAGACCTACCTGAAAGTAGAGGAAATACTGTCATATGGACTGTGATAGACCTGTTCTCGAAGCCGGCTCATTTCATCGCCTGCAAAGGACTCCCATCTGCCCAGTGACTGACCAAATATCTACCAGCTGCATGGCGCCCCTAAACGAATAATTTCGGACGGGGATGCAGTTCACAGTGAGGTTTTGGAGGAGTTTTCTTAAATTAATTGGATTATCTCAAGACTTATCATCTGCTTTTCATCCGGCCACCAATGGGGCTTCAAAATCCGTTAACAAAATGGTGGAGCAATATCTCAGATGCTACGATTCCCACCAACAGACAAACTGGACTGACCTCCTCCCTTTCGCAGAGATGGTGTTCAATAATTCTGTTCATAGAAGTACCGTCTACACGCCTTTCAGAGTAGCTACAGGAAAAGAGTTCAGCCCAATACCTGAATATCCTCAGGTGCCCTTCGCCTCTCAGACACTTGATCAGTGGGTGAGGGGGTGGGAAGAAGTTTGGAAAAACATGAAAACTGCGTTATAAAAAAGTCTTCCAAGACCTATAAAAAGCAGGTTGATAAAAAGAGGGCTCACCAAAGAACACTCCAAGTTGGGGAAAAGGTTTATCGTCAACTAAATATTTTTGCCTCAATTTGCCCAGCAAGAAATTGGGACCAAAATTTTGGGGCCTTTCCCCATTGTAAGGATCATCAACCCCATCATAGTAGAATTGAAACTCCCTAGGCTTTTAGGGAGGATTCACCCTGTCTTCTATTGCAGCTTGTTAAAACCTTGTCGGGGCTCCACTTTAAGACTTCCCCCTAAAAAGGCACCCAGGCCCCTTGTAGCAGGTCAGACTCACTATTAAGTGAAACGTATTCTTATCTCTACAATTTTTAAAGGGAAATTGCAGTACCTAGTACAGTGGAAGGGGTACTCGCTGTCCGAAGCTGCTTGGGTGAAATCTAGTGATGTGAAGGCTGACTCATCAAAAAGTTTCATGAGAAAACCCCCAACAAACCAAGAGATAATCCATGACATACAGGATTTACTCTTTTTGTAAGGGGGGGGGCGGATGTCAACGCTGCTAATATTGGGTATTATTGCTTTGACAAAATATGCAGAACTGTCTGGTGTTTTTAGAATTAATTTAGATGATGCTGGGAGGGGAGGAGAAAGATAAGGAATGCGTGGGATACAGAACGGAAGTGAATCTTTGCCCTTCGGACTGATTGAAAAACGTGATTTATGACTGCAAAATAGGGGAGGGGAATAGCCTGGAATGTTATGTGCAAGGAAGGGAAATTCAGATCTTGGCATCCATCTATGCCGTGCTGACACTATGTTATACAAAATAAAGACTTTTTAGGATAAACAATGCCTGGAAGTTCTTTGAAATGTTTCATTAGTCAGAACCATGACAGTATGTTACTACTGTATATGCCGGCGTATAAGACGACTTCCGGAAGCGCTAAACTCGGCGCCAAAGACGGGGGTCGTCTTATACGCCGAGTTTTCTTATATGCCGGAAATACTGGTAGTTTCCGGCGTATTAGACGACGTTCTAGGAAGGCGACTCGGCAATAAAGACGGGGGTCGTCTTATACGCCGGGTCGCCTAATACGCCAGCATATACGGTAACTTAACAACTGCAGTCATTCACTTAACAACAGTGGTAAGAAAAGTAGTAAAATGGGGCAAAACTCAACAAATGTCTCATTTAGCAACAGAAATTTTGGGCTCAATTGTGGTCTTAAGTCATGGATTACTTGTACAGTATTTCGTAACACTGCCATGGGAAAAAGTCTGAGAATTATAGTAATAATTCCTTCCTATGTAATTTTTCTGCTATGGACTAGAAATAGATGATTAACATATTGGTTGAGGTGTACAAAAAAGCATGTACAGATTTAATTTAAACTTTTGAAATTGTTCTCCAGCTGGTCAGAGTTAAAAGTTTGCTAATAGTGTTTTTAGAGATTGTTTTCAAAAGAACGAATTAAAATATCTAAAGAAAGTATTATTAATATTAAAAGCATGCTTATATTAAATCTCTTGTCCTGTCATAAGAATGTCTAATCTGACCCATTGAGGATTGTCTGGATACCTTTTCCTGCAGGGTACTCTTGGATCTTTTTGGATCAAGGTTGCACCTAAACTGGATTAAGTGAAAAAGGACTTTAGGACTTAAATTACTATGAAATGAATGGTAACAGCCATTAACATTAATAGAACAATCAATGCTAGGCATGGGAAGGCAGATTAAGAGGGCTGAAGTGATATATACAAAATAACACAAGACATTCAGGGCAGAGCTTCCATTAACTTTGTTTTAAAATGTAATACTTGCATCTCAGCCAAGTGCGTAGAATCATAAATTTTAAGATTATCTTCTTAGAGGTAAACTTTCTATAATTTTATTAGGGATTTAAGTTTTTTCCTCTATGTGTGCATGCACACCCCCCCCAACAAATTAAGTGTGTTCTCATTTGCATGACTAAAATGTCAAGAACCAATTCTTTCATTCACCAACTCAAAAATTAGTCATATGAAAAGTTGTTAATCCAATACATATGCAGATAAGCTTTCCCAAAGTTCAAATAGAAAGTTTTTATTCATATACTTTTAATTTTAAATTATATTTGGCATCAGAATGCTTCTAAACTATCTGAGGTGTTATACAACTCAAGCATTGCTGATTATGGATTTCAGCTGATCTTGGATGTGTCACATGTTCTTCAATAAAGTTATGATGCTGGAGTTATTTCTCATAGAAAAATGGTTTTGCTTTTTAAAAAAATATTGCAAGAGTTCTATATTAGAATTATTATATTGGCTCAAAATTTGATGAATTAGAAATGTCAGCATCACTAAATTTCAGAATTCAGCTCAGCCTAGAAATGTTTATTGTATACATAGTAGAGTCCTTGATGTTCTCTGAGCTTGATTGTTTATTCACTACCCAACTAGGTAGCACCATCATTCTCGTCTATTGGAACATTGAAATAGCTCTCTGTTTACTCAGAGAGCTTTATCTTAAACAGCAGACACTTGTATCTTTGGGAAGTTCTGCATAACATCTTCATTCTAAATCCTTTTCCAGCATATTTCATTAGAGAGTTATGGCAAATGTTTAATACTAAGGCTAACTGAATATTCACTTTTCTTTTGTAGTTTAAATTGATATAAGAGTTCAGAATTCTGGTATAATTTACTGAAGTCTCTTTACATTTTTAAAATACGAAAATAAATTTGATGATGATTTAAGTCTGCTTTCACCTATTTTCTAACTAGTAGATATATGATCGAAGATGAGTTCAGTAACCATCTAGTTAAAAAGTTTTAAACAGAGAAAAATATATTGCTAAATGCAACAAGTGATTTTCCTATGTCGAAGTAAGGTTGGAGTTAGAAATGGACTTGCAGTTGGAAAACTAAATGTTACTGCTCCTGTCAATTCTGTATGCATTGATATTTAGCATTTTTTAAATTTAGGAGATAAGCATATTTGATATTTATGATCATAACTGTGCTGAATTGTAAGGGATTTCATAGGAGTTTTTCTCTCCAACCCTGACTTCCTATATTGTGAGCTAGATATAGCCCATAAAGCTCTTTTTTTCTTTCACCAATTACTAAAATGAAATCCATTCCAAGTGATAGAGGATCTGTCAGTGTAATATCAATAAATAATTCAGAGCATTTTTAACATTCTGATTTAAATGCACATGAAATTGGCAAATAAACAATATTAAAAACTAAACACATTTCTTACAACTATATAAGATAGACCTTAGGTACTAGCAACCAAAATGCAACAAAATGCCACACTGAATTTATGAAGAAGTGCTTTAAATTCTAAACAGATCTTTTGAGTTCAAAATTCCCCAGTCAAAAAAGATAGGCAGTGAGTCAAGTACTTTTCTGTTAAGATTACACAAACTATATCCAGTATATTTTTTTTTCAGATCTGTAGAATGTTGTTTGAGAATGATAATGTCCCTTATAATAAACTTGGAAATCCAAGAACATCAATGCAAGGAGTAATTTTAATGGTTAGCATCCTCTGTTATTATATTAATGATAGCATTTGTACCATTAAGATAGTAGCATTAAATCTTAATGTGAAAGACTTGAATTCTGGTCCTGTTTTCTCTTTGCAAATTCTATAGAAGTTGGTCCATTGAGGCAGGAATTAAATGTATTGAAATGCACATACATTTAGTATTTAGTATTGAACATGTATTTCATATTTTACTTTGTATAAATAATTAAGGAGATTATAATTTTAAAAGAAACTAAACACAACATCCTAGCTCCAGCCCTAATCAAAGTAATCAAAGCAGTTTCAGTACTATAACCTGGGCAAAATTCCAGTTGAAGTGAGTCCAGACAATCAATTCACCTAGAAAGGCAGATGTGTATATACTCACTCTGATACTTTCTCATAATTACACGTTCTTTACCCTTTCAATCCTCAAAGATCTGCTTCTCAGTCATTTTAAACATGATTACCAATAGGAAACTATTAAGCCTCTAGGTCAGTGGTTCTCAACCTTCCAATGCCGCGACCCCAACCATGTGGTCGTAAGTCGAAGACTACCTGTATTTCCCTGCAGGCGGGGCAGGAGGAGGTGCGCATGCTCCGCCTCCTGCAGCTTCACGTGGGCCGTCGCCCAGCAACCGCCTTGGCCTGGGAGCGCCGCACGTGCGTGGTGCTGCCCCCTGCGCCAGCTGAGGCGTAGCTGGCAAGCAGCAGCAACAGCGCAGGCTGACCACTGGCTGGGCCACCAACTGGCCCAGCCCAAGGGAGGTAAGCCACCTGCCGGGCCCCACGCATGCCAGCAACCCTCCCTGCGCCTGCCGCTGTCCCGCTAGCCTTACCTTGGCCACCGCATGTTCGATGTGGCGGCAGGCAGGCCCAGGTGCTCCTGGGTGGCCATGGCATGCGGCAGCGAGGGCACAGGCTGACCACCAGCTGGGCCACCAGCTGGCTCAGCCCAAGGGAGGTAAGCCACCCACTGGGCCCCATGTGTGCCAGCAACCCTCCCTGCGCCTGCAGCTGCCCCGCTAGCCTTACCTTGGCCATCACACTTTCAGTGCAGCGGCGGCAGGCAGGCCCAGGCGCTCCTGGGCGGCCATGGCATGTGGCAGCGAGGGCGCAGGGCAATCATCGGCTGGGCCAGCAGCTGGCCCAGCCCAAGGGAGGTAAGGCACCCGCCAGGCCCCACGTGCGCCAGCAACCCTCCCTGCACCCGCTGGCTTCCCACCCCTGGCCCTCTTTTGCTTACTTTTAGTAGTTGCTCAGCAGGGAGGGAAGCTTTCCAGAAAGTTTGCCTTGCAGCACTGTTTGCAGACTGGGGCTTTTGGCGGGCTCAGCAGGGCAGAGACAGCCTGGACAGTTCTTATTGGCTTTTGAAAGCCAATAGAATTAGACTAGATCAGGGGTAGGCAACCCAAAACACTCAAAGAGCCACTTGGACCGTTTCCCACCAAAAACAAAACACCGGGAGCCGCAAAACCCTTTTGATATCTAAAATGAAGATAACACTGCATATATCCTTTTTTACCTTTATTATAGGTTGTGTGTGTGTGTGTATACACACACACATTAAAAATAAAAGTAAAAATATGACTCTTGGGAATATCCATACTATTAAAACAATGATCATAAGAGAATGCTTTAAGAGAATAAAATTACATACACACACAGGTAAAAAAAGGATATATGCAGTGTTATCTTCATTTTAGATATCAAAAGGGTCTCTCTCTCTCTCTGTCTCTCCCTCCCTATCTGCCCTTGGTCTGCCACTCCTCTCTCTCTCTCTCTCTCTCTCTCTCTCTCTCTCTCTCTCTCTCTCTCTCTCCCCCCCCCCCTCCTATCTGCTGCTCATCTGGCAAGCTTCAAGCTGTTGTCCAACAAGATCAGGGGTAGGCAACCTTGTCTCTTTTATGACTCATGGACTTCAACTCCCAGAATTCCTGAGTCAGCCTAGCTGGGCTAGCTAGCTCTCTCCTGCCCTTCCTGCTTCCTGCAGAGATGCAGCAAAGGGAGGAGCTCCACCCAGGAAGCTTTTCAGCTCCTCGGAGAACACTGTGAGTGCACTCTCTTTTACACACACACACACACACACGCACAAACAAAAACACAAAGAGAGAGAGAGCAGGGAAGCGCAATTGCCTCTCTCTGTCTCTGTCTCTCTCTGCAAAGGCAGAGGAGGCTCGGAGCCACAGGGGAAGGCTCAAAGAGCCGCAGGTTGCCGACCTGTGGACTAGATTCAAGAGAGTCTATTCTATTGGCTTTTGAAAGCCAATAGATTCTATTGGCTTTCGAACACCAATAGAATAGAGTCTCTTGAATAGAGTCTATTCTATTGGCTTTCAAAAGCCAATAGAATAAGAGGGAGTAGCACAGCTAAAGAAAAGGGAAAAAATGGCGGACAGCCTTGTTTGGCGACCCCCGTGAAATGGTCGTTCGACCCCAAACGGGGTCGCGACCCATAGGTTGAGAACCGCTGCTCTAGGTGATCCATGAAACATTTGCTGGAATATATGTAACAACATCCTAAATGTACCCTGATCATCAGGCTTCCAAAGTGGAAGGGAATAAAAGCCTTATGGCGAATGCCTTTAAGACAGCAATGGATTATCTGTCTTTCTTGTATATGTATATTGTATATACAGTATTCAACCTGAAAATAAGGAGAAATTTTCTGATAGTGAGAACAATTATATGTCTACTCAACTTAACCATTCATTTAGTAACCATTCAAAGTTACAATGGCACTGGAAAAAGTGACTTATGATGATTTTTACCCTTAATATTATTGCAACATCCCCATGGTCATGTGATTAAAATTCAGATGCTTGGCAGCTGGCATATATTTGTGACGATTGCAGTGTCTCACGGTCATATTATCCCCATTTGAGATCTTCTGATAAGTAAATTCAGTGGGGAAGCCAGATTCATTTAACAGCCATGTTATTAACTTAAATGCAGTAATTCACTTAATAAATGAGGCAAGGAAGGTCGTAAAATGTGGCACATCTCATTTAACAACTGTCTTGCTTAGTAACAGAAATTTTTGGCTCAATTGTCATAAGTCAAGACCACCTGTACTCAATAGAACACCTTGCCTCCCAGAGTTGTAGGTGCTTCATTGTTGCAGCTTTTCAAGAAAAGAGTGGGCAACCATTTGTCCATCCTGGCATTGGACTAGGAGACCTCCAAGGTCTCTTCCAGCTCTATGAGTCTATGTTCACTATAAGGTTTCCTGGAAAATAAACCTGTGAATCAGCATATATTTCAGCATTATGAAAGAAGTTAGGAAAGTAAAGAAATCTATCCTCCCCTCAAAAAACCAAGGAAGGTTGTTTATGTGTTCATGTGGATGTAAAAGACACCTGGGAGAACCATTGAAGTAGGAGTCATGCTGAACGTTTTGGGAAATGTAACAGTCGCAAAGCTTTGCTAAGTGATCTTTGATTTTGCACTGTTTTTGTGTTGTATTTTGGGGAGAATATAAGTGTGTGTGTGTGTGTGTGTGTGTGTGTGTGTGTGTGAGGATCAGAAATGAAGGCATCTCACCATGAGATCTTTAATATTTAGTATGAACAGCAGTACACAGTATTTATCTCATTTGCTTCTATGTACTGAAAGGCAACTGTAATAATTAACAAAAGCACACTGAAGTAGAATTAGAAAGGACTAGTTTGCCAGAAAGGCTGTCTTCTGTTCTTTTACTCCCAACCCCCTTTGCAACTAAAAGTCCAGAATAGAAACTTGAGGGAGAAGAGCTACCCTGTATTTTATTGCACATTTAACTTGGCCAGTGCCGTAAGGCATTACTCTGGCTAGCTTCTGTTACTAGGGTTACCTAGGATCTGGATTCTAGTAGCTCTTAGAAAGTATAAAAAGGGAGTTGTTTAATCTGGAAGCATCACTAAGCAGAGACCTTAGAAAAAAATTAAGCTTTTCTGGTGAGTGAATTGCAGATCGGAATACCAATCCTTAGTTTGCCCTTCCCTTCTTAAAGAGGAGAATGGATTGAGATCTCTGTTCCATTCAGGCATTTTAAACAATGAATAAATTAGAATGTTGATATGATAAGGTAGAAAGACCTTAGCCTCCAGATTTGGATAATGGAATAGAGAATGGCACACCTTTCTCTTTAACCATTATGTGTCTTTGCACATTTGCATAAATTACAATTTTTGTTGTGTATTATTTCATTTATTGCTCAAATTGTAATGAGCCAGATCTAAATATTAAAATGGCTGACTCCATCTTGTCATTACTAAACAACTGTACTAGTGCAGCACCATAATTGTGATTCTAAACACTATGTAGCAGTTGTATTCATGGGAACTCTGATCTTTAATTCTTTTAATCTAGAATGAAATAGATTCTATCCAGATATTGTTACATACTTTATAAATAACTTGCTCAGTAGTTCCATGTAGATATTAAACAGGGAGAGCAAGAGGCATCTCATGATCTCAATCTCTCTCAACCATCTCTATTTCTGCTCTACCTGAGCTCAATAACAAGTATAATGAAGTTTATACTATGACTGTCTCAAAGGTGCTTTCAAAAGGCAACTGGACTTTCCTTGAACTGAACTGAAGAAGCTTCTTGGATGAGAAGTGAAGTGTCTTCAAAGAAAAAACAAAGTCCAGTTGCTTTTTGAAAAGCACCTGTGGGATAACCATGACCTGGATGACTGAGAATCTCCACAGACTATACTATGACTGTTCTGAAACCAGACTGAAATGGATCAGATGATCTACTTCTCCCAAGATCCTAAAATTTTGCAATCCAATCATCTCAAAACATTTCCCTAAAGAGGACAAAAAGAGGGGGTGCTGTGTGATGTTCACACAGTTAATTGACTGGTCCATAAGTCCAGGACTAATCTGTAGATTGGGGAAATGCTGTGCAAAAAGCTTTAAAGCATTTTGACAAATATCCTATGACATTCTGCACTCTAAATAAATAAATTGGATAGCAACACTATTTAGTGGATACATTACTAGTTTATTATTTTTACATTTAATTTCTAATTAAATTAAATTTTAATTTATTCAGTTATTGGGTAGAGTATCATAAAAATGGAATGTTTATTTAAAAGTATACTCATTTGAGTGAGAAATGCTTTTTACTCCATCCTGTTTATGGTACCAAAGGCCTCGGAGGATGGAGAGTGATCCTAGATCTCAAAGCCCTAAATTTGTTCTTAGTGTATCACAAATTCAAGATGCAAACTCTGCATTCCATTCTAGGCAGCATTCGACCGGGGGATTTTCTCACATCCATAGATCTGACAGAAGCTTACCTGCACATCCCCATACATCCGGGTCACAGACAGTTCCTCGGATTCAGATATTCCAACCATCACTATCAGTACAAGACCTTGCCGTTCGGCCTATCATCTGCTCCAAGGGTTTTCACCAAAATCCTGGCGGTCCTCGCCACCCACCTCAGGTTGGTACCAGTCCGCGTTCAGTGCTACTTGGACGATATCCTAATCCAGTCATCCTCGGCACTGAATGCCCGATCTGACGTGGCACTGACGATCAGGATGCTCCAGGATCATGGCTTTATGATCAACTTTCAAAAGAGCCATTTGTTCTCCAGCACTGGAGATGGAGAATCCACCAATGGTTTGAGACTCTATTCCTGCCCAATCAGATCAGTCAGCCAAAGTTGCCACGCTCATCCTGGACCACGAGATCCCAGTCTTGACCGATCTCGCCCACTGGACAGACATTGCAAGTTTGGCTCTAGGCAAGTACAATCTCCATGGGTGGATTCCTTCTGTAGCAGAGTTAGACAAATTAATTTTCTCATATTAGATCAACTTACCAAATTCTAAATTGCTAGAGATAGCACAGTTTCCTTTCCATTATTGAGAAGACATCAAGTCTTCGTTCAGGAAGGGTCTTCTTCCTCCCTCCCTCACCCCTTCCACATCTCCCCTCTCTTCATCCAAAACGGGGATTAAGTCCCGAACTTCAAGCAGTCTGGACTAACGGCTGTTAGTCCAGCCAGTTGCCGAACACGTTCGGGGAGCGGAGCATGCGGCTGCAGCTCTGCTGAAGAATTCAGTCACAGGAAAAGTTTTTAAACTTAGTGGCCGCTTTGTGGGCCGCTCCGGACCCACAAAGCGATTCTGGAAGGGTGGTAATCACAGGCGAGGGGTGTGCGCGCAGAGCTTCGTGGAGCAGCCACGGATCAGCTGACGGGCGGCCGCGGGGAAGCCAGAGACCGGGGCTTCCCCGCTCTTTCCCTTAAGTCACTAGCTTCTAAGGGCTCTGAGAGAACACTGCTCTCCACGTGGGCCGCCATCTTAGAGCCGCGTGACGCACACACCTTTGTCCAATGCACGTGGCCTGAATAAGCCCAAAGAGCGCAGGCTCGAACAAGAGAGCCACTGAGCATGCGCGGCCGCCATTTTGTGCATGCGTGGACCATTCTTTCATCGCGTGGCCTACATAGCTCGTCCAATTTTCACCGCGCGGCCTATGTAGACCGACAGGCCTGGCAAGGGAGCCGCACTCCAACCACCCCGGAGGAACAGGACTCTTGGAGTAAGGCCCCAGCAGGTGGCACTGGCCGGCAACATTAGCGGAATTAAAAGTTAAGCAGGTTCGGGCCTGTAATTCCACCGGGGGGAGGCGGCTCCACCTACAGCTAAAATTATAGGGACCAGGCATTGATGATAGATTGATGCCTATCTTCAGAGAAGACCTTAGGCCGCCCTAGCTTCTTTCAATAGCGAGTAGATTGATGACATAGCAACTCTCTGGTACCCCATTTTCAGGCCCTGGTGTCTCCTGAAACCTATCAACACCTTTAAATTGGCTCCATCCGGATTCCAGGCACCCCCTGTAGTGTGCCTGTCCTTATCTGCTTAACAACTGCGTGGATTCCAGGCGCCCCCAGTCGTGTGTCTGTCCTTATCCACAGCTTACTAAGCCGGATTCCAGGCACCCCCAGTAGTGTGTCTGTCCTTATCCATGCACAGCCATTGTGGGATTCAGGCGGCCCCCCAGCAGTGTGCCTATCCTTTACACGTGGAGGCTGTACCTGGGTTCCAGGCATCCCCTGTAGTACGTCTGTCCTTACCCATTGTATTTTCTCCAGATACCAGGGGCCCCCTTCCGTGTCCCGGTACTATCGGAGAATGGAGGAAGCTATCCTTCCCTCGACAGGAGCCTTGCCATCCACATCAGGTTTACCTGGTCTGGAAGGCATTGATAAGACGGCGGCCACTAAGGCCAGGTCTACCAAGAAAACTTCCAGGAAGATAGACAAACAGGCCAGCAGGAGACACCAGGCTCTAGAAAAGGAGTTTGCCAGAGCACAGAAGAGGGCTAGATTGGAAAGAACTCATGCTGGAAGCATAGCTTCCGACTTACCTTTGGGGGCTCCATCTTCTCCCCTGGGAATCTGGTCAACGGGGGAATCTTCAGTCCCCGGCACGGAGCAGGACAGGTGAGTTCTCTTCTCTTTCCCAATCCTCTTCTCCACGGGTGTCTCGTGGCTCCCGAGGCCACATTCACACCCACAGCAGCAGGGCTATGCCCTAGCGAGACAGTCTCCTTACCCTTGGAGGACTGCTTAGCCATGCTGATCGCACAAGCAGTAGATCGGGCCCTTAAGGCTAGAACTCAGGTTCGCAAGCCGGGAACAACCACGTCTTGTCCTGCTCAACAGCAGGGGACAGAGGCCCATCAATATCCCTCTTCTCCATCGGGATCATATGTTTTTGAAGATTCTTATCTCAACCAGGCCACTATAGAACAAAGGTCTAAATGTCCGAGGAGGAGGACATCCCACCTGAAGTCCCTTCATTCAGCGGGCTCTTTAATCCCTCCTTTTTTGTCATCCTACTACGCAAGGCGACATCAACTGCTCATCTCGGATCGGGAACTTCAACAGAACCGGTTCCTACTCTTCCTGATGCAGAGGTGGACCCAAACTTCGTTGAACCGGTAGCGGCCCAGCACCGCATCCCATGTCCTTCGTTATTCCTGAACGTGGTTCGGAAACAGTGGTCCTCCCCGGCTTCCCTTCCTCTCCCAGGTAACTCCAACAAGCAGCTGTATAATGTAGCCAAAGAGCTGGAGGAGACATTGGAGGTACCGACAGTGGATGAGCCCTTGGGGCCTCTAGTATAGTCCACCGCCATATCTGGGGATTTTTCTGAGACCCTCAAGGCCGAGGACCGCATATGCGAGTCCACATACCGCAGAACACACCAAACAACCACATGGGCAATCAGGGCCGCAATATCCGCCTCCTCTTTAGCAGAGCCACACTCTGTTGGCTTTGACAGTTACAAAACCGGGTCCCAGCGGAGGACTTCCGCACACACCAGGACCTCAGCAAGATGGTGGCGGCCATGGAGTACGCGGCAGACGCAACACTCCAGGCTGCCAGATTTTCAGCAAGAGCCATAGCTTCCAGCATCACCGGCCAGCGCATGCTTTGGTTGAAACACTGGCAAGCCGATGCAAAATTCAAATGGAAGTTGGCAGCCGCCCCATACCAGGGAGTCAAGCTATTTGGGGATGCGCTAAACCCTTATCTAACAGAAAACAAGGACAAGCGCAGGGTCCTCAAGCACCTCCTTAAGAGACCGGACAGATGTCCCGGTCACTATTCAGGGAAACAGCCCTTTCCCACAGGAGCTATGTTTGGCTACTCCCAGCCATCACAACCCTTCCAGGCCAGACAAGATAGGCAGGAGAGGCAGGCAGATAGGCAAAACCTCAGGCCCAGACAACAAGCGCAGGGCAAGCAGCCCTCTCGTGGGAGCAGCTGGCCATTCCGCTGGTCCAAATGACTCCTCATCAGCACTTCCCATAGGGGGCAGACTTTCCCTGTTTGCCCACCAGTGGGAAGCCACCACCACAGACGCATGGGTAATCAACACCATCCGCCACGGCCTATCTCTAGAATTCCTCCAAACCCCCAAATCGGTTCCTTTCCTGTCTCTACCCCCAGAACCAAACAAGGAAGAGACTCATGAACGAAGCTGTTCAACATCTACTAAGTATACGGGCCATAGAACTGGTACCGCTGGACCAGAGAAGCCAGGGATTTTACTCCATTCTCTTCGTCATCCCCAAGACATCGGGGGATGGAGAGCCATTTTAGATCTCAAAGGCCTGAATTTCCATCTGGCATATCGCAAATTCAAAATGCAAACGCTCCGCTCCATCTTGGGAAGCGTAAGAAAAGGGGATCTCTTGACATCTACCGACCTCACTGAGGCGTATCTTCATATTCCTATCCCCCTGATCCACTGCCGGTTCCTACGGTTCGCATACAGGGGACGCCACTTCCAATACAGGGCGCTCCCATTTGATCTGTCATCGGCTCCCAGGGTGTTCACCAAAATCAGCAGACTGCTAGTAGACCTGTTCGCATCACCATCTTGCTGAGGTCCTGGCAGCTCACTTAAGGACGATACCAGTCAGAGTCCAATGTTATCTGGACGACATATTAATCCAGTCGTCCACCCGGTCCGCCCTGAAGGACCTAGAACGGGTGGTAAATCTGCTCCAGGATCACGGGTTCTCGTTGAACTTCCCCAGGAGCCACTTGGTACCCACAACAAGACTGTTGCACCTCGGGGCCATCATAGACACAGTGGAGTGCTGGGTTTACCTATTCCAAGAACTCCGGGACAGCATAAGGGAGTCAGTGCTCCAATTATGCCGGTGCCAGTCAGTAACGTGGCCAGTCTTTCCCAATTGCTGGGCAAGATGATCTCGACCATAGCAACTGTCCCATGGTCCAGACTCTACTCCTGAGAGCTGCAATGGTTCATGCTTCCCTTCCAGAGGCAAAACCTCAGTGCTTCCCAACAAAGGGTAAGACTGCCACAACGGGTACGACGTTCCCTCGCGTGGTGGCTGTCTCCAGCCATACTCAGAGGCTCAGACTTTAGAAAGCCAGAGAGGTTAGTCCTCATGACTGACGCAAGTCTGTTCGGTTGGGGAGCACACCTCCGGTCCCAGTGGACGCAGGACCGTTAGTCCACATCGGACCTTCGACACAACGTAAACTAGCTCGAACTACGAGCCATCCACCTAGCCCTACAACACTTCCACGACTCGTTAGCACAGAGGCACATACTAGTCCTCATGGACAATGTGTCCGCCAAGGCCCACATAAATTGTCAAGGGGGCACTCGATCCCGCTCCCTATGGGCTGAGTCCCTCCTGCTGGGATCCTGGGCGGAACAAAACCTGGCCTCACTCAAGGCAGATCATATATCAGGGGAAGCGAACACTCAGGACGACTTACTGAGCAGGACAACAGTCGATCACTCGGAATGGCGTCTCCATCCGAGGGTCTTCAAAGAAATCTGTCATCGCTTCAGCAGACCGCTAGTAGACCTGTTCGCATCACCGCCCAGCTGACTCGCTTCTTTTCCTGGTTCCCATCCGCGGGAGAAGAACAGGCAGATGTGCTCCGGAGTGCATGGCCACAGGGTCTGCTCTACACCTTTCCCCCTTTGCCTCTTCTCCTGGTGGTAATACGCAAACTCCTTCAGGAGCGAGTTGAGATACACCTGGTGGCCCCGTTGGTTCGCCGACCTGAGGAGCCTCTCCACCACAGATCCTTGGCAGATTCCTCCAGACCGGGTCTCACTCAGTCAGTGGGTGATTCTCCATCCGGAACACCAATGGCTAAAATTAGCCGTCTGGCACTTGAGTGCTCGATTTTAACAAGGGAGCTTTATTCACAGGGGGTCATCAGGGTAATTCAGGCTTCTTGCCGCCCTTCCACGAATTGCATATACGAGGTCACTTGGAAAAACTTTCAATCCTGGTGTTTCGGCCGGAACCTGTCCATCAGGGAACTAACGGTCCCCAACATCTTGGATTACTTGTTAGACGGTTAGACGGTCTGGAGAGGGGCTTGGCCCCAAACACACTACGTAGACAGATCGCCGCCTTTCCACGGTTCTCTCTTGTAACTCGGGGAGTCACTGAGCCATCATCCTTTACTCCGTTCCTTTCTTAAAGGGGCCGCAAATATCATGCTCCCCACCATACACAGGTACCCTTCGTGGGACCTACCACGGGTCCTACGGGCGCTTACCAAGGCACTGTTTGAGCCTCTAAAAGAATGTGACATCCGCCACCTGTCCCATAAGGTAGCGTTTTTGGTGGCAATCACGTCGGCATGACATATTTCTGAATTAGCGGCACTCTCGATACGGGATGACCTGTGTTTCTTCCACAGGGACCGAGTAGTCCTGCGACTAGACCCGACTTTCATCCCAAAAGTCAATTCCTTATTTCACAAGTCACAGGAGATAGTGCCACCGGACTTCTGTCCGAACCCAGCGCACGACCTGGAGCGTCAGTGGCATACATTGGATGTCCGTAGGGCTCTTAGGTACTATATATCACAAACAGCGGAATTCCTCAGTTCGGAAGCGCTTTTTGTATCCTTCCACTCCTCTTCCAAGAGTCGGAAGGTTTCTTCCACCATTGGTAGGTGGATCAGAGCATGCATCGCTGGGGCGTATCAGGCGGAGGCATTGCCGATTCCCAGACGGGTCACAGCACACTCCACATGGAGTGCAGCCACCTCCGCGGCATGGGCCACTCAAGCTTCCATCGAGGAAGTTTGCAGAGAGGCCACATGGGCCTCGCCATCACCCTTCATCTGCCACTATAAAATCGATAAATTTTCCTCTGCAGAGGCCTCCTTCAGTGGGAGGGTTTTTCAGTAGGTGGTACACCAAAGTAACACACGGGACCAGTCTACTTCCCACCCTCAGGGACAGTAGGCTTTGGTATGTCCCATTGGTGGATTCTCCATCTCCAGTGCTGGAGAAGGGGCGTTTTCTTACCTTAACGCCTTTTCTCAGCACAGAGATGGAGAATCCACTTCCACCCTCGTAGGTCATATAGGCCTAGGATTAGTTAATTGGTGAGCCACAACGTCTTGCTGTCAGTCAATTGGCTTCGCTTGCGTCAAGACTGGGATCTCGTGGTCCAGGACGAGCGTGGCAATTTTGGCTGACTGATCTGATTGGGCAGGAATACAGTCTCAAACCATTGGTGGATTCCCCATCTCCGTGCTGAGAAAAGGCGTTCAGGTAAGACAATGCCCCATCTCAACAAACCGTTTGCTCCACTTGGGCGCAATAATAGATACCAACTGGTGCAAGGTTTTCCTGTCTCAGGAGCATCAGGTCAGCATATGCACCATGATCACCATGGTGCGCAAGGAAAAACCTGTACTTCTGCTATCACAGCTGCTAGGGAAAGTGATCTCATGTATTGCCATAGTGCCTTGGACCAGGCTTCACACGAGACAACTACAGTGGTTCCTATTCCCCTACCAGAAACGAGGGGTAGCCTTCTTTCCACAGAGGGTGCGAGTCCCAGCACAGACACTCATGTCCCTTATCTGGTGGATATCCCCGGCGTTGTCCAAGGGGTCCCTGTTCCGAGAACCGACTCGAGTAACCTTAACCACAGATGCCAGTCTGTTTGGATGGGAGGCACATTTACATCTTCAATTCGCCCAGGGACGGTGGTCTCAACAGGATCTCAAGAAAAGCATAAATTGGTTAGAACTCAGAGCCATACACCTGGCACTTCACCATTTCCACAGGAAGGTGGCAGGCCGCCACGTGCTGGTTCTGACGGACAACGTGGCGGCAAAGGCCCATGTCAACAGACAGGGTGGCACTCGATCTCGGACCTTAATGTCCGAAGCCCAGCGTCTGAGGTCATGGGCAGAACAGAATCTGTTTTCACTAAAAGCAGAACACATATCAGGGGTGGAGAACCGCCAGGCAGATTTCCTGAGTCGATCTACGATAGATCATTTGGAGTGGCGTCTTTTCCGAGAGATTATTCACCGTTTTGGTCCACCCAGCGTCGACCTGTTTGCATCCCGGTGAATGCCCACCTTCCCCGCTTTCTATCCCGGTACCCATCTCAGGGTTCGGAGGGAGCAGACGCCCTCCGCAGTCCATGGCCGGCAGGCCTCCTATATTTATTCCCGCCTCTTCCTTTGATTCTGGCCGTCATCCGGAAGCTGTTACAAGAACGAGTGGAGCTAATCTTTGTGGTCCCGTATTGGCTGAGGCGTCCATGGTTCACAGATCTTGTGAACCTCGCCGTAGTTCCCCCTTGGCATATACCTCCAGAGAGAATAATTCTAACGCAAGGGGCCATACGGCACCCGTATCTGCAGTGGCTTCAACTAGCTGTCTGGCATCTGAACGCCAGTTCCTGATGCGCAGATCTTACTCTTCAAGAGTGTTATCTATGATCCAAGCTTCTAGACCGCCGGCGACAAACCGGATTTATGATGCCACTTGGAAGAACTTCGTTGACTGGTGTACCCGTAAGGGTTTGTCTTATTTCTTCCATCACTATTCCAGTGATTCTTGAATACCTCATGGATGGAGTGGATAAGGGTTTAGCACCCAACACCCTCCGTAGGCAGGTGGCTGCTCTTTCTACGGTGCTTACCTGTGCCAACTCCATTCCATTGTCCCATCATCCCAGGAGTTCCCAACACCAGACCTCCGGTAGTACACAGGTATCCATCTTGGGAACTACCTCGAGTTCTACAGGCACTCACAAGATCTCCCTTTGAACCTATCAGGTCTTGTCCTCTTCGTATTTTGTCACATAAACTGGCCTTCCTAGTGGCCATTATGTCGGCGAGACGCGTATCAGAGCTGGCTACTCTTTCAGTCAGGGAAGACCTATGTACATTCCATCAGGATAGAGTGATGCTTAGGTTAGATTCCTCGTTCATTCCCAAGGTGAATTCACTGTTTTACTGCACTCAGGAAATTGTACTATTGAACTTTTGTCCCAATCCTTCTCACACACTAGAGAAGCAGTGGCATTCCCTAGACGTACGCAGGGCACTGCGTCAGTATAATAACAGAACAGCTCCTTTTCGCAAATCGGAGGCATTATTTGTATCTTTCCACGCAGTTTCCAAGGGACAGAAGGTTTCATCCTCCACTATAGCCAGGTGGATTAAGGCCTGTATCGCTCAGTCTTACCAGGCTTACTCTTTGCCTGTCCCTAGTCACCTGACAGCACATTCTACTCAAAGCGCTTCCACTTCAGCGGCGTGGCAAACTCAGGCATCCATTGAGGACATTTGTAAGATTTGGCTATGTGGTCATCCCCTTCACCATTCATTCGCCACTACAAGCTCGATAAGTTTGCTTTCGCAGAGGCTGCCTTTGGCCGTCGGGTTTTACAACAAGTGGTCCATTTCCGTCCAACACTTAACCAACCTGCTTCCCACCCGTGGGATCATAGGGGCTTTGGTATGTCCCATTCGTGGATTCTACATTCCTCTACATGCTGGAGAAGGGGTGTTGTCTTACCTGAACACCTTTTCTCAGCATGAGGAATGTAGAATCCACTCCCTCCCTGACTATTATTTGTAGTTAGGTTAGTGTCAGCAATTCGGGAGCCATCACGTCTCACAATCATTAGCTTCACCCTTTTTGAAACTGGGGCATGCTCAGACCCTGCGGGGGCGTGGCAAATTTGATTGTTTGGTCTGAAGACTGAAACAACCCATTCGTGGATTCTACATTCCTCATGCTGAGAAAAGGTGTTCAGGTAAGATAACGCCCCTTTTGTGCTATTTCAGATTGCAGGACATAGAATAGATTTAAGTTATAGAATGGCAGATCCTGATGAAATCTTAGGGTGAAAAAGACTTTCTAACTGTGAAAAGAGTTTGACAATGGACACAATTACCCAGAAACACGTTGGACTCCTGTTCACTGAATGTATTTGTGTGAGGCTAAACAGCCATTTATCATGGATGATTTACTTTGGATTCCTTCAGTCAGCCGGGAGTTAGATGTAATAGCTAAAATGATCTTTCCAACAGACTGATTCTGATAATTTTTTTTAGACAAACTGGAATTTCTGTTTTGTTATATATTGTGTCAAAAAAAGGCTTCATACTGTGCTAAATATGTTTACTATTTTTGTAATTTTAAATTTATCTTAAATTTTATAGACAGAATAGGGGGAAAAGCAGGAAAAGAAATGTATGCATTATTCTCTAGATAACGGCATTGTTTTGATTTATAATGCATTTTGCAAAAAATGCAGAAACTTACAGAAATTTATATTGAATGTATATTTGCAGATCATCAGTTTATGAAAATATTGTGAAACTGTTTTTTTTAGATTAGAAAGCACCATATTTTTTAGTATCAAGAATTGTACTTTGCCTTCAAGTAGTATCTTGGGGCCCCTATAAAAAACTGACAGGAATTTAAATTAAATCTTTAAATTAAAATAAATGAAACCAAATTTGAGTTAGATTAATTAGATATAGGCAGTACAATGAGAGAGAGAGAGAGAGAGAGAGAGAAAATAATTAATAGTCTTTCCTTGTTGAATATATTAATGTTTATCTTTTACCACATACATATTAAAGGGTCTATCCCCTGTTCTCAGTAAAATCCGTAGATCTCTTACTTTCTTCCGTTCAGCATCATACGGAATTAATTTCTGTCAGCCCCAGTTTTTTCAGAGTGCTGATAAATCCTCAATTACCTATTCAGAGGCCAGGAGGTTGGAATAAGAGGGAAGGGTTATTTATGTGGAAAATGAAATCAAAGGAAAGAGGAAATCTTTTTTTTCTTAATAGCAAATTGTTGAGGGTGTGTATGAAGTCTTAGTCATGCTACAGAAATTAACTGGCAAATTATTAGCATTAAGTCTAGAGTAAAAAGGAGCTGCAATGCATAGCAGTGTCAGTAAGCAAAAAAGGGAGGAACAATCTGTAATCTCAGAAAGCAGCAGTAGTACATGGGAAAATGTTTTGCACAGCTTACTGATCTTATTTTCCTATTCCCTGTCACTTTAGTAGTATATCTTCATATAGCCAAAATTTATCAGCAACCTATAGAGATTAGAGTATATCTGTGTTGTTTAAATTAGGATGAATACTACATGGCAGCAAAAAAGTACCAAAACTTTTATTTATCATCTAGATTTTTGCAGCTCAGTACTGTAACCTAATGGTTTATTCACCTCTGTTTTATTTTACACAGGTTGTATAAGTTAGCATTTCCGTTATGAAATTACCACATCTCTTCCAAGCCTTCCTATATCTGCTTTGAAATGGTTGGAGGAAAATAGAGGGACTTTTTTCTTTCAGATATAATATTTATTCTGATTAATACAATATCTAATTATAGAAAATTTTCCCTGTTTGAATTCAGTAATGTTGCCACAGTGAAGCATCCATTTGGGTTATTTATTATTTGCAAATCTTCTAAAGCTTCTGTCCTGAATATTTTAAGGCTAGAAATATATTTTGACTTAGATTGATCCTTTAGTTCATTGAATTTTTTTAAGGGTATTTTAGCCTATCATAGAAGTGAACTGTACCATGAGTAGTCTATTTTTACAGTGACAGGGGCCTACCTGTTCAAATGTATTTGAAAGTTTTGGTGTAATGTTAATAATGACTTATAAAGAAATCTTAACATTGTATGTGTCTGAAACTATAAGGATAGCAAAATGAAATATTTCATACATTCCTAAACTGCAAATTATTTCTGCGGTATTATTTTCTAATTAATATTATCTCTTTTCCTAGGAAATTCCAAGTTACAGCAAGTATTGCATTCTGCATGATTTGAAGGCTTTCAAGTTTAATCTGTTCTATGCCTATTGGCTGAAGGAATGTAAACCATAAGTTTTTAGAACTGAACAAAAATTGGCAGAAGTACAGGTAAATATTTCTTGATAGTTAATTAAATGTAATAGAGTACATAACTGATCTCTATCTAACTCAGTGGTTCTCAACCTGTGGGTCGGGACCCCATTTGGGGTCGAACGACCATTTCACGGGGGTCGCCAAACAAGGCTGTCCGCCATTTTCCCCCCCTTTTCTTTGGCCACGCCCCTGGCACCCAGTGATGTATAAGTCGTTGGGGGTCACCACAACATGGGGAACTGTATTATGGGGTCGTGGCATTAGAAAGGTTGAGAACCACTGATCTAACTGTTGGAACTTAATGTATTAATAGACTATGTTTGGAACAGGCATACGCCGAAGATGTTCTGTTTTCTTACTCTCTGCAATATTTATTATGAATTTTCAGTTTCAGCATCATTTTTATTGAAGTCCATTAGCTTTATATTTACAAAAATATAGATAGTCCTCAATTTACAACTACAATTGGGAGTAGAATTGTTGCTAAGCAAGGCAGTTAAGTGAATCATGCCCAATTTTATGACCTTTTCACCATGGTGGTTAATCAAATCAATGAAGTTAAATGAATCATAGGTTGTTAAGCAAATCCAGCTTCTCTCATTGACTTCGCTTGTCTGAAGCTGGCTGAGAAGATTGCAAATAGCAATCGCCTAACCTTGGGACACTGCAGCTGTTGTAAATACATGCTGTTTGCCAATTACCCAAAATTTGATCATGTGACCATAGGGATGTGATGGTTTGACTGATTACAAATCATTGTTGTCAGTGCTGTTGTAACTTTGGTCACCAAATGAATGGCTACCTGAATAACAGCAGTTTGTAATGTCTGATAGTTAAACTATACTATCTTGTGCACCATATACATTAACCAAGTTTTAGATATTTTTTTTGTCAATCAGGAACAATACTTTCTCCAGTACAGGAGATGGAGAATCCATCAGTGGGTTTTCTCTGTCTACCTGCTCTTGAGACCAAGTAGCCAAACTTGACACGCCCCCTCTTGCTAGGAGATCCAGCCTTAACTTGGTCTCAGCTCTTGAAGACGTATCTGGTTTGGCTCTCAGCAGATAGCAAGTTAGAGAAAGAAATCCATTGGTGAATTCTCCCTATTTTATTGGCAAACTCTAAATTACTACCCTTCTAACAATTTCCCCACAAATACTGGGTGGGGTTGGAGTTTCCCTGCACCATTCCCAGTTCCCTTCCCCAGGGCCCGGGGGGGGGGAACTTCAGCAGGGGCTGCTTACAGCACATTTCTCCCAATTCTCCCCAGTTCTTGTCCCTTGTTTTTGGGGTGACTTGCAGGCTGCAGGTCCAGATTCAGATACTTGAATCCAGACTGTCTGAGCCTTCACGAGCAGCCTAGGGTAGTCGCGGGTGCCATTTTGGCTGCAGTTATTGGCAACAAACTCATTTAACCCTCTATTTGACCGGCCGGTCTGAGGAAGTCCCTCCAAGACAAAATTCAACGCAGCAGCTAGCGCTGCAGTCGCGACTCACCCGGTCTTTAGAAATTCAATCGTAAGGGCTGCGGAGGCGGTTCTCGAAGGAGAACAAACAGTGGCCGCCATTTTGAGACTGACGAGACCACTGGGGAGCCGCGAACAGCCTCCTTTGGGGTTGGCAGTAGTCGGATTCATTCCCAGATTCTGGTGGCTTGGGGGGGCTAGCTCTTGGGAGCAGCTGATCCCAGTTTCACACGGCCGTTTATAGCCATCGAGGCCCATTTATTGCAGTGGCCATTTTGAAGCCTCGTGCTTCTCTAAGCCCAACAAGGCCTATTCGCAGTACGAGCGGCCATTTTGAATTGCACGTGGAGGCCTGCTTAGACCAATGGGGCCTACTCAGTAGTCCAACAGATCTAGGCCACACAATAAGGGGGGGAACCCTCCTATCACACTCCTTCAATAGGGTAGCCGCCAATTGAGTTTTTTGATCTCTTCAGGCCTTTACACCCCCTTTAGGGGTTGTCTTACCTGGTTTTTTTTTCCATTATTGTGCACACTGCCTGGCCACCTAAGGCCTCTGGGCGGAGCCCAGAGAGTGGTTCCAAACGTGCCTTCGGTATCTGATTCAATTACCGTGACCAAAGCCCAGAGAGATTTTTTTGCTGGTCGGGTGGTCAGGGGAGCAGTCTTGTTACTTGTTCCAATCTCGCTTCTGCCAATTACTTGCCTGCTAGAGCTTCTCAGTTTTTCCTGGGATTGCTCAAGCAGGATGGAGGAATCGCCGTTGCCTCAACCCATGAGCACGGCCTCTCTATCCTCCAGTTACGGCTGCCATAAACCTTCTGACCAGAAGGCGGCAGGCAAGTCCAAAGCTAAGACCAAGCATACGCTCAAGAAGCCCTCCAAGTTGGCGGAAAAGCAAGCCAGCCGTAAGCACCAGGCCGTGGAGAAGGAGTTCTCCAGAGCACAGAGGCAGGCCGAATTAGATATGGATCAGTTGGCGGCCCTCGAGGTCGAACTTCCCTTAGGCCCATCAACATCCACTCAGGGCGTATGGTCCATCCCAAGGACACCGGCCACACTAGGTTCACCCCCTACATTGGCTCAACATTCAACAACAGTACCAGACCCAACCCCAGAGCCCACATTTATGCCCACGGCCGCTGGACTCAGGGAACCGGACATCGGAGATATCTTCTTCGACGGTCGCCTTGAGGCCTTGCTAGCCAAGGTCGTGGACCGGGCTTTAGTGCAATGTTTGGTCCATAGCCCCGATCAAGGGGCTTCCACATCAGCCATGCCGCCTTATGATCCTCCTACGGAGTTTCCCATACTCCAGGAGCCAACCTCCCCCGCACAGTCTTCCATGAGCGGTTACTCCTCCCCTCAAGATGAGGAACAACCAGAAAGTAATCTCTCAGAGAATGAGGAACTTCCCCCTGAGCCCTCCCCTTTGGAGGGTCTGTTCAATTCAAATCTTTTTCTCACAATTCTGCGCAAGGCCACATCCACAGCGAACATAGGGTCCGACCAGTTCCCTATTGGACACCAGCCCCAATCCTATATTCTTTGAGAAGGTAGCAACCGAACGTCTCATTTCGTGTTCTTCCATTTTTCTGAAAGGGAACAAGAAACAATGGGCTTCCTCTTCTTCATTTCCTTCAGTAAGTGGGACTGACAAAAGGATCTTTAGCATCTCCACAGACCTCACTGATGCTCTGGAGGTACCTAAGGTGGCTGAAGCCTGGACCCCCCTGGTATCCCAGATGGCAATTGCTGGGGATCTCTCGGAGGCGTTCAAAGCTGACGACAAAAGGTGGGAACAAACATTCCGGAAAACCCATCACTCAGCATGGGCAATCAAGACGGCCACGTGCGTGTCTTTTTTTTGTCCGGACCACTCTTTTATGGTTACGCCAAATCCAGGCCAGGATTCCCACTGAGGACATTAGGACCCACCAGGACCTAGCCAAGATTGTAGCGGCCACTGAGTACGCTGCGGATGCAACGCTTCAATCAGCCGTCTTTTCCTCCAGGTCCATAGCATCCAATATCATTGCCAGGAGGATGTTGTGGTTAAAACACTGGCAGGCTGACACCAAGATCAAACGGCGTCTAGTGGCTGCTCCTTATTTGGGCAACAACTTATTTGGGGAGGCTCTGGCTCCGTACCTTGTAGAAAACAAGGACAAGCGCAAGGTCATGGCTCATTTGAACAAGAAGTCCGACAAGCGCCCCACTCCTTACTTTCGTAGACAGTCCTTTCGTCAGACAATGGGCACAACCACCACTCAGCCCTCCCGACCATACACAATGAGAAGGACAGACCGTATGACCGCCTCTATGCCAGGTTTCCGGTCCAGGCAACAGAGTCAGGCCAAGCGGCCATTTCGAGGGGCAGGTCATCCCTACCGAAAGTCCAAGTGACTCCTTCTCTGATCTTCCCATCGGGGGAAGATTAGCCCACTTCTTCCACCAGTGGGAACTCACCTCCATGGACAACTGGGTTTTACAGACCATCCAGTCCGGGCTGACCCTGGAGTTTTGGTCCAGACCCCCAGACCGATTCACCGTCTGTTCCGTCTCCAGGGACCCACTCAAACAAGGACTCATGCAGGAAGCCATCCAACATCTTTTAGATATTCAGGCCATAGAACCGGTACCACCGGACCTCTGGAGATGGGGGTTCTACTCCATCCTCTGTGGTTCCCAAGACCTCGGGGGGGGGGGTGGAGAGCAATCCTGGACCTCAAACATCTCAATCATTACATCACTTACAAAAAGTTCAAGATGCAATCTCTCCAGTCCATTCTGGGAGGCATCAGACAGGGAGACTTCCTGGCCTCAATAGACCTCACGGAAGCATACCTCCACATCCCCATTCATCCAGCTCACCGGCGGTTCCTAAGGTTCTGTTACAAAGGCAGACATTTCTAGTACAAGGCACTCCCCTTCAGCCTTTCTTCAGCACCCAGGGTGTTCACCAAAATCCTGGCCGTGCTGGCCACCCAGTTGAGGAAGATTTCAATACGCGTCCAGTGCTACCTGGACGACATCCTGATTTAAGCGTCATCCTTCCAGGCAGCTCAGGCGGACGTGAAACACACCATTCAGGTCCTCCAACAACATGGCTTCTCAGTCAACTTTCAAAAAAGCCAGACAATTCCCTCATCCAGGCTTCTGCACCTGGGAGCCGTCATAGACACCTTCAACTGCATGGTCTATCTCCCCCAGGAGTGGGTGGCCAACATCAGGGAGCTGGCTCGCTGGGTATACAAGGAGCACACAGTTCCATTGGTCTTGCTATCCCAATTGTTAGGAAAGATGGTCTCCTGCATAGCCATAGCTGCCTGGGCCAGACTTCACTTGCAGGACCTCCAATGGTTCCTCCTACTATTTCAGCGGGTGAATGCCAGCGCATCCAACTGTCAGGTCAGGGTTCCGGTTCACATTCGTAGGGTGCTTCGCTGGTGGTTCTCGCAAGCAGTGACCAAAGGATCACCCTTCAAGGAACCAGACCGCATCACCATCATGACAGGCGCCAGTCTGTTTGGTTGGGGAGCCCATCTATAGTCTCAGTTTGTGCAGGGATGTTGGTCCCACGCGGACTTGAGACACAACATCAATTGGCTAGAGCTCAGGGCCATTCATCTAGCTCTTCGCCAATTCAGGCACTGGATCAGGGGTCGTCACGTCCTGGTCCTTACGGACAATGTGGCATCCAAGGCACACATCAACCGCCGGGGGCACCAGGTCTAGGTTCCTTATGTCCGAGGCACGACTCCTGTTCTCCTGGGCAGAGTCCAATCTGGCCTCCCTCAAGGCCGAACACATCTCGGGGGTCAACAACCAGCAAGCAGACTTCCTGAGTCGCTCCACCGTGAATCCCTCGGAGTGGGGGTTACATCCGGACCTATTCTCCGAAATCTCTCACAGGTTCGGCCACCTGATCCTCGACCCGTTTGCATCGTCGGCCAATGCCCAGCTCCCCAGGTTCTACTCCCGCTATTTCCTTCCGGGGGCGGAGGGGACGGACGCCTTGTGGACTCAGTGGCCACAAGGCCTTCTTTACGCCTTCCCTCCCCTACCACTCATACCGGCGACCATCCGCAAGCTTCTCCAGGAGCAGGCGGAAGTGATACTCGTGGCCCCGTACTGGCCACAGAGGCCGTTGTTTGCCGACCTGATAAACCTTTCTCAGTCTCCCCCATGGACGATTCCCCCTCATCGAGTGTCGCTACACCAGGGGACTCTCCAGCACCCAGACCCTCAGTGGTTACAATTGACAGTCTGGAGCTTGAGCGCAGTATAATGACCCAAGAATTATTTTCCCTGCGCGCCATTGCCGTGATTCAGGCTTCTCCTCGTCCAGCGACCAAGCACATCTATGATTCTACTTGGAAAAATTTTTGCCATTGGTGTCAAAGGTGACAACTTGATATTTCCAAATTGATCATCCCTCAGATAGTAGATTATCTGTTGGACGGGCTGGACAGGGGACTTGCCCCCACGACTATTCGCAGACAGGTGACGGCCCTGTCCACACTATTCACCTGTGCGGATTCTGTTCCCTTAGCTCACAATCCTAGGATTCATGCCTTTATCAAGGGTGCATGTAACACCAGGCCTCCTGTGGTACACAGGCACCCTTCCTGAGAATTGCCTCGTGTCCTTCGCGCTCTGACAAAACCACCATTTGAACCTTTTGCAACCATTCCGTTGCGGAACCTGTGTCTCAAGGTGGTGTTTTTGATTGCCATCACATCAGCCAGGCGTATCTCTGAGCTGGCTGCCCTGTCGGTTAGGAATGACCTCTGAATCTTTCACAGTGACAGGGTGGTCCTACATCTGGATCCCACCTTTGTTCCGAAGGTAAATTCGCTCTTCCACAGGGCACAGGAAGTTATCTTAACAAATTTTTGCCCAAATCCTTCCCATGACTTGGAGCGGCAGTGGCACACGCTGGACATCCGCAGGGCACTGCGGTATTATATCAAGCGCATGGAGCCATTTCGTCGGTCTGAAGCCCTATTTGTATCTTTCCGCTCAGCTTCTCTGGGTCAGAAAGTTTCCGCCGGCACTATGGGCAAGTGGATCCGGAATTGCATCGCGTAGGCGTACCAGTATTCTTCCCTGCCGGCTCCAAGTCATCTCATTGCCCATTCCACTCGCAGTGCTGCGACTTCTGCGGCATGGGCCACTCAGGCGTCCTTCAAGGAGATTTGCAGGGCCGTGACATGGTCCTCACCTTCCCCGTTTGTACGCCATTACAGAATTGACCGCTTTGCTTCGGCGGAAGCCTCCTTTGGTCGGAGGTACTCCAGCAAGTGGTCTCTGAAGACACTATTCCGGCCTTATCTGTTTCCCACCCATCGGGACAGTGAGGCTTTGGTATGTCCCATTGATGGATTGTCCATCTCCTGTACTGGAGAAGGGGCGTTGTCTTACCTGAACGCCTTTTCTCAGTACGGAGATGGAAAATCCACACCCACCCTTTAGGTCAGTTAGGCCTTATCCAAGGGTTTGAGAGCCAACACCTCGTCCACCTTCAGCCACTTCACCCTTGTTGAGACTGGATCTCCTAGCAAGAGGGTGCGTATCAAGTTTGGCTACTTGGTCTCAAGAGCAGGCAGACAGAGAAAACCCATTGGTGGATTCTCCATCTCCGTACTGAGAAAAGGCTTTCAGGTAAGACAACGCCCCATCTATTTCGTAACTCAGTATATGTAAGTAAACTGATGCTATGAGGAGGCTCATTTGGGATTGATCTTTGATTTCTAAACACCATTGATTCATAGAATATGGTAGATGCCATCTAGTTTATGAAAAAAAATGATGTTCACTATATCCTTCAGAGTTGTTTGATCTATAGATTCTTTTTAAATATGTTGGCTTTGGAGGAAAATATGTACTGTTTTCAGGAATTGTAGACAATATTTGAAAGAAGTACTGCATTTTGCAAAATGTATTGATGTGAAAAAGCAGTTCTCTTCAGAGCATTAAAGCAGCCAAAAGCATGTACATATTTCCTGAGGCACTTGGGGACAGCTTTTAAAGTAGCAGCATAGGCCTTATAAAAGTTGCAACAGTTTTCATTTTTGGAATACCGCTTTGTGATGCTAACATAATTTACAAAGCACCTGTTTCCAATGCTTTGAAGAGCCCTATAATTAAGTTGTTGCAACTTAATTTTTTTAAACTGTACTATAAATAGGAAATTGTCTCAATTTTATATCTAGATGTTTGTCTACTAAATACTATTTTAAATTACCATGAGTACTGTTTTAATCTTTATTCTTATGTATAGATTCACATGGTTGTGTTCTGTTCATAACTCAATTGAATGTTTTAATGCAGTCTGCCTGTTAAGATGACACTGATGACATAAAATTTGTCTATATAACCATTACTGACTATAGCTGGGAAATATGTACAGTGGGGCAAAAAAGTATTTAGTCAGCCATCAATTGTGCAAGTTCTCCCATTTAAAAAGATGAGAGAGATCTGTAATTGTCATCATAGGCAGACCTCAACTATGAGAATCAAAATGAGAAAACAAATCCAGACAATCACATTGTCTGATTTGGAAAGAATTTATTTGCAAATTATGGTGGAAAATAAGTATTTGGTCAATATCAAAAGTTCATCTCAATACTTTGTTATATATCCTTTGTTGGCAATGACAGAGATCAAACGTTTTCTGTAAGTCTTCACAAGGTTGGCACACACTGTTGCTGGTATGTTGGCCCATTCCTCCATGCAGATCTCCTCTAGAGCAGTGATGTTTTGGGGCTGTCGTTGGGCAACACGGACTTTCAATTCCCTCTAAAGGTTTTCTATGGGGTTGAGATCTGGAGACTGGCTAGGCTACTCCAGGACGTTGAAATGCTTCTTAGAAGCCACTCCTTCATTGCCCGGGTGGTGTGTTTGGGATCATTGTCATGCTGAAAGACCCAGTCACGTTTCATCTTCAGTGCCCTTGCTCATGGAAGGAGGTTTGCACTCAAAAATCTCACGATACATGGCCCCATTCAGTCTTTCCTGTACACGGATCAGTCGTCCTGGTCCCTTTGCAGAGAAACAGCCCCAAAGCATGATGTTACCACCCTCATGCTTCACAGTAGGTATGATGTTCTTTGGATGCAACTCAGCACTCTCTCTCCTCCAAACACGACGAGTTGTGTTTCTACCAAACAGTTCTACTTTGGTTTCATCTGACCATAGAACATTCTCCCAATCCTCTTCTGGATCATCCAAATGCTCTCTAGCAAACTTCAGATGGGCCTGGACATGTACTAGCTTAAGCAGGGGGACATGTCTGGCACTGCAGGATCTGAGTCCCTGGCGGCGTAGTGTGTTACTGATGGTTGCCTTTGTTACGTTGGTCCCAGCTCTCTGCAGGTCATTCACTAGGTCCCCCCATGTGGTTCTGGGATTTTTGCTCACTGTTCTTGTGATCATGTTGACCCCACGGGGTGAGATCTTGCGTGGAGCCCCAGATCGAGGGCGATTATCAGTGGTCTTGTATGTCTTCCATTTTTTAATTATTGCTCCCACAGTTGATTTCTTCACACCAAGCTGCTTGCCTATTGCAGATTCAGTCTTCCCAGCCTGGTGCAGGTCTACAATTTTGTTTCTGGTGTCCTTCAACAGCTCTTTGGTCTTCACCATAGTGGAGTTTGGAGTGTGACTGTTTGAGGTTGTGGACAGGTGTCTTTTATTCTGATAACAAGTTCAAACAGGTGCTATTAATACAGGTAATGAGTGGAGGACAGAGGAGCCTCTTAAAGAAGAAGTTACAGTTTCCAAATCAGACAATGTGATTGTCTGGATTTGTTTTCTCATTTTGTCTCTCATAGTTGAGGTCTGCCTATGATGACAATTACAGATCTCTCTCATCTTTTTAAGTGGGAGAACTTGCACAATTGGTGGCTGACTAAATACTTTTTTGCCCCACTGTACATATTTCCCAGCTATAGTCAGTAATGGTTATATAGACAAATTTTATGTCATCAGTGTCATCTGATGGTGGCTGACTAAATACTTTTTTGCCCCACTGTATATGTATCTGCTACTTCATACTTAAAGTAGGAGAACAAGTAAAAGAAATATGCATATTAAAATAGTTACTAATTTACAAATTTAGAGATATGATATGCAAATGTAAGATGGGATTTGTGATTTGTACATTTTTTTATTATTTCATAACAAAAAGATCATTACTACATATATCAAGGTTTGGGCTTATTTATTTTGTCCATTGGACATTCTAGTCAGCGAAAACAAACATTTTACATCCCTTTTGCAAATGTAAAACTAATGTTAATTAAGAAAGACTGGCCAAAAGGCATTTGTTTCTTTAAAGTGGAATGGGTAAGGACTGAATACAAGTCTTGATAGAGTGCATTCTATAAAAAGATTGTATTTCCAAAGTAGTCTGAAATAATTATCATAATTTGACTGTTTTGAATACAGACTTTGTATAGTGGACAAGTATCTTTTCCTTGTTTTGTGCTGTGTTATGATCTTCTACTTAGGATCACATTTTCTTTTGCAGATATCTTTGTAAATTAGGAAACATGGGTGCATTTTTGGATAAACCAAAAACTGAGAAACATAATGCTCACGGGGCAGGAAATGGCCTGCGTTATGGCCTCAGCAGTATGCAAGGCTGGAGAGTTGAAATGGAAGATGCTCACACAGCTGTTGTAGGAATTCCTCATGGTTTGGAGGACTGGTCTTTCTTTGCTGTTTATGATGGTCACGCAGGATCTCGTGTGGCAAATTACTGCTCAAACCACTTATTAGAACATATCACTAACAATGAAGACTTCAGGGGAACAGAACAGCCTGGCTGTGCTCTTGAACCTTCAGTAGAAAATGTTAAGAGTGGAATCAGAACTGGCTTCTTGAAAATTGATGAATATATGCGCAATTTTTCAGACCTCAGAAATGGCATGGACAGGAGTGGCTCAACAGCAGTGGGAGTTATGATTTCACCTGAGCACATTTATTTTATCAACTGTGGAGATTCACGTGCTGTTCTATATAGGAATGGACAGGTCTGTTTTTCAACACAAGATCACAAGCCTTGCAATCCAAGGGAGAAGGAGAGAATTCAGAATGCAGGCGGGAGTGTCATGATTCAGCGTGTTAATGGCTCATTAGCAGTGTCTCGTGCTCTGGGGGACTATGACTACAAATGCGTTGACGGCAAAGGTCCTACAGAACAACTTGTTTCTCCAGAACCAGAGGTTTATGAAATTGTAAGAGCTGAAGAGGATGAATTTATTGTCTTGGCTTGTGATGGAATCTGGGATGTAATGAGCAATGAGGAGCTCTGTGAATTTGTTAAATCTAGGCTTGAAGTATCAGATGATCTGGAAAAAGTGTGCAATTGGGTAGTGGATACCTGTTTACACAAGGTATGTAAACTTTTCAGACTAAAGATTATTTTAGATGTTCCTTTTACCATTAAAACTGAACAAAAATTAATTCTAAAAACAGCATAGATTTGGTATTGATGAGGCTACCATCGTATGATGCCGTCTTACTAATCATTTATCTGCTATTTGTTTGGGCTTGGCAATGTATTTTATACAACCCAAATTATAGCACTTTAAAATTTTTCACAACCTACTTTATATTTACTCTTAAAAATTAATATTTAAAACACTCCAAAGCTAGATTCTTTTCATGAAGTAAAGCAATATTGTTTCTTAAGGAAAAAAATGCGTTGCTTTTCAGTGTTTAAGCTCTTCTCCTCGCCACTCAAATACTCAAACCAGTATTATTACCATTGATTTTTTCCAGGGTTTGCATTTGATAATGAAATGTCACATTACTATTTAAAGTACATTTATAGCTGTTATTGTAAAGCTTTAAAATTTCCAGAATTAATGATACAGAAATTTATATATGTTCAAATTGCTCATTATTTGTAAACAAATAATATCCAGTCTTCAATTTTGTAAAAATGTTAGTTTAAGTAGAATGTAGTGCAGATGTTTTACATTTGATGTTTTTTAAAGCAGAACCTGATTTTCAAAATGTTAATAACTCAAATATTTCAAATATCTAAAATTATTTAAATGAATTTCAGTCTTTCATATATTACAAAATTAAGACTTGAAGAATCATAAAATGCATAAGGGCTCCTATAAATCAATCTAATCCATTCCCTGATAGTGAGAAAATCCACTAAATCATCCCAATAATTAGCTATTTAGCTTCTAGTTGAAAACTTCAATTGATGGGGAGTTTGTCACTACAGGTAATCCTCAATTTACAACCACAATTGGGAATTTCTGTTGCTAGACAATGAAGCCATTATAGCAATCACATGACCAAACCTGATTTTATGGTCATTTTTTATTGCAGTCATTAAACAAATGCAGCTTACCCAATTAATTTTGCTTGTTGGATAGAAACCAGCTGGGAGGGTCACAAACTGCTATCACATGACCCTAAGTCACTGCAGCTGTTGTAAATGCAATCCCCTTAACAAGCTCCTGATTTATGATCATATAACCTCATGGATAGGTCATGAGGCACTTTTTCCAAAGTATCATAATTCTCATTAAACAAGTTGTAAGTCAAGGATTACCTATCACACTGTTTTCTTTGCTTAACATTTATCACTGGGAAAGTGCTATATTCAGCTGGAACCCTTTTAATTTCAACTGGTTGATTCTTGTAAAGAATGTGCAAAGCTTACTGGTATTGGAGGAATCTGAAACAGTCTATATCGGGTAGGCAACCTTGGCTCTTTTATGATTCATGGACTTCAACTCCCAGAGCTGGCTCAGGAATTCTGGGAATTGAAGTTCATGAGTCATAAAAGAGGTTGCCTACCCCTGATCTATATGGATAGATGTTTATGATTGTAAACTGCCCAGAGTTACAAATACATTCCAAGTTTCCTTCCTCTTGCATGTGACAGATAGACAGATACTTTGTAGATCCCTGCCATATTTTCTTCCCTGCCTGCTCTCTTAATAATTCTTCATAGGGCTTGGTTTCAAGATCCCTTATTCTAGCAAGTATCCTGTGAATCCACTCCAGCTTTTCCATGTCTCTTTTAAAGTGTGTTACCTCTTCTCTTTTACTATGCCTATTCTTTAGAACAGTGGTTCTCAACCTTCCTAATGCCGCGACCCCCAACCATGTGGTCGTAAGTCGAGGACTACCTGTATTTCCCTGTGGGCGGGGGCAGGAGGAGGCGCGTATGCTCCGCCTCCTCTCCTGCGGCTGGAGCGCATGCCGGGAAGGCCGAGGGTGCACGCGGGCCGTCGCCCAGCAACCGCCTTGGCCTGGGAGCACCGTGCATGCGTGGTGCCGTCCCCTTCATCATGCGGAGGGCTCGGCTCAGACCGGTCGCCCACACAGCTGAGCCGGCCCGGGGCGGCGTCGGGGGCGCGTTTCAAGTGTCCGGATGTCGGTGGGGAACCAGTGGGGCCACTACACACCGCCCGGCTCCCGACAGCCAGCTGAGAGTCAGCCACAAGTGTGCCAGCTACCCTCCCAGCGCCCACCGCTGCCCCTCTAGCCTACCTTGGCCATTGCCCATTCGCTGCAGCAGCAGGCAGGCCCAGGTGCTCCTGGGCAGCCATGGCAAGCAGCAGCAGGCCGACCACTGGCCCAGGCACTCCTGGGTGGCCCTCTCACTCCTGGCCCTCTTTTACTTACATTTAGTAGTTGCTCAGCAGGGAGGGGTGGAAACTTCCAGAAAGCTTGCCTCAGCTGCAGACAACTTGCAGCAACGTTTGCCCACTGGCAGGCTCAGCAGGGCAGAGACAGCCTGGACAATTCCTATTGGCTTTTGAAAGCCAATAAAATTATACTCTATTCAAGAGAGTCTATTCTGTTGGCTTTCGAATGCCAATAGAATAGACTCTCTTGAATAGAGTCTATTCTATTGGCTTTCAAAAGCCAATAGAATAAGAAGGAGTAGCACAGCTCATGAAAAAGGAGGAAAAAAACAAAAACAAAAAAAATGCCGGACTGCGTTTCATAAGGATTCTATGAGGAAAAACACCAGGACTTTGGCGACCCCCGTGAAATGGTCATTCGACCCCAAATGGGGTCGCGACCCACAGGTTGAGAACCGCTGCTTTAGAACAACATTCCCCTCTGAATTCCACATAGTCCCATTTCCTGTTCTCTCCAGAGTCACTGAGCTAGGATAATGTCTGTATCTGCTATTCATGATGTAATTTAGTAATTGAGAATGTGTTTGCTATCCCAGTGTTGTTGTTTTTTTAAAAATTATTAACTGTTCTTAAACTAATATATGCTGTCCAGAATCACTGATGAGAATGTGGCCTTAAAAATTGAAATTATAAATAAATATAAATTAGTAAACAGGGCACAGTCCCAAGTGTAATCAGTCCATTGCAGAGGAGATGAAAACTCTTTTAGCACCTGATATCCACACACAGTACTTTCTGCATGCTGATATTCAGGTGGTGGTTGACTAGTTCTCTAAGAACCTTTCTATAAGACTGCTGCCAATCCGGATCTCTGCAGTCCTGTATTGATGTACTGTATCTGCAACTTCCTACCCAGATGTAAACCTTTCCAGTTCTCACTGCTGAACCTCACTCTGGAGTTTGGCAATGGCTCAGTCTTAACTAAGTATATATTAAATTATGGTTTTATCTTATGACGTATTAGCTAGTTGCCTTAGTGCAAATTTGTTAAGCATTCCTTTCATTCTCTCTAAATCAGGGGTTCCCAACCAGGGTGCGAGACGATATTCCAGGGGGTGCAAAAACTTGGGTTTTCAAAATTATAGTGTATATAGTGTATAATTCGTTGCTGTTATTTCAAACTTTTGTAAGGGGTGTGAGAATATATTAGAAGCGTTCTAGGGGTGTGGGGTATAGAAAAAGTTGGGAACTGCTGCTCTAAATCATTTATAAAGAGTAACACTGGACTGAGAATGGTGCGCTGTAACCCTACTTGAATTTTTGTTAAGGCTCAACTATGAGCATTATTTGGATATGATTGTGTAATCAGTTATAAATCCACAAGATTGCAATATCCTCTAGCTCATAGACCTCAACTCCCAGAATTCCTGAGCCAGCTTGGCTAGCTCAGGAATTCTGGGAGTTGAAGTCCACGAGTCATAAAAGAGCCAAGGTTGCCTACCCCTGCTCTAGCTCATGTGTCCTTCTTGTCCACAGTTGATAACATTTTGTTTAATTATAGTTATATAGATTATTACTTGCTCCTTGATTTCCTTTTGTAAAAAGATGCAGCTATTCAGACCAAAGTAGAAATGGTGCTTCATGATCATACTGATAACAATTTGAGTAGCTGAACATTGCTGCAAAATGATATAATTATATGAGATATTCTGAATTCATTTATGTGTGGGATAAATCTCCTAAGCACTAAGTTATTTGAGAAAAATTCAAAGTTGGGTGACCAAGTCTACCTACTCAGTTGGACTTTTGTTCAGCCTTGCAGGTCTAACTCTCTCGAGTTCCCTGTCTTCCAGAGAAGATTTTGAAGGCATACAGACAAGAAATGGAAATAGTTTGTCTTTATTTTTTTCATTAAAAACTGTTTAGTCAGTAGAACAGTTTAATGGGAGTTTACCTAATTAAATTTGGAAATTTAAAAATGAATCTGACAAACAGTTACAGAAAGTTTTAAAAATATTTTAACTGAATAAACATGTAGTCTAAGGTTGTGAAAAGGATAAGCATTCATATCAATTATGTAATGTTTTTTTCCTCTCCAAATATAGGGAAGTCGTGATAACATGAGTATTGTTCTAGTTTGCTTTTCAAATGCTCCTAAGGTCTCAGATGAGGCAATGAAAAGAGATGCAGATTTGGATAAGCATTTGGAATCACGAGTGGAAGGTAAGAAGTTGATTTTTGTATTAACTTTTTTTCCCTCTTAGATTATTTTCTTAGAATAGTTGAGGCAGCTTGAAACATAAATGGACGAGCATAGGAAGGGAACAGGAAACAGAATACCATGAAGGTGCACCTGGATCACATGACTCAGAGCAACCTAGAGTAGATGCTGATGCAGTAGTTTGTCTAAAAGCTTGCTGTTTGTTCAGCAGAACAAAATTTCTTATCTTGCAAAATTTTAAACTTATTTAAGTTATATTGCTAGTTCATTGCTGATGGGAATAGTTTCTTATATAATAGCAGAGAAAAATTATTTCTGAACAGCAGGAAATGTGAATAGTTAGCTGACAAATATAAGAAACTTTTGTTAAAACCTAATAATATCAGCTGCAGAATGTGATAAATTATAGAATTATTGTGTATCTACTAAACTTGAAGTCAACATTAGAAATGCCAGTTGTTTGGGGAGAATTTTCAGGTTAATAATGATGTTTTGTGAACCCAATAACTGCATGGAGACCATTTTGAAGTTTTTTGCCAATAGCCAGAAGTGGTTGGCCATTTGGTTCTGGAATTCTCTGTGTCCACACCCCTCCACCACTGCAGTTGGCCCATCCTTGGCAATTGATGGACCTGTTAAATTCAAGGAGCGTGGGGATTTTCCAGAAGCTCTGGATCAGAATTTGGTCAATTGTGGTCCAAGTTTGGAATGAGCATAAAATGAGGGCCTTGGAATTGGATTGTCCCTGTCTAGACTCTCTGCTTGTGAATCCCAGAGAGCACCGTGGCTTACCAAAGAGTTGTGGGAGATCAAACAACACAAGGGACGCTTAGAAACTTGTTGGCAAAAGATGAAGAGCAAGACCACAGGTGATAGCCTTTATTAGGACTCACCTTGTGGCAATAAGAGCAATGAAGTGAGTTTACTTCTCTGCTCTTACTGTGTCGGCAGATAATCAGTTGATGATTCTGTTTAGGATGACCAAATCTCTTCTGGGTAAGAAGGGACTGGGGTAGCCCATGTTTGGCTGCTTTGAAGAATGTTCTTGGCATCTGTCAAATAAAGATACTCAACTTTGCATAGAGTTAGCTATTGGCTGGGAAGTCCTATGGAAGTGGTGTTGGCATTTCTGAGCTCTACTATATGGGAAGAATCTGAGCTAGTTACTCCTAAGGAAATGGATAGTAGAATCATCCTGGTTGATTAAGGGCCCCTGGAAATAGTATGCAGTTGGGTTCATGTGATTAAAGCCTCATTGACAGAGTGGAGGCACCTTCCTTGAAGGAGGCAGTGGTCACACACTTCTTAAGAGGTCTTGGATTCAATTCTGTTAAGACAGCTTTTGCCCAATTCCCAGCCTATCCTTTTAGGGAAGGTTGTTAAAAAGATAGTGGATGCACAACTTTAGAGGCCACAAATTATCTGAAATAGCAGAACCTTTTCCAGCAAGGATCAGGCAAGGTTACGGCACTGAGACAGCATTGGTCATGCAAGTGGTTTGTCTCTGGAGGGCTTGGGAAGGCAGCAATGCATCCTCCTTGGCCCTCCTGGATCTCTCAGCAGCATTCAATATCACTGATCTTGGTATGTTTCTGGACTGTCTCTGGGAATTGAAAGGGGCTTGTTTTAGTTGACCGTAGAGACTGCCTTTAACAGGAGTGTCTTGAGCGTTGGATCAAAGAGGCCAGAGCTCACCGTCTGCTCAGGCACGGTGCCCTCATCCTCCGAAAGGGGCATGTTTGACATGTCCAGGTCTAATGAGTCCCCTTCTCCTATCTGAGAGGAAGTCTCAGAAATGTTAGTAGGGGGGGTCCTAATTCGTCCCTTATGGGGTGTGTGAAAGGCCCCTTGTCCCCTGGAAGCCATGAACTGGGAAAATGCATCCTGCATGAATGCCTGAAATTGTGCCGACCATATGTCCCCCTGTACTCTGTCACTGGACGCGGCTGCAGTGGGAGTATGGTCAGGTATAGATGCAGGTGAAGAGGGATTGGAGGAATCCAACTGTTCAGTTTCCCCAGGAGGAGACCAGGTTTTGAGAAGTTCCTGGGCAGTAGGTTCTGTCGTGGGTGCCACCAATGGGACAGGGGAAACCATGCTTGTCACATTGGAATTGGACCTCTGTGCCCTGGCAAATTGTCGTTCTAGAGCCAAATGTCTCCTCGAGGCCTCTCGCTCAGCTGTTTTAGATTGTCCCTTCTGAGTTAGATGCTTTGTTTTAGCCTTCTTCTTCCCCCCCACCTCAGGCTCAGAGGATCTGCGTTTTTGTTGTTGTTGTGGGGGGGACAATTGAGGGACCTGCATGGCTGAATACGAGACATTGTCTGCCATTGTGCCAGGTACCCCGAGTAGGCAATACCTGGAGTGGGGAAATAAGGTACGCAGATCAGTTGCAGATAATTGGGACTCAAAGTCCTCTTCTGCACAGACAAACAATGGCCGGACAGACAGGTTCCCTTGAACAGGAAGGATCCTGTAAGGCAGTGACTAAAGGTCACACTATGAACAGTTAGTTAGAATTTATTCCTCCTCACCTCCTTCACCAAGGTCGATGGATGGGTCCAGACCTGATGGAATCACAATTGTAGGTTTGGTAAGCTTTTTCCCCAATCTGTGGCTGTGAAAACAGACCACGATTAAAAATGAGGCAGTTCGTCTTTCTTTCCCTCTCTTTCCCCTTCTTTATTATAATGGATTGCAGGTAATATCAGTCAGCAATTTCTACAATTTTTGTCTCTTTGCAATCAAGGGAAAAGCTCCGGATGGTAGGCGCACCGAAAAAGATTTCGCGGTTAACCCAAACCAGTCAACAATGGCGATCGGGAGGAAGCCACGCCTCCCCAGCAACTGCTGGGAAGCCACGAGGCTCAAAATGGCGGATCTCAAACTGCCGAGCTGACTTGCTTAGCAGAGAAGCTCCTTACGCCAGCATCCCCTCCCTGGGTCCCCGCTAGGATTGTCCGTGAAGGGAGATCTGCGCCTTTAACTATCCTCCCTGTAGCGCCGGTAGGAAGAAAGGAGGGCCGATTAAGCTCTTTTAGGCTTCAGAGGCTTGCGCCTCTCCGCTGATGGGGCGAGCGGCGCCGCGGCTCTGTTGGCCGATCAGGCTGTAAAACCCCCGCCGATCAGCTGTTTAGCACTCCAGAGACCGGCGAGCGCTCGTGCATAAACGGCCCGAATCCCCTTGCTAGAAGCCCTAGCCCCTGGGGATACTCTCACCACTCCAACGATCCGTCCGGGAAGGGATCTGGTCCGAATCCCCTTGCTAGAAACCTTAGACCTTGGGGATACTCTCACCCCTCCGACGATCGTCCGGGAAGTGGCGATTTGGCATTGGCTCGGAGCCCCGAGCCAGAAACTAGGTTGATTCTCTGTTTGCCAATTTAGGAAATCCAGGGAAGGAGAGAATTTGTCTTTTTGGGTTGAATTTTTTAAGAGCTGGTTCTCGCACTGCTACTGGGCTTCGAGACTGAGTCAAAACTGGGGTCACGCCCAGAGGAAGGGTGTGGCCAAAGTTTTTACCCAGTCTGCCGGGCAGGAAGGCTGTCATAGAACCCATCCATTGGACTCTACAGCCATCCTGCTGAGAAAAGGCGTTCAGGTAAGACAACGCCCCTTTTGTGGTGCTTATCCTTCTGTGGCAGTTAAGTTAGTGTTAGTGGTGGTAGGAGATGGCAAGCCCAAGGCCCCCCATGTTGTGGAGTGCCTCCAAACTTAACTCTTTTTTTTTCATCCTTTTTAAAATCAACATGATACTGCTAGGAGAGGTTATCAGACACCATGGAGTATGGTATCACCGGTATGCTGCTGATATCCAGTTGCACATCTTCTGCTACCCCTGGCTGACTAAGTAGCATTGCCCAGAGTTGTCTCAGTTCCTGGAGATCATAAGTATTTCGGTGGAGAAGAACTGTCTTTGACTTAACCATAGCGTGACAGAATGGCTATGGGTTTTTGGTTCCCCCTTTATGTTCAAGAATCATCATCTATAGTTGCACTCTCACAGGTAGAGCTGATGTGCTGTTTGTGGGTATTGCTGGACTTGTTGCTCCTGCAACAAGGTGGAGGAGCAGCTGGCAGCTATGTTCCTCTTAGTTTCACTTTGACCCATTACTGAATTAGGACACCTTGCTCATGCCCTAGCCATTTCCTGGTTGGATTACTGTAATGCACTCTACATGGGCTGTCCTTGGAAGACCCATCCAGAATTTACAACTGATCCAGAATGCAGCGGTACATGAAGCTCTGGATATCCTATGGTTTGCCCATGTTGCACAATTTCCATTTTTTTCTGGGTGCCATTCATGGTGTTGATTACCTTTAAAGCCCTGAATGACCATGTTATTTATGGGGTTGCCTTTCTCTGAGGATATCTAACCACTCTATCAGGTATCATGAGGTGACTATATGCCAGGTCTCATCCCTTAGATGTTGCCATGTAGCAGGCCCTAGAAGTACAGCATGCTGCCTTAATTGCAGCCTTTGCCTTGGAATACCCTTTGCCCTGACATCAAGCAGAACCTCTTTGACTTCTGAAAGGACCTGAAGACCTGGCTTTTCCGACCAGTGTTGGGGAAATGTATGACTGGAAAGTTATTTTTGGATGTGACGGTTGTATTATTTTGTTGGGGCACTAGGTGTTTTACAACAGTATTATGCTTTCTATTATCATTTTAAACCCCCCTCCCAGGTTTATGATGCATAAGATGGACAGCTATATGCTTAAGGGAACGCATAGTGTCCTCATTTCTAATCCAGCATTTAGTGAGCATAACAAAGTTGGCCCTTTATCTTAATGTAATAGGATGAATTTGGGACCTAGTATACATATATACGATCCATATACGGTCTCTTTTGTGGATGCTTTTTATCAAGTGGAATCCATTCTATGACAGCCTGCACACTGATTGAAAACTTCTCTTCAGGCATAGGGGGAGGTTGTTCTTGATCCTCTCTTCTTCCGGTGGCATGCATTTTTCCACACTGGGCAAATACAATTCTTGTTATGTTAATATATATATAATTAAATATAGACATCTTCATCGCATTTTTCTGGTATTATACATATTATTGATAGTGTCAGTTTATAATATCTTTTCTAGCCAGAACATATCTCAGTTGCATTTGCACTTAAAATCCATTTGTTCAATCAATATCCTATTTTTCCTGCTTTTTAATTTTTTTTAATTTCCCATCAATGTTCAAAATATCTCTATCACTTATAATTTTCTCATAATAAATTATATTTGGGTAACCAAAAGATTCCCTTATTCAAACCCTTTTAGAATTTTCGTGTTTCCCATCTCATAGCAAAGTATAATATTCTAGTTACAAATCCTATTCTAATTAAAATAATACTTTTATTTCTATTAGTTATCTATTTTCTTAGCCATATTCAATCATCTATTTAATAGTATAATATCCCATCTAATAGGTCAAAACCTTGATTTTCTTCAATCTTACTCTAGCTTTCTTCCTTTGCCAAATAACTTTCTAAGTCAGTGCATTTGAATCATCAAGTAATTTGTCCCCCGTTTTTGTATATATTGTTTGGAATGAGGAAGAAAATTTGATTAAAGTATTTTTGGAAGAACGCTCAACCCATTTATATTCATTAAACAGCCTCCATTCTTCTCCTTCAGTTTTTCTTTTCATTTCTTGTTTGTCAGTATTCAGCATTTCAGCTTTATCATCCGTTCGATCAACTCTTCCTTAACCTCAAATGTGTTCTGAGATGTTGACAAGTAAGATGTCTTTTCCATTTCTGGTGTTATCACCGCATCTTCTAATTTTTCTTTTGTTTGTTAATTCCTTATTTAGGTCCTCCATATTTAGACCATTTCTTCTAATTTTCCTTCTGTTTTCTGGGTTACTAGTTCTTTCTTTGTAGTCATTGTCTGGATTTGTAAGTTTAGGTTGAAAAGTGTTCTTTTATCTCATTTGCATTTTTTTAAATCTCACCATGAAATAAAACAATTGTCTCTTGATTGATTTCAACATAGAAAGAATTTCTTTCTCAGAGTCATTAACATTTTCTTGTTGGTATATCAAGCTGGGGGCTTTGGAGACAAGTGTTAAAGATGTTTTTTTTACCATTTGAGGCTAAGTATGAAACACCCATTTTGTTTTGTATGTAGTCTTTATAGTCCAATAGGGTCTCAAACACAGATAAGCAGCCCAAGAGTTTTTTTTCCCTTTTTCCCAGCTGCAGTCTGCAAAAGTAAAAGTTTCCAGGAACAACAAAATATCTTATCTAAGTCCGGGCTTCAAGCCAAGTTTCCTTTAAGCATAGCAAATTGTAGTGCCGTGATTTGCCACTAGATGTCATTGACACCATCTTCTAGTTCAGGAATTTTCAACCAGTGGTATGGGTACCACCTGTGGTACATTGACACCTGGCAGATGATGCTCGAGCATCCTAGAAAAGTAGCGGGGGAGGGGAATGAGCTGAACCAGTGGCAGCACCACACAAGCCTGAGCGAGAGATGGCTGGAGCTGCAGGGCTGTCAGGGCTCAGCAGAACCGCCAGGATTGACACTTCTTTGGGACTGTCAGGGCTCAGTGAAAGCCCCAGGATCAGTGCCAGGCTCCAGCTGGAGCTCTGCGCTGATCCTGGTGCTTCTGCTGAGCTCTGAAGAAGCACCAATCAGCTGGAATGTTGCAGCATTTCCAGAGTCTTGTGATTTACATTCAGATGCTTGGCAAGTGATTCATATTTTTTGACGGTCACAGTGTCCCAGGGTCATGTGAAGTGAGCAAAACCTGCTGCAACCACCCAGCAGATGGGGGGAATAAAAACCAAACACCCCTTCATCCCAACCCCTGCTGCCAATCCTCAACTGAAATGCTCACAACAATGAAAACCTTGGATAGGAAGAAGAGCACCGCCGGGTGGGCAGGCAGGTGTCTTGCTCGGCTGTGGCTTGGGGGGCACTTTTTTCAGTGCCATTGTAACTTCGAACAGTCACTAAGCAAACTCTTATAAGTCAAGGACTGCCTCTACTTTATCACTTTTTTCCTTTTTTTTTTTGGTCATCAAGTTTTTGAAACCTTGCTAGATGACTGGTGGTACTCGGATATTGCCATATCCTAAAAGTGGTACAATGGGTGAAAAGGTTGAAAAGCCCTGTTCTAGCTTTCCAAATCCAAACCTATTTTACAGACTTTCAAATATCTTTTCTAAAAAAAAGTCTCAAAGGTACTTTTACTCCCCAAATTTCAAAGCTATATATCTGTATTAATTCCAAATTGATCTTGTAGTTTTCTCTATTTTCTCCCAAAGCAATTAATTCACCACTTTTCTTTTCCTGAGGGAGCGGGTCAAAACTTCCTTCTCTCATCAGGGAGGTTTCTTTTCTTTGGGCAGTAGTATTAAAGTCATAAAAAGAGGATAAAGTCTCACCCAGTTCCATCCACTTTGCTCAAAAATTGCTAGTTAGTGCTTATCTTCCATTTTCAACAGCTTCTGACTGGCCACATGAATGTAGCCAGTCTTTCCTCTGCCGGTTTAGAGGGTTTCCTCAGATCCAGCAGAAGAGGTGCCATCCCTCTGCAATCGATGAGGGTCTCCTCCTTTGTTGCCTCTCCAGGGCGACTTTTGACCCTTTTTAGGGTCCCCAGTGGGGCCAAATCGAACGTGGAAGACGGAGCCCCTCTGAACAGAATTTTCCAATTATTTCTAACATTTCCTGCTAGTTCTACACACAGAGCCATCTTCATGTTTTAATACAGAAACCTTCTTTCCTATATTTATTATAAACTTGCATTTTTCTCTATTAAACCCTTTGTTTTCTTCAGTTGCCTTTTTCACAAGCTTCATGTTAAACCGATGTGTTCCTTCTTGGCTTCATTTTCTTATGATTTTGCAAAATTCAATGTATTCCAGTTTATTAGTGAAACTTCCGGTATTCTTCATTGTCTGTCATTTTTTCATTAAATCAGTAGTTTCATCAGAGATTTTTGACTGTACCAAGTGTTTCTCTAGCATGACGAGTGGAGAATCCACCAATGGGTTTTCTTCGTCTTCTGCCCATAGACTAGTTGTCCAATTTTGCTCCGCCACTCCTCCTGGGACCTCCCTTCCCCAGTCTTGACTAGTCTTGAGCCCGATTAGACTGAATTCTTGACTCCTGAAATGAGTCGTCTTTAAGGTCGTATATTTCTGATATTTTGGTCAGTCCGGGGGGGGGGGGGCTGCAAAGAACAAACGCTGCTCGTTTGAGCTCTTTCTGCTGCCGGATCGCAGCTCAACCATGAGGCTGGCCAGAGCCCAGCCGATCGCCGGACAAACAAGGAACCGGATGCCATTTTCCGATCACCAGGTGTGACCCTGAACAAAGGGAGAGACAATCTCCTTTCCTGCCCCCAATCTAATCCTCCCACAGGGCTAGCCAGGATAGCCGAAGCAAATTCGGAATCCATTAGCACAGCTGATCAGCGGGCAATTTAAACCTCCCGCGGATCATACGGAAGCCAGAGCCGCTTGGGAACAATAGGATGTGCGCAAACTCAGCTGATCCACAGGCGCCCCTTTTAAATGTTTCTGGAATATCACAGCTCTCGAAAGCTCTTACCCTAAATCAACTAAAGACCTCGAAGGCTCCTGTTGTTTTCCATTGACTGAAGCCGGGGATTAGTTGATCGGCGGAGGGCTGTTAGACTCCGCAGCTCCCTCCCAGAGTTTCCCTGCAGCTCCGCGGCTTCTTTGTAGCTCACGCTGACCGTATTCGGCTGAATACAAGTACAGTTTTTTTGGGGGGGCAATCTCCAAAAAATCCAGCTGAGGGACGCACAAGAGAGATTGAGTTCGGCCAATTACAACCTCAACTCCACCCAAGCTCAGTCCTTCTTCCTATCCACATAGGAATAATAATAAATAAATAAAAATAAAAATAAAATAATATTAATAATAATAGTAATAATTGAAAAGAACAAGACATGCATCAGCTCACAATTACCCTGAACCAGACCGGAATTGAAAGTTATTCCAGTTAAGAATGGCAGATAGCAGCACAGTTCAACCAGCGCAGGAACCTGCCACCACCAGCCCTTCTGCTCGTAAAAGACAGAGATCATCCAAGCTGGAGGTGCCTGGAAAGATCAAGGCCAAGGCAATATCTGCCAAAAGGCCTTCTAAAGCAGCGGATAGGGAGGCTAAGCAACGTCACCAGGCTCTAGAGAAACAATTCTTCCGAGCCGAAAGGCAAAACTCCACTGAAGACGAATTAGAGCCACCCATTTACAGGGAGGAGGAAATTTTTGGCACAAGGAAGCCCAGCCAGGAACCTCTGGAAACAGAGGCCGATACAGAACAGGGGAACGGCTCTCCTCTAAGCTAGGGGCCTGGAGATTTGGGTTCAGAAGCAGGCACCTGTCGCTCAGATAATCATGGAGCAATGTCTTCAGAACACCTTCAATCCCTGATATGTCAGGCTGTCACACAGGCCATGGCCTCCTCAAGACACCATTGTTCCAGAACAAGGTCTGTGGCCTCTAGTGGCGGCTCCCACTTTTCTCAAGAAAAGGCCTCTGTGTACCAAGACTCTATTTCCTCCTCTAGGTCCTCCAGAGGCAGGAGGTCTCCTGCGGAGGATCATGAGCTGACAGATCAGAGATTGCCCGACGAAGAGGATGTATCTCCAGATCCTCCTCTGTTTGTAGGCCGGTTTAATCCGTCCTTATTCAAGACGCTGCTACATAAGGCCAGCGGCACTGCAGATATCGAGATGCCCCCGATTCCTTAGAAAGGGACCTTCACCAATCCCTCAACTAGTAAGGTCACAAACAACGAAGTGTTTTCACAGCCCACTTATACCCAACACTTTGTCCCCTGTCCACCTCTCTTCTTTGATTCTGTTCAGAACAACATGAGGGCACTGGGTTCCTTTCTCCCAACGGGGGGGAGGGAGACAAGAAAATGTTCAACATAGATCCGGCACTATCAGAGATAATAGAAGTGCCGGCAATAGATGAACCCATTGCAACCCTCTTTTCTCCACCCCTGATAGCTGGGGATGCAGCGGAGGTCCTGAAATTAGAAGACAAGAAGATGGACCTCATCTTCCGCAGGACACACCAGGCCTCGGCGTGGACAATCAAGGCAGGCATCACTACATCCTTTTTCGCCAGGACATCTCTTTGGCTGCGCCAACTCCAATCAAGTATTCCCCCACTGGAGGAGAAAACTCACCAGAATTTAAGAAGGTTAGTGGCGGCAGCGGAGCTCATGTCGGATTCCTCCTTACACTCAACCAATTTCTCTGCCAGAGCAATAGCGTACAATACTGGTGCACCAGATTGCTGAGGCTCAAGCATTGGAAAGCTGACATGAAGGCTAAGTGGCATTTAGTGGCGGCACCCTATAAGGGCGGCCGGCTCTTTGGCGAGGCGCTTGACCCTTATCTAATTGAAAATAAGGACAAACGCAAGATCCTGGCCCACCTGACAAAAAGGACAGACAGGAGAGCTCCCTCCTATTCCTGCAGACCGTCCTTCCGACCTGATGTAGGATAGGATCAGGGGGCCTTTTCCTGTCCCTATCAGCCCAGATCGGACCGCCAAGGTGAGAAAAACAATAACAGGGACAGGTTCAGACAACAGGTCCAAGCAAGGCGGCCCTTTTGAAGAGCCGGGAGGCGCCCCTACCGCAGATCCAAGTGACAGCCCAGGGCTCCCCCATTGGTGGCCGGCTAGCCCTTTTTGCTCACAAATGGCAAGCCACCGCCACGGACCTCTGGGTCCTAAATACCATCAGATTCGGCGTATGTCTAGAATTCCTCTCAACACCCCCGAACCGTTTCATTCCTTGCCCATCTCCAAAAGATCTGATCAAGAAGAACCTCACCAAGGAGGCCATCCAACACCTGGACATTCAGACTATAGAACCGGTAGAAAAAGATCAGTGGGGACAAGGATTCTGTTCCATCCTATTCATAGTCCCAAAGAGTTTGGGGGGGGAGAGAGCAATACTAGACCTAAAGAGTCTGAACAGATACTTGGAGTACAGAAAATTCAAAATGCAAACTCTTCACTTGATATTAGCAAGCATCAGGAAGAGGGACCTTCTGACATCTGTAGATCTGACGGAGGCCTACCTTCACATTCCCATACTTCTGGACCACCGGAGGTTTCTCAGATTCTACCACACGGGTCAACACTTCCAATACAGGGCCCTACCTTTTGGACTTTCTTCAGCTCCCAGGGTGTTCATAAAGGTATTGGCAACAATCGCCACGCACTTGAGAACAATCCCGCTGCGTATCCAATGCTGTCTGGACGACATTCTCATCCAATCCTCATCGGTCCAGACAGCACAGTCAGACCTGGCACTGACTCTGAAAACCCTTCAAGACCACGGGTTCTCAGTAAATTTTCAAAAGAGTCAGACCGTTCCCTCAAACTGTCATCTGATAGTGGTCATAGAGACGCAAAAATGCACGGTCCATCTCTCTCAGGACCGTCAATGCAGCATTCGAACCCTGGTCAGGCTCGTCTGAAGGAAGTGATCCTCAATGCTGGCTATACTCTCACAGTTACTAGGAAAGATGGTGTCATGCCTCGCAATCGTACCTTGGGCAAGGCTACACTCCAGAGAGTTCCAGTGGTTCCTAACTTCCGTTTCAAAGAGTGGGGATAGGCTCCTCAAACCAAGAGTGAAGGTGCCACCAAAGGTCCTGAGGTCGCTCCAGTGGTGGTCCTCCCCAGCTATGGGGAAGGGACACTTGTTCAGGGAAGCCAACCGAGTCACCCTTACAATGGATGCCAGCCTATTCGGCTGGGGAGCGCACCTGCAATCACAGCTAGCACAGGGTCAATGGTCAAAGAAAGACCTAAAGCACAACATAAACTGGCTAGAACTCAGAGCCATACACCTGGCCCTCCATCACTTCCGCAGCACAATGGCGCATCGACACGTGCTCATACTCACGGACAACGTGGCGGCCAAAGCGCATGTCAACCGACAAGGAGGCACGCGATCCAGGGCCCTCATGACCAAAGCACAAGCGCTGGGAACCTGGGCAGAAAACAACCTAGCCTCTATCAAGGCTGAGCACATCTCAGGAGAAGCCAATCGCCAGGCAGACTTCCTGAGCAGGACAACGATAGACCACTCAGAGTGGAGCCTGCATCCTGCTCTCTTCAGAAAGGCAGCAGAGAGATTTGGACATCCAGTGTTTGCCAGTCGAAAGAATACTCGCTTCCGAGATTCCTCTCTCGTTTTCCGACAACAAGAGCAGAGAGAGCGGATGCACTCTGAGGCCACTGGCCGAAAGGACTGCTGTATGCATTCCCACCTCTTCCTCTGATACAAGCAACCATCAAGAAGATATTGCAGGAACAAGCGGAGGTGATACTCATCGCACCGCACTGGCCAAGATGGCTGTGGTTTGCCGATCTTGTAAACCTATCTACATCTCCACCGTGGAGGATTCCATGTGACCAAATCTCCCTCAACCAGGGGTCCCTGCTACATCCAGACCCCCAGTGCCTCCAATTGACCGCCTGGCACTTGAGTGGAGTCTCCTAGAGAAAGACAACTTCTCACAAAGAGTCATTAAGACTCTCCAGGCCTCTAAAAGGCCTACAACTAACAGGATCTATGATTCCACTTGGAAAAATTATTGCAGTTGGTGCAACAGGCAACAACTAGAGCCATGCAACGTCTCTATCCCAGATATATTAGACTACCTAGTGAGAGGTCTGGATAGGGGGTTAGCACCCAACACAATTCGAAGACAGGTGGCCACCCTATCAACCATTCTTACCTACGACAACTCCGAAACTAGCCAGACAGTAGGCCATCTATGGTACACCAATATCCCTCCTGGGATCTACCTAAGGTCCTACAGGCCATCACCTTACCACCATTTGAGCCTGTCCGGACCTGTGACCTACAGTACCTGACCCTTTAGGTCGCCTTCTTAGTCGTTGTTACCTCAGCAAGACACATCTCAGAACTAGCAGCCCTGTCAGTGAGGGAGGACCTTTGTACCTTCTACATGGACAGGGTGGTGTTATGTTTGGACCCCTCTTTCGTTCCAAAGGTCAATTCCCTATTCCACAGAGCACAGGAGGTGGTGCTACCAAACTTTTGTCCCGAACCGTCCCATGAACTGGAGTGCAAGTGGCACACCTTAGATGTTCGCAGAGTTTTAAAGCATTACATCAAGTGAACGGCACCTTTTTATAAATTGGAAGCACTGTTTGTCTCCTTCCATTCTCACACAAGAGGTCGGAGGGTCACTGCATCCACAATCGGTAGATAGATTAGAAGTTGAGGCCAGTCAGGTCCTGTGAGGGGAGAGGATGGAGTCAACACAAGAAAACATAGCCAAACAGCTTTCGCCTCATCGAGACTGGGGAAGGGAGGTCCCAGGAGGAGAGGTGGAGCAAAATTGGATGACTAGTCTACGGGCAGAAGAAGAAGAAAACCCATTGGTGGATTCTCCATCGTCAAGCTGAGAAAAGGCGTTCAGGTAAGACCAACACCCCTTTTCCGGCAGTGCTATAGATGTAGCAGATTCAAGGATTAACTATTCGTTCATTTTGGTCCGTAAGGTTCATCTCTTCCAAATCTTGCAATAGAGCAAAGCAATTTGAGAGATTAATCTCAAAATCGCTGTTCTCCTCTAAAAGCCTAATACTCTTCTATTTTTGTTTTTTGTGATGTCTTTATCATTTTCATAGGTTCTTTTTCACAGTTTATCTTCACTTTAGCTCATACTATTCTCTTGGTCACTTCCAATGTTAAAACAATTGAATTGCACAGTACAGTTGCAGAATATAGTTTTATCACTTGACATGATACAGTCGATTTTGCTTGTGTACCCAGATGGACTCTTCCATGTCCATTTTCTGCTAGCTTTTTTCTTATAAAATTAGTTCATGATATAAAGTTATTGTCTTTCAGCAAAATCTACTAGTCTGTTGCCTCTATTATCTTATTCATCACTTCCATACGGGCCAGTCACTTTCTTCCTACCCTTGCATAAGTCACCGTTAGTGTTTGTATTGGGATTATTCTTTGTCTTGAAGGTGGGCCACATTGTCGTAAAACTCTTCGGCTCATCATTACTATAGCTTATTTTGGTGTGTAAACTTGGATGATTTGAAGCTTGTATTGTTTATTCAATTGGATGATGCATTGGGCTACTCTGTCTGATATATTTTCAAATTTTATTACAGGGTCTTTCAGTTTTTGGTTGATGAGAAAAACAACTCCGCCACATTGTCCATCTTTGGTACTTCTAGTTGTAGAGTAAATGCCCAGTCCTATCAAGTTCAGCTAAAATGTCATCTTTTTGTTGTGTTTCACATAATCCAGTGATATCCCAATGCATATTGTTGAGTTCAATCTGCAGCTCTTCTAGTCAAGCATCCATTTTCATTGTTTGAATGTTGACCATTTTCATTGTTTGAATGTTGACCATTCCTATGTCCAAAGTCCAGAGGCAGCTTGACTTAAGCTGGTGACTCTTAGCACCCTCTGCCTTTGGGCAAGTCTTCCCGCTGCCGTTGGTAGATGCCCGATGTCCTCCAGGGAGTGAGGGCTGTTTTTGAGGTCGTATTGGCACGTGGAAGAAATAGACCATAATCTGCCATACTAGACCAATGTGGGTTGGCATCTGTGATCAGTGTTAGTCTGGGGTATCCATTATGGCCTGTTCAATTTGAGAGACCCTTCTGGACATAAACATGTCTGACAACTTAGCCCTCAGTTTCATTTTCTCATCAATGCCCTGAACATAGAATATAAGTAGATAGCTATGTATGTATGTGTGTATGTATGTATGTATGTATGTATGTAATATATATGTGTATACACATACACACACAATTGCCATTCATTTTGGGAGATGTATTTTTAGAGATGACTTGTTTGTTTTCCTATCATATGTTTCAGCACAGGTAACAATTATTACCAGTTAGCTGGGAGAAATGTTTTTAATGACCTATGAGGGCAATTCAGAAGTAAGCCTTCTTTTAATTATCAACGGCAAACACTTGCAGATACAGAACTTTTATTAAACACTTTAGAAAACTACAGCATTACATTACTTTTCGACATAATTGCCATTTAAATTGATGCACTTGTACGTCTTACAAGGTTTGAAATTCCTTTGTAGTAGTTGCTCAGTGCCATATGTGGGCTGATCAAAAACATCCCAACAAAACTGCTTCAAAAGTTCTTGGATGCATCTAGTGGTGTGCGGGCAAGTATTATTGTGGACCAGCACCACACTGGAAGTCAGCATGCTCCGACGCTTGTTATGGATGGCTCATCTGAGTTTTCGTAATGTTTCACAGTAGACTTCTGAATTGATGGTTGAACCACACTCCATGAACTTCACTAGCAGTACTCCTTTGACATCTTCACATTTGGCAGGATTTTCAATGACAGGGTTCATTTTCAATTGATCTAGCAGATGAGTCAACTGCAATAAAACCTTCTTCCACTCCTCACTGCCTACTGAACTACGCACGGTGCCATAGGACAGGCATCACTATCCCCACCTATTTCGCACACATGCTCAAACTGAGGTTTATTTCTGAATTGCCCTTGTTATAGTTGACTTTCCTAAAGTTTTAGTTGGATAAATGTAATACTAGCAGTGATATGACTGAAAAAAATGAAAGTAATTCTGAATATTTGACACAGTGTGTGAATTAGCAGAATGTACATAGAAGCTTGGAGGAATCCATCATTCTGAAACTTATTTTAATTTAAGAAAACATAATATGTTTTAGATTTTATTTATAATGTTGGCCTGCAACTATTATGACAGTATGAATTTCCATAAAAGTTTACCTGAAGGGAGTTTGTAAAAAAGATAATCCCATAAATCCTAGCCAGTACCACATTCTGCCCCATAGTATCTGTAGTGATTATGTTTTCTGCATGATGTGTTTTGAAATGTTATAGGTTACCTTCTAAAAAAAAAGAATGGCTAATGCATACTGGTGGCAGGTAGAATGGTAAGTTGATGTGATAGTAATGTATTTTTTTCAACTGACGATATTTGCCTATTGATATGAGTGTTTTAGTTCAGATAGAACTAAAACTAGAACTCTGAGGGAGGTGGGCTGTTCAAAAATGTGAAAAGTAAACTAAGTAATAAATAAATAAATAGACTTTTGCAATTATTTGTTCAAAATGGAAACAGAACTATATTAAAATTACATTAAAGTAAACTACTGGTGAAACAGCAATTGCTTAGAATATAAACAGAATAATACAGAGTAAACAGAACAGCTGCTGTAATCTTAAAAGTAACAAATTTTCTGTCTTCACACACAAAATAATTACTGATGAAATGTATAAAACAGTGGTTCTCAACCTGTGGGTCGGGACCCCAGTTGGAGTCGAACGACCATTTCACGGGGGTCGCCAAACAACGCAGTCTGCCATTTTTTCCCCTTTTCCTTAGCTGTGCTACTCCCTTTTATTCTATTGGCTTTTGAAAGCCAATAGAATAGACTCTCTTGAATAGAGTCTAATTCTATTGGCTTTCAAAAGCCAATAGGAATTGTCCAGGCTGTCTCTGCCCTTCTGAGCCCGCCAAAAGTCCCATTCTGCAAACGGTGCTGCTGCACCAGTTGAGTAGTCCTTGACTTACGACCGGTTGAGTAGTCCTTGACTTACGACCGGTTGGGGGTCGCAGCATTAAAACCACTGGTATAAAATGATACGCTAATAAGAATGCAGATATTGAAAAAATTATCAGATCTTTCGTCTCATATATTTGTTGATTTTAATGCTGCACTTTTCAGAGCTAATGGTATGGTGGTTCTTAATCACACACTTCACATATCATTAAGTAACCTTTTTCATATTCTAAGGCAAGTGCTGAAAGAATAAGAGATGTTTAAGGAGTCAAACCCTATTTTTCTTCTGTTGAACCAGTTATTACATTGTATTTTATAATACAATATGTTTGACAATTTGGTCTATTTAAGTGTTTTATTTAAATTTTCTAATGTTTCAGTATTTCCTTTACAATGTCCTTGGCATTGTCTGACTTAATGGTCTATTGTAAACTCTGTTTTATTAGCTTATAGAGTTTATTTTCCAAATTCTCATTGAGAAGAAAATAACGCATTATTTTCATGTGTTATTTTTAGTTCTGTGGCACAAAGCTTTTTTTTCCTTATAAGAGGAATTAATAATGTTATTACGGAATTATTATTTTTTCATGGTATTATTTCTTTTTTAGTTAATTGGGAGATTCCTGGTGGTGTTAGAACTGTGCATATACAACTTAAACTAAGGAATTTTGGTGTTACATTTGTCTCTGAAACATGTTTTTGAAGAGAATATTACATTCATCTCCAGGCAAAAATATTAATAAGTCATGCTATTAATAGAACAACAGTTTCATGTTTATACTGTGTATAGAAAGATGCTGGAATTGTAAACCACTTCATATTATAAACAATATTGGGTAATAGCTCAACCCTTTTTTGATAGATATTAACTTTTTAAAAATAGTATTTTGTGCTGTTTAATTTCTGTAGACATTATTTATTAAATTCGCAGTACAAATGCACCAAAAAAGTAATTTAACTAAGATTTTTTATTTGTAATGTAATTTTCTGGTGGTATGGAAGTACTACTACTCTTCCAAATGAGGAAGCATTCTCTAAAAGAAGCTTGTAGAAATGTGAATTTCCAATTTAAGCTCCAGAGTAATATCACATTGAAATCACTTCCTTTATTCTCCAGCATGACGAGTGGAGAATCCATCAGTGGGTTCTGCTTGTCTTCTGCCCGTAGATTAAGTCAGCCAAATTTTTGCTCCGCCTCTCCTCCTGAGACACCCCTTTCCCAGTTTTGACTTAGTCTCAAACCCGGACAGACAGGTTTTTCTTGACTCCAGACTTAAAGGACTTTAAATCAGGTCGTATTCTTCTATTAATTTCACCCAAAGGGGGGAGGGGGGAGAGTGAAGGACAATTGGAGATTCGCCCCTCACTGCCTTTTTCATTGTGGCAAATTCATTGTGGCAAATTACAGTGCAGCCACGAGGCTGCCTTTAGGACAGCCGATCCCGGAGGGCGAACAAAGAGCCGGATGCCATTTTGGCTCTGTGTGAGCTCCAGGACCAAGGGAGGATTCCCCCCACCATCACCATTCCCCATTCCCCCTCCACACCTCCAATCTACAGGGATCGCCTTATTTCCCCTCCTAGAACAGCAAGGATTTCAAAATCTAAGCAGCCCCAGGGACCGGGATTCCATGGGGATTGCCCGAAGCCCAGGTGATCCGCGGAAGCCCAGCTGGCCCATGGACAACGAACTGGTCCCCGAAGCCTACCGAAGCTCATATCTCCTGCAGCTCTACTTTTTAGTCCAGTTGATCTGCGTTGAGCGCTAGGGCTCCCGCGGCTTCCATCGATAGCTCTCTCTCTCTGAAGCTCAAGCCGGTCGGCAGGGAGCTTTAAATTGCCGCGTGCCTTTCTTTTGTTTTCCTGGAACTCAGTCAGCAGGCGGAACACAAGGAGGCTTCTAGGTTTTTTTTTCCTGGAGCTCAGCCAGGCAGAGAGCAAGGAGGCTTCTAACGAGCTCGGGGGACTCAGCCGAGCTGAGGAAATCTATTCAAGGGCAGAATCTTCCTCCGCTATCCCTAGTCTCCATCCAATAATATTAAACAATAATAATAATAATAATAATAATAATAATAATAATAATAATAATAATAATAATCAAATAAAATAACTGCAAGGCTCAGTCCAGATCATCCCAGGATTACAATTCACAAGGCTTCTCTCTCAGACTTGCATTGGGATATATCCCATTGACAAATGGCAGACACAAACGCTATCCAGTCAGAGCAGGAAACCTCCATTAGCCCCCCTGATTGTAAGAGGCAAAAATCAAGCAGGAGGTGGCTGGCAGGATCAAAGCCAGGGCAATATCTGGTAAAAGACCTTCTAAGACAGTGGTTAGGGAGGCCAAACATTGTCACCAGGCTCTGGAAAAACAGTTTTCTAGAGAAACTGTTTTCTGAGAAGAGGCAAAGCTCAGTGGAGGAGGGACTAGAACCACCTAGTTACAAGGAGGAGGAAATATTTGGCCCGAGAAGGCCTAGTCAGGAACCTTTAGAAGCAGAGGCTGACACGGAGCAGGGGACCAGATCTCCCCTATGTGAGGAGCCTGGAGGTCCGGGGACAGAAACAGGCACCTATATTTCAGACAATCATGGAGCAGTGTCATCAGAATACTTACAATCCCTGATATCTCAGGCCATGGCCTCTTCAAGACACCATCGCTCCCGCCTTCCCCAAGAGGAAGCCTCTGTGTATCAGGACTCATTTTCCCCCTCCCGGTCCTTCAGAAGCAGGAGGTCTCCTGCGGAGGACCATGAGCTGACAGATCAGGGGCTGTCAGAGGAAGAGGATATATCCCCAGATCCTCCACCATTCGTGGGCCTCTTTAACCCGTCTCTATTCAAACCCCTGCTTCACAAGGCCAGCAGCACCACAAAGATCGAGAGACCTTTGCTTCCTCAGAAGGGACCCTCAACTAGTCAGGTAACAAACAACGAGGTGTTTTCACAGCTCATTTACACACAACAATTTATCCCCTGCCCCCCTCTCTTCTTTGATTCAGTTCAGAATAACATGGGGGCACCGGGGTCTTTCCTCCCAATGGGGGGGACAGACAAGAAAATGTTCAACATAGATCCGGCACTGTCGGAGGTAATAGAATTTCCGACAATAGATGAACCCATAGCTGCTCTTTTTTTCCATCCACAATACCCGGGGATGCGGCGGAGGCCCTGAAATCAGACGATAAGAAGATGGACCTCACCTTCCGCAGGGCACACCAAGCCTCGGCATGGACAATCAAGGCAGCCATCTCTACATCCTTTTTTGCTAGGACTTCACTACTCTGGCTGCACCAACTCCAGGCGAGTATCTCACCGGAGGAGGAGAGAACCCTCCAGAATTTAAGAAGGTTAGTGGCAGCAGCGGAGTTCATGTCAGATTCATCTTTGCACGCATCAAACTATTCTGCTAAAGCAATAGCGTACAACATTGGAACACACAGATTGCTGTGGCTCAAACAATGGAGAGATGACATGAAGGCAAAGTGGCGGCTGGCGGCAGCACCCTACAAGGGCAGCCGTCTTTTTGGTGAGGCCCTTGATCCTTATCTGATAGAGAACAAGGATAAATGTAAGATTATGGCACACCTGACAAAGAGAACGGAGAGGAGAGTCTCCTCCTACCCCCGCAGACCGTCCTTTCGATCTGACAGGCACACAACAAGGTTCCTTTTCTCCCCCCATCAGCCTATGTCAGACCGACAGTGAGAGAACCGGCAACAGAGACAGGTTCAGACAACAGTTCCAATCAAAGTGGCCCTTTCGGGGAGTGGGAGTTCGCCCCTACTGAAGATCCAAGAGATGGCGGGGAGGACTCCCCTATTGGTGGCAGGCTAGGTCTCTTTGCTCACAAATGGCAAGCCACCACTATGGACCTTTGGGTCCTAAATACTGTCAGATTCAGCCTATCACTGGAATTCATCTCAACACCCCCGAACCGCTTCATTCCTTGTCCATCTCCAAAGGATCCAACCGAAAGGAACCTTATAAAGGAGGCCATCCAGCATCTACTGGACATCCAGGCCATAGAACCGGTAGAGAAGGACCAGCGGGGACAGGGATTCTATTCCATCTTGTTCATAGTCCCAAAGAGTTTGGGGGGGGGGGTGGAGAGCAATCCTAGACTTAAAAAGCCTCAACAGACACGTGGCTTACAGAAAGTTCAAAATGCAAACCCTACAGTCAATATTAGCAAGCATCAGAAAGGGAGACCTCCTGACGTCCATAGATCTGATGGAGGCCTATTTTCACATTCCCATACTTTCGGAATACAGGAGGTTTCTCAGATTCTACCACACAGGGTAGCATTTTCAATACAGGGCCCTGCCCTTTGGACTTTCTTCAGCTCCCAGAGTATTCACAAAGGTACTGGCAACACTCGCGGCACATCTGCGAACAATTCCTGTGCGCATTCAATGTTATCTGGACAACATTCTCATCTAATCTTCGTCAGTTCAGACAGCACAGTCAGACCTAGCACTGACCCTAACAACCCTTCAGAAACACGTTTTCTCAGTAAATTTCCAAAAGAGTCAGACGGTCCCATCGACCCGTCTTTTACATCTGGGAGCTGTGATAGACACACTACAGTGCAGGGTCTACCTCTCTTGAGATCGCCAAGACAGCATTCGAACCATGGTCAAATTGGTTCAAAAGAAGCGAAACACAACACTGGCCACACTCTCCCAATTACTAGGAAAGATGATTTCATGCCTTGCAATCGTGCCCTGGGCACGACTACACTCCAGAGATCTGCAGTGGTTCCTACTCCCATTCCAAAAGAGGAGAATGAGCTCATCCAACCAAAGAGTAAGGATACCACCAGGGGTCCTGAAGTCCCTCCAGTGGTGAGCTTCTCCAGCGCTCAGAAAGGAATACATGTTCAAGGAGACCAACCAGGTCACTCTGACCACGGACGCCAGTCTGTTCGGCTGGGGAGCACACCTACAATCACAGCTGACAAGGGCCAATGGTCAAGGTAGGACCTAAAATACAACATAAACTGGTTAGAGCTCAGAGCCATTCACCTGGCCCTTCGCCATTTTCACAACACAGTAGCGGATTAGCAAGTCCTGGTTCTCACGGACAACGTGGCAGCCAAAGCCCACATCAATCGACGGGGGCACGCGATCCAGGGCTCTCATGACCAAAGCTCAGGCGTTGGGAACCTGGGCAGAAAGCAACCTAGCCTCCCTCAAGGCCGAGCACATATCAGGAGAAGCAAATCATCAGGCGGACTTCCTAAGCAGGGCGATGATAGACCACTCAGAGTGGAGTCTGCACCCTGCTCTCTTCAGGGAAGCATCAGAGAGATTCGGCCACCCACTGCTGGACCTATTTGCCAGCCCCAAGAATGTTCAGCTCCCGCTTTCCGTCACCAGGGGCAGAGAGAGCAGATGCACTTCGAGGTCATTGGCCGGAGGGCCTGCTATACGCGTTCCCACCACTTGATACAAGCAACCATCAGAAAGGTATTGCAGGAACAAGCAGAGGTAATTCTCATTGCACCACATTGGCCAAGACGGCCGTGGTTTGCAGACCTTATAAGTCTCTCTACATCCCCACCGTGGAGGATTCCACACGATCAAATCTTCCTCAACCAGGGGCCTGTACTTCATCCAGAGCCACAATGGCTCCAATTAGCTGCCTGGCACTTGAACGGAGCATCCTAGAGGAGGGGACCTTTTCACAAAGAGTCATCAGGACAATCCAAGCCTCTAGAAGGCCTACAACTAACAGAAACTATGACTCCACATGGAGAAATTATTGCAGCTGGTACACAAAGCAGTAGCTAGACCCCTTTAGTATTTTGATTCCGAGGATTTTAGACTACCTAGCAGAGGGCCTGGATAGGGGACCAGCGCCCAACACAATTTGCAGACAGGTGGCCGCTTTATCTACCATTCTTACATATGGCAACTCTGAACCACTGGTCAGGGATCCAGTGGTACGATCCTTCATTAAGGGCGCAGCAAACGACAGTCCACCCACGGTCCACAGATATCCCTCCTGGGATCTGTCTAAGGTCCTACAGGCAATTACCTTACCCCCATTTGAACCGGTTCGGACCTGCGCCTTACAATACTTGACCCTTAAGGTCGCCTTTCTGGTTGCTGTTACCTCAGCTAGATGCATTTCAGAGTTGGCGGCACTATCAGTTAGAGAGGATCTGTGTATCTTCCACTCAGACAGGGTGGTCCTACGTTTGGACCCTTCCTTCATCCCCAAGGTCAATTCCCTGTTTCACAGAACACAGGAGATAGTGCTACCAGATTTTTGCCCCGAGCCCTCCCATGAATTGGAGCGCAAGAGGCACACCTTGGACATTCGGAGGGCTTTAAGACAATACAATAAACAGACGGCACACTTCTGCAAGTCAGAAGCCCTGTTCATGTCCTTCCACTCTCAAACAAGAGGTCAAAGGGTCACAGCTTCCACAATCGGAAGATGGATTAGGAGGTGCATAGCAGAGGCATACAGGGGACAGTCGTTAACAGTCCCTAGACAAATCACTGCACACTTCACTCGCAGCACTGCCACCTCAGCAGCCTGGGTGTCTCAGACACCGATTGAGGAGATATGCAGGGCGGCTACATGGGCATCACCTTCCCCCTTTATAAGACACTACAAGTTAGATAGATTCGCATCTCCAGAGGCCTCCTTCGGCAGGAGGGTCCTCCAGAGTGTAGTTTCAAAGAGTGGGACACAGACCCAGACTGACCCCTGTCCATAGAGACAGGGAGGCTTTGGTATGTCCCATTGGTGGATTCTCCACTCATCATGCTGGAGAAGGGGCGTTGTCTTACCTGAACGCCTTTTCTCAGCAGGACGATGGAGAATCCACTCCTACTCTTAGGGCCAGTCAGGTCCTGTGCTGGGAGAGGATTGAGCCAACACAAGATTACATAGCCAACAGCTTTCGCCTCAGTCAAGACTGGGAAAGGGGTGTCTCAGGAGGAGAGGCAGAGCAAAAATTTGGCTGACTTAGTCTACGGGCAGAAGACAAGCAGAACCCATTGGTGGATTCTCCATCGTCTTGCTGAGAAAAGGCGTTCAGGTAAGACAACACCCCTTTTCTTTGCAACATTGTCAGTTTCCATAGCAAATGATGTAGAGAAAGAACTACAATTGAGATTCAAGAGAAATTGTATATATGAAATTGTATCTGTAAATTAGAAATCATATCTGTAAACTCATCCATATATTGGGTTTCATCCTTATTTGAGAAATTCACAGTTGGGAAATTAAGCAAATTGGCAGCACTTGACATTTACTGAATGATTTAAAAGTGTCATATTTCTTCGTTACATATTTTTTTACTTTGAAGTTTTAATTTCATTGAATTAATGTGATTAGTTATATCTGTTAGGAAAGCATTTTATTAAAAAATGAAAAAGTACAAAATTAGCAAGACAAAGGCCCCACTTGTTTCTTATTAGAAGTAACCAGTGTCCTCTTTTAGGCAGAGTTCAGTGTATTTTGCAGACTCAGCCATTTAACTTGAGAAGTTTGCCATACTTGCTGTACCTACTTGCTAGAAGAGAAGTAAACTGATCTGTGATTCAGTCCTTGCACATCAATAAAATTAATAGTTGGTATGTCTAGGATGCAAAGAAGAGTGGATGGCATTTCTGGAAGAGATCCTAAGAGTAATGTCCTTTGCAAAAAAAAAAAAAAAAAAGGTTCAATCGATCAGTCAATTTCAACTTCTCGCAGGAAAAAAAAGATCTTGCAAAGTTGGAATTGATTTACTGAACTTTCTAGTCCCACCCAGTCTGCCGTTACTACCACAGCCACGCCCACCCAGTGGGCCACACCCACTCAATGGACCACATCCAGCCAATGAGCCACACCCACCCGTCACCCGACGATGCATAAGTGGGTTTTGGGTTGCAGTTTGGGACTTGGTCTCTAAAAGGTTCGCCATCACTGCCATAATCCTTATTGAAATGCTAAGAAGTCAAGAATAGCAAGGAGGGATGTACCATCCCTGCCTTGCTCTTGTTAGACATCATCCAATAATGCAATCAATGCTGTTTTGGTCCCACCAGGCCTGAACCCTGACTGTAAAGGGTCCATATAATCCACAATTAATCCTTATGGTGCCTTGTAGCTGTGTTTCAGCAAGAGTTTCTCTCCTTGTCTACTTGAAATAATACTGTGATATGAGAACTCATTCCCTTACTTCTGGTGAAGGTACATATAAGAATCTCACTTCTTCCACATATGCCCCAATTATTTTTATCAATAATCTAGTCCTGCTTCCCGTACTTAATTGCAGTGGCACAAATCTTTTGAGACATCCCAGAATTCATGCCACAGTTTAGGAAGCTCTGATGTGGATGGGGATAATGTGAGCACAAGAATGAAGGTGGCATGCAGGTGACATGAGCCCCACCCTTCGGAAAGTTCTGATTTACTTAGAAGGCTGCATGTGGATCTTTGCCACAACTTTGATCATTTTAATATAGATGAATGCAGGGGTTTTGGGATCATAGCTTCTTCTGAACAGATCATTGTGTTCAGTATATAAATGTCGGGATGGGAACAGAAACATAGTCTGTTATGCTTATAGAAACTTCTTTGTGCTATTGATGTACAAAGAGAGCAAAAAGTGGTCATACCAGCGGAGATTGGTACAAGACAGGACAGATTCTTATAAGACTCAGTCACAATTTGGTGTTTTATATATTTTACAGCATTTCTAGGCTTCCTCTCACTCAACAGACTAGTGTGATATTGCAGCTCTTTGTTGTCATTCCATATTGCATTTCACTTACTTTAATTCATGCTCATTGTAAAGCTTTTCTTAAGCATAGCCTATTCCCTTCAACTTTTCTGTCTTATGCCATCTCATTTTTTTAGTTTAAGTGGATGCTTGTTATCTTCTCAGTTCTGCCCTTTTTGTTTATTTCATCTCACTTGACTCTAATTCCCAGTGTAATATTTGGTCCTTCATGATCAAGAAGATTAATGACTAGAGAGCTCTGTCTTTGATCTTCCCCATAGTATGGGGTATTTGAGACTTAAACAAGCTCTTATCTAACTTAGTGTCCTTCAGGAGTGTTGGACTACAACCATCTACCACTGGCAGTACTAAGAGATGGTGAGTGCTATAGTATAGTATACTTGAGGACATCAGGGGAAAACCTGCCATAGAAACTGTTCTCTGTATGAATTGATCTTTCACGCATACTATATTAGGGAGACAGTGTGCCTTTTTAGGTGTTCATTAATTTCACTTCATCATGACTCTACTTCTTACATGTACTGTAACTTATATTAGCAATTTAACTTGTAACAGTTGTTTTAATTTAAAATGAGGAATGCTGTGGAAGGAAATAATTAACTGCTTCTCAGCTTTGGATATAATTAAAAGTCATATATATATATATATATTAGTGGAATCTCATTTGAATGTTTTTGAGTCATCCTCTCAAAAATTATCCACCCTTAATTCCCAAACTGCTTTTTTAATTTACCATATTCAAGCATATTCAGATAGTCCTCAGTTAACAATGGCAATTGGGACCAGAATTTCCATCATTAAGCAATGTGTTCATAAAGCATAACATCTCAACACCATGTTGCTTAGTTGTGGCACTTCCGGCACTTCCTTGTTGTCATCATTAAACAAATCACCATGCGTCATTAAACAAGGACATTGCATAGTTGCCATTTGTGACCTGCAGGCTTTCCCATTGACTTTGCTTAAAGGACGCTGGCAAAGAAAGCTGCAAATGGTAACTAAATGACTATGGGATGCTACAATATTGTAATCATAAGCTTCATCTCCTCCCCCACCTGTCTTGTGTTGTGACGGCAGCAGTGAGATGTACCGCATGGCCTCCTGCCCCATTGTGGCAGCCAGGTGGGACGGAGTGGGCGGGGTCCTAATTAGGCTTATTTTTGGAGTAGGGCTTATTAGGCCCATCCCCCAAAATCAGGGTAAGTCTTTCTTGGGGTGGGGTTTATTTTCAGGGAAACATGGTATTTATGATAATTGCAGTATCCTGGAGTCACATGATCACCATTTGTAAGCTTCACAGTTGGCTTCGGACAAGCAAAGTCAATAAAGAAGCCAGTGAAATTGCAGATCATGATCACATGATGTCTTACTTAACCACTGTGGGTGACTTAAAGCCACAGCAAAACTGATGTTAGTCTGGCATAGTTACATGTTTCATTTAGCAACTGCATCACTTAGCCACAGAACTGCTGATCCCAATTGTGGTTAAATGAAAACTACTTGCACTTTATCAGACTATTATATGTTTGCTTATTATACTCTGCCTTCCCGCCATAAAATACTAAAGGTGCATTTACCAGTTTACAGCATTGTGTGTGTACACGTGCACACATGCATGCGTGCACACACAAATGCATGTCTCTCTAAATTATAACTTGAATAATTGATATATTGGTCCGGTTGGATTGAGTCTACCATAATGTGCTGTATGTAATCTCTATTTGAATAAAGGAGCTTCTATTCTACTCATGGCGCCTGAGTTTTTTGTAGCCTGTAGTTCTTTAAAATCACAAGTATACCCTCTTGAATATTAAGTAACTGAATGTAATGTTGGAGTTCATTAGGTAGTCATATGCCTAACCTTGGTCTTTGAGTGACATATCAAAGATTGCTCTCCAAAATTTAAATTAAAATTTAAATTAAATTTTATTGACTTCAATTATAATAAATACCTTTCTATTACATTAAGCATTGCAGATGCAATAACTTTAGAGAGACTCTGGAGACGCTATAGACATTTGGGGAGCTGGAAGCTGTGCATTTGTGTACTACACTAGTAAACTTTCCTAGAGAAACCACTTTCATGATCCCTCAGTGCCAGTTTAGATGGATCTGTTCTATTGGGCTCAGAACAATAAACTGTTTAAAGATTTCACAAGATTTAAATGTTGCACATGCTGTGTTAGAATCAGAAGTTTTTGTCTCAGGAACTTAACAGAACTTGTAATGTTAATTTAAAAAGATTGCTTAGGCATTTCAATAACTATCCATTTGATCCTTTGGTTTTTTTTTTACCTTGGAATAAACTCTAGTAATTTTAAGAGATAGGGTGTTCAAAATATACCCAGAATTATATGCAGTAACTAATAAAAAACAAATTCTGTATGCAGTTTCATGAATAAAGTTAAACCAAAGTATTCAACAAAATAAGTTACCCATCTTTTTTCAAAACCATGTGTGCTGCTTTTGATTTTTTTCCCCACAGGAATTGCCCAAGTCATTCAATGTCCTGTACGTTGGATGAACTGTAACAACTTTAAGTGACTTATACTTGACAAGAAATGAGAGTTAGAATATTGAAGGAATATTTATTTCAAGAATAGAAGAATATAAAGAAAACTGAAGAGAATACAGAAGAACACAAGTCTTATTTTTCCTTTCTCCTTTCTTTCATTTTCACATTTCTCCTGATACTAATAAATATCCAAACTGTGCCCTTTGACAAAGTCTGTGGTTTTCTTAATTATGCAACTTAAAATTTGATTAAATGAAACGGCACCTTGCCATTTTACATCAGCTATGGAGCATTAGAAATAAAATTATGGAGTAGTTATCTAAACCTTTTTGTGAAACATAATAATCGAAACTGTATTTCCATTAGTAAATTTGCAAAGTCAATTTTTGGACATTAGAACATATTTTATGAGTTCTTGCACAATTGTACACTTAACCAGATGAAAGAACAAAGAAAATATTCCTTTATTTTGCACTGAAAATAAATACTTGTTTTCAAGAATAAGCAAGAATATTGAATACATTTTTGGGGGGTTGTGGAAGTTTCTCTATCTGATCCACTTTTAACTTAAGTTTTATGTATTCTTTTCACATTGTAAAGTTTTGTTTACCTGGTTTTTAAATTGGAGGATGAGAATGACAGAGTGATTAAAAAATCAACATTCGCTTTTGTCTTTAAAAAAATTGACTTTTTGATAAAGTAGTTTCTTCTGGTTATCTTTGTTTCCAGTGTGTGAGGCTTTTTAAGGTTCATATAGTTGAGATGGATTGGTAATGGGATGTCATGTTACATTTAGAAAGACTATAGAAGCCTTTTGTATGACATAAATTGGAAAAAGATCTTCAAAGCACATATACAATAAAAAAAACTTCCAAAAACCTAGAAACCATTTTCTTTTTCCGTTTAATATTCTTTCAACCCCTGGCCATCTAACTTAGTTATAAGTAAGATTATATTAGTTTATCTTAAAGTAGTTTGTGCAAAGGTAATAAAGAAAGATACTCTTTGGGAAGGTAGAAAGGGATTATGTAGATATAAAGGAGAATTATAAAGTATACATCTGTTACTATAACTTGACTTTGTCCTTGTCCTTCAGTTCTCTGTACTGCCCTGGAGGAGAGTTCTCCTGAACATATATCCTAAATGTATGAGGGCTTGTAAATGGGGAGAGAGTTCTGAGGGTCTTATTTGGTTAGTGGAAATTGCTGCTTAACTCTACTCCTTACTGGCAGAGCTGGGCACCTAAGACAGACAGGAGGAAGGAAGGAAGGAAGGAAGGAAGGAAGGAAGGAAGGAAGGAAGGAAGGAAGGAAGGAAGGAAGGAAGGAAGGAGAAATGTTGAAGAATGTTTGAAGGGAAAAGGGAGAAGAAATTCATTATCAAAAGGATTGTAAATTGTAGAGCAGCATTTTTATATAAACTGCACTTCTGTTTAAGATATAAATTTTGATAGATCAAAAATCCAGGCATGATAGCATTTGCAAAAAAATACCTAGTCCTGAAGGTATAAGTATAAGATATAAGTATAAGTCATCTGTTACAGGCTACTGATAAAAAGCAAAAACTGGAACTCAAAAATTTAAAGATTGAGTATTTGAAAACAATTCCGTATAGCTTCTTTTTAGGATCATAAACTGTTTGGAGCAGCTGGGATAAATTCATGTCTTTAATAGTTGAAGTAAGCTCTGCTGAACAGTAGGATTTAACTTCTGAGTAGTGTATAAATGTTAGTCCAATAGTAATTTTCTGTTTGGAGACTAAATAATAAAATAAGTTAAATCAAAACAGTTTGGAGACTAAATAATAAAATAAGTTAAATCAAAATGACTTCTATCATTTTATTTTTCAAAAACAAGATCTCTATGGTACATTAAAACATTTTTTCACTGCATATATTTTATTGCTACAGTTAAGAAAGAGATCATGATTCCATTGTAATCAAATGTATTGAATTTTGGTGAAGCATAAGATTTGAGAAAATCCTGACATTCATTTGAGATCATTCAGATTGTGAAAACAGGCCTTTTTCAGTCTTGAAAAATTATATGGACTTTTTTTTCCTAGTGTAAACCATGAAATAGTAATATATATATATATATATATATATATATATATATATATATATATATATATATATATATATATATATAGGTTTTTGCTAACAAAGAATAAAGAGAGAATGGTATAGCTATTTCGGGTTCCTTTAACCCTCATCAGCCAAACTTACTCTTCTGAGATTCGAACCTGGGCTATCTGCATTCAAGGCAAATATATATATAATATATATATATATATATATATATATATATATATATATATATATATATATATATATATATATATATATATATATATATATATAGTGAAGATATAAAATGAACACCAGGGTAATAAAAACTGTAAAAGTTTTTAATAATGTAAAACTATAAAAGTTTTAAAAAGCGCCTTTTTAAAACTTTTATAGTTTTAATTTATTAAAAACTTTTACAGTTTTTATTACCCTGGTGTGCATTTTATATCTTCACTATGAATATTCCCAGGGTTCATATTTTTAACCTTTTTAATCGTGTATGTATGTGTATATATATATATATATATATATATATATATATATATATATATATATATATATATATATATATATATATAGGTTTTCGCGGGTGTTTGTATGTAGGTCTTTGGTTGTTCGGGTTTTCTCCCGCGTAAAATTGGAAGTGTCTTGGCGATGTTTCGACGAAGTCCCATTCATCATCTTCATGCTGGTGTTTTCAGCTTCGTGCTTCGAGCAGCTGAAGCACGAAGCTGAAAACACCAGCCTGAAGATGACGAATGGGACTTCGTCGAAACGTCGCCAAGACACTTCCAATTTTACACGGGAGAAAACCCGAACAACCAAAGACCTACATATAAATACCCATGAAAACCTCAGAAAACATATATATATATATATATATATATATATATATATATGAAAAGAGGAAATTATATATATATATATTAAAAGAGGAAAGCTGGATTAGTCTATGGTAGCAAAAAAAAAAAAAACAGGACTCTGATAACAACTTTTCTGTCTAACCAATTTTTATTAAAAGGCTTAAGGTTTTTAATACTCTTCCTGGGTAGTAGCAGAAGTTTAGCAGTCATTTTATTCTTTTTTTATTTTGAGTTGCTCTGGGATAAATTCATGTCTTTATTAAATGTACCAGGAGTTGGTTCCAAGTAGTAAAACAAAAACAAATACTTTCTCACTTTAGAGATAATATATTGCAGTCATCTTGTGATCTCTATAGTTTGGTTCAAAATCAACATTAAAGAGACTGATGCTAACATTTAAAAACTCTCTGTTGTTTTTGCTTTTTATTTTTTAAATAAAATCTCCCTCCTCTCTCTCTCTCTCTCTCTCTCTCTCTCTCTCTCTCTCTCTCTCTCTCTCTCTCTCTCTCTCTCTCTCTGTGTAAATTATATCATCAGTATATCTGTCCTGAATTGTGTTTATGCTGGATATTTTTATGATCAAATGTGTGATTTATTGGATATGCTTTTTGTTTTAATAAGTTAATAATTTTCTTTTAACTAGAAATTATGGAGAAGTCGGGTGAAGAAGGAATGCCTGACCTTGCTCAAGTTATGCGCATTTTGTCTGCAGAGAATATCCCAAACTTGCCACCAGGAGGTGGTCTAGCTGGCAAGTAAGTAAAAATACACAAAACTCTTTGAGTATATAGAACAGAAATAAATTTGTGGGGTTTTTTGCAGGCATATATATTATTGAGTTTAAATATTAGTATGATCATGATAACTTGATGTAGATTTAAATGTAGTCTTTCTTGCCTCAGTTACTGTTTACAATTAACAAATATTTTTCTCTGATTTTTTTTCTCCAAGACCAACATCACTTTTTATTAGTTCTGCAGCTCAGTGAAATAATCTGCTAAACCTACCCAGAGACCTTCAGGATAAATCTGGTCATTCAGTAGAAATAGCTGAAATTCTACAAATTGTATTTCAGAATGACAAATATGTAACTACATTACTGAATGCTCTCCCTGTGTTTTTGCATATAGTATAATACATTGGGAAGAAGATGACAAGAGTTACTAACTTTATGTAAAGTTTTGCTGTCTGGAACTGTTCAGTTTTAACCATTTTTTCAGTTGCATCCTAAAATGTTTCAGGCTAGATAATTCTATGAATTTGCTTTAGAGATAGTGCTAGCTTAATGATAATTTGTTTGGTCATTCAAAGTTTCAGCAGCATCAAATGAATGGCATTAAAGTTGCATGATAAAAATTTGAGTGCTTGGCAACCCACCTACTTAACAATTCTCCCACCTGCCTGTGTCCCTCTCTTTCTGCCCTTTTGGTTGCCACACACAGCAACACTTGGCATCGGCAGCAGCATAGGGGCTGATGTAGAAGCCCAAGGTCTTTTGTTTCAGCCAATTGCACCTGGCCCCTATTTCAGTCCCAGCCCCACTGCCACTGAGGAGTGCCACCACAAGCCCTGCACCATGACCAGCCCCAATTATGCCATAGTACAAAGCCCTGGTACATCTAGCTGACCATCGCCATCTTCTGCTGCTGATGCATACTCAACCTGGCCCTATGTGAGGCAGCTGCTGGCTGAACCAGGCCTTATTCCTGAGGCTACTTCTGTCATTCTCCAAAATAGCATGTACTTTCTCCAAGTAGTGAATGCCATTCTTGTGATGCTTCAGAAGACTTCTGAGGCCTTCTGAAACTGCACGAGAAGGCCATATCCATCGTCCTCCAAATTGCATGCCTTGTTTTGTAATGCTTTGGAAGATCTCAGAAACTTTCCGAAAGTTTTCCAAAGTATTATGAGCACAGCGTGTGCTATGTGGAGAATGATGCAAGTTGCCTTTGGAAGAAGGCCTGCAACAGCCAACAGCTACCTGGCATAGGGCCAGGCCAGGTGCACCTTCTAAGCAGCGGGATGAAAATGACAAAAGTCAACTGGCATGGCAGAGCCTGCAGATTGCAGGGTGGTGGGAGTGGCTCATGCTTTGTGTTGGGATGGCTGGCCAGAATATGTGGCTTGAGGTGGCACTCAGTGGTGGGTAGCACCAGGGCTGAAATACCATCTTTCTGTTTCAACCTCAGAGCTGCCACCATCACTGAAGAGTACAACTGTACAGGATGACCAAAAGGGCAGAGATTGGAGGTGGGGGTGGGAATAGGCAGGTTGAGGGGAGTTGAAGAGGAAAGTAGTTCCTTACCTTACTGAGACTCAGAGCTAGGAGAAACCAAACTGGAATGGCTTGGATCAGTGGGATTCAGTTAATGGTAACATTGCTAAGCAATGCAACCATATGATGTCATGCTTTATGATCACAGTGCTTAGTAACAGAAATTGTGGTCCCAATTATTGCCATAACTGGAGGAGTACTTGCACTGGAGGAGTACTTGCATTTTAATGTATTTTCATGACGTACTTAACACTTGAAGAGTCTTTGGAGACTAAAAATATAGGAAAACACTGAAACGTGATAAAGATATGTTAAGATTTAATTAAAAATGCTACACATCCTTTAGTAATAATGTTTGACTCCGGACAGAATGGCTTGTGAATAATTTAATTTTTGCAGGTTTTTTTTGTTTGTTTGTTCACAGTTCATGTATTATAGCTTGAATTTTTATTCAGTTAGTTTGGTCAGTCCCAACTTTTTGAATGTGTTAAAATATAATCTCAACAGGACTTTCCCCATTAATTGTTATTTTTATGCAAGTAGATACAAAATATTTTAGGTTTTTTTTAAATTAACAAAATGCATACTCTAAAAAAGTGGTGGCCAGAGTAAATTATCTTTACTTTGGGTGGAGTTGATATAGTCCTGGACCACAGAGTTCTGCATTATCTCAATTTTCTAACAAAATTTTGCTAGGATGCACTTTAGTATACAAAAGACTTTGATGTAAATTGTACTTTTTTGATTTGTTCAATCCTTTGCACAAGGATTGAAATCCAAGGTATTTTTCGTTTGTCCATAATGCTTGCCAGAATAACATATTGCACATTTTCCCAGCAATACTTATAGAGAAATTTAATAACTAATGCTTCTGCCAAAACGTCTCATTCATTTTTATTTCTTTAGTCTCCATAAACTATATAAAACAGCTGGCTATTTTTAGAATGTTTTTGCCTTGGTCATATCACATGTGAAAATTAGCACTAAAATAAGAGTGCATAATATCTATATACTCTATGTAATATCATAGTTATTTAAGCATTAAAATGAGAACATAAGCACATCTCCAGACTACCATCTACCATACCGTTTAAGGATATTTCTTATGCCCACATAACACCTCTACTCCACAAGTTGCACTGATCATCATCAATAGGCTTCTTGATGCAATTCAGTATGCTGATTATCCTCTATAAAGCCTTACACAGCTTTGATACAGGAATGGATTATTTATGGGGCTGTCTGCTCTCAAGAATGTTTGCCCATCCCATAAGTTCTAACAAGAAAGGTACACTCCAGATCCCTTCATTGAAAAAATACCATTGTATGAGACCCAGGAGGTTTGTCTTCTCGGGCGACCTCTGCTGTTTGGAATGATCCTCCCCAGGACATACGATTGCCCCCAATCCTACAGGCTTCTAGGAAGGTGGGTAAAGTCCTGGCTGTTCTTCCAGGTTTTGGGGTCAGGTTGAGCAGAGTCACAGTGGTGAGTTGTTAAAGTTTTCAATTCTATTTATTATGTTATTGTTTACTATGTTTTAATGCATTATGGCATTTTAATGCGTGATGCTTCTTTGTCTATTGTGTGCTGCCTGGAGTCTCATAGTTTGAGTTAAATAGCCATATAAATGGCTAAGTAAAGTAAAGTAAAATAAAATACCAAGATCTGTAAAATAATATTCTGCTTCCTGCTGTGGTAACCAAGATATTTTTGGGGATCCTGCAAGGAGGGGCAGCCTTGCAATAATACTCCTGCTGCTGCTCTTCATCATCTGATATTATAGGATGTATTTCCTCTGAATTGTGGGGGTTTCATACAGTCATGTAGCCAACTAGTTTGTTAAGAAAATATTTGTTTTATGTAAGCTATTCAAAATCTAACTTTAAAATGTTGTCTTTGTATAGGAGAAATATTATTGAAGCTGTTTATAACAGGCTGAACCCACACAGAGAGAATGAGGGGGTAAGTACTTCATCTCTGATTGCTAAATTTCCCTGATGCAGTTAAAATGTAATCTTTCTTTATGGGGAATGTTTTATATTTGAGTTTACAAGTACTTCAATATGCTAATGAAATTCCTTAAAGGTAAAAGTTGACCATAAATGATTTGTACCGTATTTTCTGGCGTATAAAACGACTTTCTAAAGCATGGAAATCGGCGCCGAAGTCGGGGGTTGTCTTATACGCCGAGTCATCTTATACGCCGGAAATTACAGTAGTTTCCGGCGTATAAGATGACTTTCTAGGCATGGAAATCAGTACCGAAGTCGGGGATCATCTTATATGCCGAGTCGTCCTATATGCCGGAAAATACGGTACTTCAGATATTTTAATATAAATGTTGTAGCATCATTCAGACCACAAGACAGCCATATAACATTTCTTTAGGACTTTATTTCATTTTTGTAATGTATTTGTGATACATATAACGTAACCCTAATATTAAGGGCTACTAAATAAGTATTTAATCTTCTTTGTCTTCATTCTAGATGCTAATTAATTTTTTCAATGAGAATGAGGGGGGAGGATAATTATTGAGGGCACATTTATTAAACTGTGAAACTCTGGTTTCTGTTTGGGAATAATAAGGGAGGGAATGCAGACCAGGCTTGATACTGTGCTTGATCTGTAAATATTAACTAGATCATTCAGTCTTGGATGATTTGTTTATCTTTGAAACCTAGCTAGCCTCTGCTAAGTAGAACCATCTACAACTGTAATGACTTAAGTTCAAAATAATCCTTCTGAATGTTCTGGATAGTATAGCTACAGTCCCATCTTTAGTGAAATACAAATTATATGCTCTACTGCTTCCCAAACATTGTCAAACTATCTGAAACAAAGGGAGAGGTTTACATTAAAATTATAGCATCAGTATGGATCTAGCAGAAACCTTCTGGGTTCTATTGTAGTTTATAGTGTCTTGCAGTATTGCAGACCTTTAATCTTAAGATTCTGTATATAATTTGTTCTGAACACTTGAATTTCTTGCTTCAGGTTTGGGCCCAGTCAGTCTCCGTTTATAATTCCTTTCAAAGTTCAGCAAGCTCCCCTTATATTGTTCACTTATTTAATATTTAACATTTCTAACTGATAGGGAGTTTTGTTTTGAGCCATTTGATGTTTAAAGCTTCAGCAAAATAATCTGAACGCAAAGAGAACTTGGAGTGTTATGTACGTATG